>NW_027507788.1:214087429-214126602 GCF_037356315.1 Lithobates pipiens
TCAACCTACAAAACGCTCAGATGTGAATGAGGCCTTATTGCGCCGCTAACGGGGGTTAAAAGCGCTCTGCTTGTGGGTGAAAAGCGCCACTATGACCATGCTTTACCGCTAACGCCCCCCCCCCCCTGCCCAGTGTGAAAGTAGCCTTATTGTCCAACTTTCACAGCCATAAAAATACCCCATTAGCTTATCCCATTAGCTTTATCCAATATTTACATTTCTGTTGCAGGGGATGCCCAAAATCTGTGTCTTAGTGCAGACTTCTGGGAAAATCCGTGAGCCAATCACACAAGCAGGAGATTATATATCTAGGGGGGTGGGCATTCTGTATATCATTTCTGTAGAAAGCACCTCCGGTTATCTATATATGGTATGTTACAGAAAATCACAGCGGCTGCAGATTTAAAAGGAAAGGTCATTTTTAATAAAATTCAATTACAATATGACTTGTGTCATAATTGTAAATGCTATTTTTTTTTTTTTTTTTTTTATTTGTAATTCCCCGCCCCCCCCACCACAAAAGTGGATTTACCCTTTAAAATAAAACAACACACAGAAGAGGTTCCGACAGGTAGGATGTCTAAAAGCTCCACAATATAGAACATAAAAAAAAGAAAAAAAAGAAAAAAAAGAAAAAAAGAAAAATCAATAAAAAAATTAAATTTAATTAAAACAAACAAATAAATAAAAAAAAAAGGAAGGAGAAGAAAAGCATCCAACATACAACCCGGCTACTCTAAATACGTGTTGTGACAGCTGGGATAAGTGGTGTGCTTCATGTGACCTCAACAGATCCGGAAGCCAATATTGGCTGGGGGGGGGGGGGGTGTAAGTGAGGCCAGGGAGTTTGTACAGCACAGGTGCAAATGCCGCCTCATCAACCCCAGACACAAGAAAAAAAAAAAAAAAACGGGCCTGGATGTGTGACACCAGACCTGGGCACACTGCACAGTCCCATCAGACTTCAATCACTCCCAGTCTGGTGCTCACAAGGCAAAAGTTATAAGAAACCAGAGAAGACTAATCACATAGAATATAACTACGATATTTGATCTCCAGAAGATTTAACCCCCCCAGATTTCTTGACCAGGCCACAATTGCGCGGTCATGCAAACAAAATTTATATCTTTTTTTTTGAATCACGCAAATGGGGCTTTTTGGTGGTATTTGATCACTGCTGGGTTTTAAAAAAAAAAAAATCTCTCTTTTTTTTTTCTTTTTTTTTAATTGGATAAGTTTTATAACAGAAGGTAAATAAAAATATTTTTTTTTCAAACTTTTCTGTTTTATTGAGATCTAGCAAAAGAAAATCAATTCAAAACTAGGCAGTGATTAAATACTACTGAAAGAAAGCTCTATTTGTGTGAAAAAAAAAAAAATGATACAGATTTAAATATGGGGCGGCAGAAACTTTTTTAAATTAATAATTTGTTTTTTTCTTTACACTGTTACTTACTAAATTTTTTTTTTCAATTGTTTGTATTGCTGTCACAAGGAATGTAAATATCCTTTGTGACAGTAAATAGCCATGGTTTTATTCTATATTTAACATAAATAATAGTAATAATAATATTATATATTATTAGATAATATATATATATATATATATATATATATATATATATATATATATATATATATATATATATATATATATATATATATATATATATATATATATATATATATAGATAATATATCTATAGATAATATATCTATATATAGATAATATATCTATATAGATAATATATCATATATATATATATAGATAATATATCTATCTATATATATAGATAATATATCTATCTATATATATAGATAATATATCTATCTATCTATCTATCTATCTATCTATCTATCTATCTATCTATCTATCTATCTATCTATCTATCTATCTATATCAAATATATAATAAAACCATGAACAAGTAATTGTCAGAGCACTGAAAACTGCTAGATATCCTGGTAAGGATGCCCAAACCCAAACTTTACCTCTTTGTTTATTATTTTTTATTTTTATATTATTTAAAAAAAAAGAAAAAAAGTGGGGTCAATGAGACCCCAGATCTCTCTACAAAACTAGGCCATAGAGATGAGAGGGGAGGCCTTCTTTCCACAGCTCACCTCTCCTCTACAATGTAAAGCATTTTTCCTGAAACTTGTGGCAAAATATATAAAATATTCCATGGACTCACCATGCCTCTCAGCAAATAGCTTGAGGTGTCTACTTTCCAAAATGGGGTCATTTTTTTTTTGGGGGGGGGGGGGGGGGTGCCATCTTGGCATTTTATGGTCTTCAAAACTGATCGGTAGTGAGGAGTGAAATCAAAAATGGCACCCTTAGAAATCCTGAAGGCGGTGATTGGTTTTTGGGGTCCTGTACACGGCTAGGCTCCCAAAAAGTCCCACACATAAGGCATTCACGTACTCAGGAGAAGCAGCAGAATGTATTTTGGGGTGTAATTCCACATATGCCCATGGCATGTGTAAGCAATATATATGATAGTGACAACTTTGTGTAATTGTTTTTGTTTTGTTTTTTGTCATTTATCAATCACAAGTGACAAAAAAAAAAAATATTCAATGGGCTCAACATGCCTCTCAGCAATTTCCTTGGGGTGTCTACTTTCCAAAAAGAGGTTCATTTGTTGGGGGGGGGGGGGGTTGTACTGCCCTGCCATTTTAGCACCTCAAGAAATAAGACAGGCAGTCATAAAAAACTTAAAGCTGTGTAAATTCCAGCAACTGTTCCCTACTTTGTAGAAGCTTAAACTTTTGCGCAAACCAATAAATATACACTTGACATTTTTTTTTTTTTTTTTACCAAAGACATGTGGCTGAATACATTTTGGCCTAAATGTATGACTAAAATTTGTTTTTTTGGATTTTTTTTTTTTATAACAAAAAGTAGAAAAATATATTTTTTTCAAAATTTTCGGTCTTTTTCCGTTTATAATCACAAAAAATAAAAATGGCAGAGGCAATCAAATACCATCAAAAGAAAGCTCTATTTGTGGGGGGGGAATGACGAAAATTTTGTTTGGGTACAAAGTCGCACAGCCACGCAATTACCAGTTAAAGCGACCTAGTGCCAAATTTGTAAAAAGTGCTTTGGTCAGGAAGGGGGTAAATTCTTCCGGGGCTAAAGTGGTTAATCTATCACATAGTTTGTAGACACTATCACTTAATACATATTGGCCTAAATTGATGAAGAAATTAGATTTTTTACTGGATGTGTTTTATCGCAGAAAGTAAAAAAAAAAAAAAAAAAAAAAAAAAAATTATAATTATAATAATATATGTATTTTTTTTTTTTTTTTTTCGATATTCTTTTTTGTTTGTAAATAAAAACTGCAGAGGTGATCAAATACCACCAAAAGAAAGCTCCATTTGTGGGGAAAGAGAGGACATCAATTTTACTTGGGTACAGCATTGTGCAATTGTCAGTTAAATGAAAGCACTGCCGTATCGCAAAAAATGGCCTGGTCATGAAAGGGGGGTGAACCTTTCCGGGGCTGAAGTGGTTAAATAAAGAATGGTGCCTGCACTCCTCCTCTTCTGTCTAATTTTTTTTTGTACTAACACTATAGTTACCCTTTATAATCAGAGGCCTGTCACTCCCCTACTATAAGCATTTTACATAATGCCCCCGACCCAATATGTGTTCTCAGGCGGCCGCGCTCTGACAGCGCTATGTTTAGCCACCTTGTTTACTGCCCAGAAAGAATCCTGGAAAGTCCCCCTGAAAGCCGTGTAGTAAATTCTACAAACTAAGTACTAAGATACAGAGGTATTAAATGAACAGACAGACAGCACAACATGTGGACGGTGGGATTTCTCACCCTTAGTAGGCGCCAGTCATTGCACACAAATATGCTAATGTAATCTTTGCAGTCCCGTCTCTCTGCTAGAGCCATGTGCCGTCCATCCTTGGTGAAGGCTGTGCCTGTGGGTCAAAGGTTAGCAGGGGTCAGACACAAGCTAGCACCCAACACCTTCATAAAGGCAAGTAAAGCAGAAAAAAAAAAAAAAATGTATGTATATATTATTTATAGATATATATATATATATATATATAGAGATATATATATATATATATATATATATAGAGATATATATATATATATATATATATATATAGAGATATATATATATATATATATATATATATATATATTATATATAAATTTGAAAAAAAAAATCAAATACATATAAATATATATTTGATTTTTTGGGGGTTTTGTGTAGAACAGAAAGTAAAAAAAAAAAATAAAAATAAAAAAAAGACATACACATCTGGGGTGCCAAGGTTCTCCATCACTGTATTAGGGGAAGAGAGCGTGGAGGAAGAGGAGAGCTGGCCGGATCACAGGGCGGGGATTGCCCGCTGTAACCGCTTACATTTGAATTGCCTCGGCTCGCGGTCACACACAGTCCCGTCTCCTGACCCGGCACCTGTGACAGACAGAACGCCGGTCCAATGCCGGAGTGGACGTGTTCTGTCCGTCACAGGCGCTGGGTCAGGAGGCGGGGACTGTATGTGACCGCGAGCTGAGGCAATTCAAATGTACCCCCCTTAATCATAGAGAATGCTTGTCACCCAAAAACCCCGCAACTGTGTGCAAGCTTGTCGCGGTGTCGCCCAAAAATAAATAAATAAAAATTTTTTTTTTTAAAAAAAGCTCCTGCTCTTTTTTTTTTGTGCGACAAGCTTCGCCCGATGAGGTTTGTGGCAGCAAAACCGCCCCACGTTTTGTCAGCATTTTAGTGCAGTTTGAATTTACGGGCAGAATCGTGGCGATTCTTACGGCAACCCGAATCACTAGAAGCTTAGGCTGCTTTCACAGTGCTGTGCCTCGGTTTGGGTGCAGTTCACCCGCAGTTTTCCATAGACTTCTATTATATGTTCTGCATTTTTGGTGCATTTTCTGAAAGAGCTACAAAAGACACAGCATGCGCTTTCAGATAAAAAGCAACACATAATAGAAGTCAATGGGAAACTGCAGGCGCATCACCTGTGCGAAGCGGCTCTTGGGCTTCATTTAGGCTTGCCGCGGTTTGCCAAAAAACGATGGTAGAACCAGATTTTCACTGCCCGTCAACTGCCTATGCTTAAGCTGCAATAGGCAGTGGCCAGTGGTGTCTATATGACACGGAAGCGGCACTTCACATCCGCTGCAAAGTTTACCTTTGTAGCAATCAATGAGTGAATGAACAGGGAGGGGAATTCGAGTTTACTCATCTCAATAGGAGGGGGGTAAAGCTTTGCCCAAAGATGGGCATCGGGCAGACATTTGCCCAGAGATGGGTATGGGGCAGTATTTTCAGCCTCTGTGCTCCTGTAAAGAGTAACGTAAACCTGGCATTTATTTACATTATAAGGGCTCATCCACCATGGGGGTGGTAAAACCAGGCTGTTGATGGCTGGCAAGTTTGAGCTTGGAAATCTCTATATTTGTTTGACATACATCTGTCTTCCAGGGCTCGCTGCTGCAAAGACCAGCTATAGGTGAGGGCAGTGGACACCTGTTTGAATCACAGTTTTACCCCCCCCCCCCCCCCCCGACACGCAGGCATGGTTCTGTGAATCGCGGTGGTTTTGTTAGCATGTTGCATTTGGCAGGCATTGCTAATGGACAAACGTGACTGCAGCAAATGAATGGGGCCGCGCCACTGAGCATTCACAGGGTTACATCAAGCGGAGGAGGCATAATGCCTCCTCACCACTGCCCGTCAAATACCCTCTGAATTTCGGGTTTCCTCTTCAGAGTGCTCTGAATGAACGCTACAAGTTGCCCAAACAAAAGTTCATACTAAACCACATTGTATGTACATGAATGTGACAAAATCTCCGACTCACCCTTCTGACAAGCTTTGGGGAACTTGATGTAGGACACGGATTTCGCACTAAGAGACCACAAAGTTATCCGCAGCTGGTGAGGGAAGGAAAAACGATTGTTAAGAAAATTAAAAATCGACAAACTGCACAATATCCATGAAACATTCTCCACACCTCCTAACAAGACATGAGCACACCCAAAACATTTACAAGTAGTAAATCAACGGAGAGATTTGGGGTACACTTGCTCCACTCCCGATTGCTGCTGAAGGAAAGATATAAAAAGAGGCTTATTATGTATATGAAAGTGATTGTAGAGGATGAAGGTTTTTTAACCACTAACAGGCCAGGTTTGCAAGATAACCGAAATCCATCACAGGTGATATCATTTGCTGCCCAGTGATTGCAGTATTCTAGTCTGCATCTCACCAAGGTAATACATAAAACCTGGCCTGTTAGTGGGACTGGAGGACAGGAGTTGAGAACCACTGCTTTATACGGATAATCAGTGCAGCTCCATCAGTACAGCCCATCAGTGCCCATCCGTGCCGCCTATCAGTGCCCATACGTGCCGCCTATCAGTGCCCATCAGTGAAGTAGAAAAACTACTTTTTTTGCCAAGTTTTATAACAGAAACCAAGAAAAACTCCCCCCCCCCCATTTGTTTATCAAAAAATAAATAAAGCTCTATTTGTGTGAAAAAAAATGATATAAAATGTCATACGAGTACAGTGTTGCATGACCGCACAATTGTCATTCAAATTGTGACAGCGATGGAAGCTGAAAATTGGCCTGGGCAAGAATGAGATGAAAGTGCCCGGTACTGAAGTGGGTAAAGCATTTCTGCAGGTAGGCCTGCCAACCCAATAAAGAGGACTGGAACCTCCCAAGCCAAGGTACCACACAGGTGGTGGAGGAGGTCCACAGCTCATCTGAGTAAGAGGGGAAGACGGGGAATGGCCTGCGGAAGACAGGGGGCGCCGCCTGCGGAAGACAGGGGGCGACGCCTGCGGAAGACAGCGGGCGCGACCTGCGGAAGACAGCGGGCGCGGCCTGCGGAAGACAGCGGGCGCGGCCTGCGGAAGACAGCGGGCGCGGCCTGCGGAAGACAGCGGGCGCGGCCTGCGGAAGACGGAGGACAAGGGGGGCCAGTTGGGAGGCGTTTATAAAATAAATTTTTTCATCCAAAAATAAAAAATATTTTGGAGACCCTGGATAATCTTCCACTCACAGACCTTCAAAAAATAGCTGTCAATAGAGCCTTGTTTCAGGCCCGTGGGCTTCACCTGATGCAAAAAAGCGATCGGGCCCCAGCCAAAGAATGGGATATACCCTCAGACTTGAAAAATAATCTTCCAGTATCGTGGATGCCCATACAAGCTTCATAGGCTCTGGGGTGATTGGCGAGCAGTACCAGGTTTGGCTCCCGTGGAGTTAGGCTGCTTTCACACTGGGGCGGGAGCGGCGTCGGCGGTAAAGCGCCGCTATTTTTAGCGGCGCTTTACCGTCGTTTTAGCGGCGGTCTGCGGGCGCTAGCGGGGTGGTTTTAACCCCCGCTAGCGGCCGAAAAAGGGTTAAACCCGCCCGCAAAGCGCCGCTGCAGCGGCGCTTTGCCGGCGGTATTGCCGCGGTGTCCCATTGATTTCAATGGGTAGGAGCGGTATAGGAGCGGTGAATACACCGCTCCTTCACCGCTCCAAAGATGCGGCTAGCAGGACTTTTTTCACCGTCCTGCCAGCGCATCGCTCCACTGTGAAAGCCCTCCGGCTTTCACACTGGAGGGAAAGGGGCCGGTTTATTTCAGGCGCTACACAGGCGCTATTTTTAGCGCTGTAACGCCTGAATACCGCCCCAGTGTGAAAGCAGCCTTAGTGATGGATAGAATATCGGGCTAATCATTATCTCATAGTAATGTAAGGGCTACGTAAAAGTTATTCTTCTACATTTCTTACTGAGGGTGGGAGTACCCCCATATTCTCTGATATTAGGCTGAATGGTTCAGTATTGTTGTTTTTACATATCTTTTACAAGTACACAATGTTTTCTGAGTGTGATATGCAGTATATGGCACACAAATGCTTTGAAATTACTTTATTCTCATGCATTTTGGTTGTGTATGTTTTGTTTGCTTGTTAAAAAATGTAATAAAAACTTTATTCTCAATTTTAAAAAAAAATGTAAATTAAAGACCACCGAAAGAAAGCTTTGTGTGAAAAAGTTGATAAAAATGTCATATGGGTACAGTGTTGCATGACCGCGCAATTATCATTCAAAATGTGACAGCGCTGAAAGCTGAAAATTGGCCTGGGCAAGAATGAGGTGAAAGTGCCCGGTATTGAAGTGGACTGAAGCCTCCCAAGCCAAGGTACAGTACAGATGGTGGAGGAGGTCCACAGCTCATCTGAGTAAAAGAGGAAGACGGGGGTGTCGATGAAAGACAGAGGTGGTGGTCAATGAAAGACAGAGGTGGTGGTCAATGAAAGACAGAGGTGGTGGTCAATGAAAGACAGAGGTGGTGGTCAATGAAAGACAGAGGTGGTGGTCAATGAAAGACAGAGGTGGTGGTCAATGAAAGACAGAGGTGGTGGTCTATGAAAGACAGAGGTGGTGGTCTATGAAAGACAGAGGTGGTGGTCTATGAAAGACAGAGGTGGTGGTCTATGAAAGACAGAGGTGGTGGTCTATGAAAGACAGAGGTGGTGGTCTATGAAAGACAGAGGTGGTGGTCTATGAAAGACAGAGGTGGTGGTCAATGAAAGACAGAGGTGGTGGTCAATGAAAGACAGAGGTGGTGGTCAATGAAAGACAGAGGTGGTGGTCGATGAAAGACAGAGGTGGTGGTCGATGAAAGACAGAGGTGGAGGTCGATGAAAGACCGAGAAGGTCAATGAAAGACCGAGAAGGTCAATGAAAGGCCGAGAAGGTCAATGAAAGGCCGAGAAGGTCAATGAAAGGCCGAGAAGGTCAATGAAAGACCGAGAAGGTCAATGAAAGACCGAGAAGGTCAATGAAAGACCGAGAAGGTCAATGAAAGACCGAGAAGGTCAATGAAAGACCAAGAAGGCCTATGGAAGACCAAGAAGGCCTATGGAAGACCAAGAAGGTCTATGGAAGACCAAGAAGGTCTATGGAAGACCAAGAAGGTCTATGGAAGACCAAGAAGGTCTATGGAAGACCGAGGGCAAGGGTGGCCAGTTGTGAGGCATTTATAGAATACATACACTTTGGAAAGCATTTCAGGCGTTGTTATTTTACTTCTATTTTCCAACAAAGATGTTACCATTAGCTTACCAACATATACAGTAGATAGGCTCCCTTTATGAAAATGTGCATATTGTTTATTCTATCAAAATTGACATTTTTTTTGTAGGTAAACTGTACCCAAAGACAGGGCCCCTTCAGATGAGCCCAGCCTCAGCCTGCTGACATGCATGTCTCGATCCTCCATATGTAGACTATAGATGGGGAATTGCCCGGGGTCACTGGGGAACTAATGGGAGGAAAGCAGCCCACACAGTCACCCAATCTCTACGACCTCAACAGCTGCATAGCTTGAATACCACAATTCAAACCAGACATTTCACCCAGTGCTTCCTGGTTTAGGTTTCATTAATAGGGTCCCAACCCAGGCCAGAGAGGACTATGGGAAATACCGCAGGGAATCAGACCAAGAATTGCTGGGATACATTTTCTGCCCGTATTCATTGTCCTCCGATGCCAATGACATAACCTTCATTATAAAAGGTTAAATATACGGTATTTTGGTACGGGACCCACATAAATAACAAAATCCGGAACACATAACAGGTCAACAAGAGTGGTTTGTTTTTCACCACCATTTCCTTTTAAATTTCAAAAATTAACTTAAAAAAAAGAAAAATGGACATTAAGGTGAAGCTTTAAAGCGGTATTAAATCTAAATCCAAACCTGTAATATATTTCAGCTTACCAATCATTAGATGTGACGGCTGCATTTGTTTTTTTTTAGGTTTTTCTCACCCACTGTTTTTTCCTGGTGGTCTGGTAACAGTAACACTTCCTGTATTAGAGTGCCCTCCTATCTGGATGAAGGAGCACAGGGGGGGGGGGCACAGCAGACAGAAGCATTGCCAGTCATTGGAGTTCGATTTACTAGCACCTTTAGATACACTAACAAATTGAGGCCACACTCCAGCTCACACTTTATAAATCAGTTACAGCTAACATTTTTTTTTCCTTTTGGGATAAAAGGTTTTACATAAAGCAGGGTTCACCAAACGGTCTAAACAAAAGGACCAGTTTACTATCCTGCCAGATAGTAAGGACCAGACTGTTGCCAGAGTAGAAAAGGTGGCGCCAGTGGGAGGAACTGTGCCCCATCGTTGGCGCCAGTCGGAGGAACCGTGCCCTACTGTTGAGGTCACTGGGAGAATTTGTGCCCCAACACAGGGGGGAATTATGCCCCATTGCAGGTATCAGTGGAAGAAAATGTACCCCAATGGCTGGATAATGGATAAAGCACACCCCCTCACCCCGGCCCCAGTTTGGAGACCAAGGGCATAAATAAATAAAAGCTGATCACTTTAAAGCACCCCTGTCAGTAGTAAGTGGTTTGTCTCATTCAAGTAAACTAATAGATTTTGCTGGAGAGTTTGTTCTGTGAAAAAAAAACAAAAAAAAAAACAGACTTCCTGGCTGAATCACCAGATGAAAATAAAAGAAAGCCTTAAAAAGGAAAACTAATGCAGCCATCACATCTTTAAACTAATAAGCTACAATAGAACAATTGTGAGGTTTTGGGTTTACTACTGCTTTAAACTAAAATTCTGTTCTTCACTGTCCATAATCTCTATGAAGCCCTCAGCCTGGTGTTGCTTCCCTGAACCCCCTGGGGTCTTCGGGGATTTTATGATGGATGCCTGTAGTTGGGTGTACCCACCAGGGCGGTTCACCATATTCCATCGTACTCCAAGTATACTATATCTGTTAGGCTGGGTTCACACTGCTGCGGTGATGAGATCGGATGTGATTCGCACCGCACTGCAGTGCAAATCACATGCGATCTCTGTGCGATGCGAGTTCAGCCATACAGATAGTATGGCTGAATTCGCATCGCATCCGGCCCAAACTCGCACAGGACCCTTTTTTTTGGTCCGCAGCAGAATCGGATGGCATGGGTGTTCACACCATGCGATCCGATTCCTGTGCGAGTCTGCAGATAGCACTGCGATATGCGAACTGATCTGGGGGTGTCATTAACTTTTCACTTAGGCTGGGTTCACACTGCTGCGATGCAGGAACGCTGCGAATCCGCTGCAGGTTCCCGCATCGCATGCCTCCCGGCGGCAGTTCACACTGCCCTATGTGAACTGCTGGGAGTGTCAGTGAAAAGTTAATGACACCCCCAGATCAGTTCGCATATCGCAGTGCGATCTGCAAACTCGGACAGGAATCGGATCGCATGGTGTGAACACCCATGCCATCCGATTCTGCTGCGGACCAAAAAAAAGGGTCCTGTGCGAGTTTGGGGCGGGTGCGATGCGAATTCAGCCATACTATCTGTATGGCTGAACTCGCATCGCACAGAGATCGGATGTGATTTGCACTGCAGTGCGGTGCGAATCACATCCGATCTCGTCACCGCAGCAGTGTGAACCCAGCCTTACTGCAATGTTGTACGTTGTTGGAAACTCCCTTTTTATAAATAAAAAATGTGAAAAAAATAAATAAAAGCTTTGTGTTCTTGCAGTGAATGTAAACCCAACAATGAACTCAAATGATTTCCTCATTTGGTCTACAACTGGGATCTCCACACGTTTGCTTTCAAGGGCCACATTGTATATTTTACCAACATTTACGGGCTTAAAAACGTTTTTTAAATGAAGAAGATTTAAATGAATTGTTACGTTTAACTTTTTTTGTAACCAGAATGATATATTTCAGAACAAGGAAAGCTGCAGTAAAACAATGCAGGAGAAATTCCAAATAAACTTGAACCCATCAGATTTAAGAATATTGGATAAAGGTTAGTTCCAAGCGTTTAATGTTAATATGGTACCAACATCCCAAAATTGAAAATAGTCTGATGAGAGGACCCCTTACATCAGGGTCCTCTCATCAGGGAACCCTAATGCAAGGGGGAAGTCTGATAGGGCCCCCGATATAAACAGAGGACTCCGATGGGGATATTGATGGAGGCCCCGATGGGGATATTGATGGAGGATCCGATGGGGATATTGATGGAGGCTCCGATGGGGATATTGATGGAGGCCCCGATGGGGACATTGATGGAGGCCCCGATGGGGATATTGATGGAGGCCCCGATGGGGATATTGATGGAGGCTCCGATGGGGATATTGATGGAGGCTCCGATGGGGATATTGATGGAGGCCCCGATGGGGATATTGATGGAGGCCCCGATGGGGATATTGATGGAGGCCCCGATGGGGATATTGATGGAGGCCCCGATGGGGATATTGATGGAGGCCCCGATGGGGATATTGATGGAGGCCCCGATGGGGATATTGATGGAGGCCCCGATGGGGATATTGATGGAGGCCCCGATGGGGATATTGATGGAGGCCCCGATGGGGATATTGATGGAGGCCCCGATGGGGATATTGATGGAGGCCCCGATGGGGATATTGATGGAGGCCCCGATGGGGATATTGATGGAGGCCCCGATGGGGATATTGATGGAGGCCCCGATGGGGATATTGATGGAGGCTCCGATGGGGATATTGATGGAGGCCCCGATGGGGATATTGATGGAGGCTCCGATGGGGATATTGATGGAGGCTCCGATGGGGATATTGATGGAGGTCCTGATGGGAGGGGGAATAGCATGATTGGTGTTGAGATAGCTGGTGGTCTTATTAACCACTTGCTTACTGGGCACTTAAACCCCCCTCCTGCCCAGACCAATTTTCAGCTTTCAGCGCTGATGCACTTTGAATGACAATTGCGCGGCCATACAACACTGTACCCAAATGACATTTTTATCATTTTTTTCCCCACAAATAGAGCTTTCTTTTGGTGGTATTTATTTACAGCTGGGAGTTTTATTTTTTGCTAAAAAAAAATCATGTTTAATAGTTTGTTATAAAATTTTGCAAACAGGTCATTTTTCTCCTTCATTGAAGTGCGCTGATGAGGCGGCACTGATAGGCTGCACTGGTGGGCACTGATAGGCATAGTTAAGGCGGCACTAATAGGCACAGATAAGGTGACACTGATAGGCACAGATAAGGCAGTACTGAAGGGCACAGATAAGGCGGCACTGATGGGCAAAGATGGGCACAGATAAGATGGCACGGATGGGTGGCACTAAAGGGCACTGATAGGTACCACTGATAGATGGGACTGATAGGCACTGATAGGTGGCACTGCTGGGCACTGATGGGCGGCACTGCTGGGCACTGATGGGCACTGGTAGATGACACCGATGGGCACGGATATGTGGCACTGTGGTGCAGCACCTTTGTTGAGGCAGATTGTGGGCACTGCTGGGTGGCAGTGACGGGGGGCACTTATTTTTTAATGAGGTGGCACTGGCAGGGGGTAGGTGGGCACTGGCAGGGCTGGCCGTGATCGGGACTGATGTCCCGATCACGGCCGCCGGTGATCGGCTCTTTTTTTCTCTCCTTGCGCTGTAAGCGTGAGGAGGAATAATAGCCGATTACCGGCTCCGTTGTATCACATGATCAGCTGTCATTGGCTGAAAGCTGATCACGTGATAAGGGGTGGGGATCGACCCCTTGCTCGGATCAGTGATCAGGCGAGTCTCAGACTCGCCGATCACAGAGCGCGCAGGCCGCTCGTGCACGGGACGACGTCAATAGACGTAGTCCCGGCAAAGGAGGTCCGCGCTGTAGCCTTCATTCGGCTATAGCGCGGGTCTCAAGTGGTTAACCAACAATGGTACAATGACAGCGTAGCCAGGGGAACCTGCGCAGGAGACCAGGAAGTAGGTGGGATGGGGGTGTAGGGGAGAAACGGAAACCGTACCCCGACCCAAAGATCTGCGAGCGGGGTCACAGACGTTTGCTACGGGGCAAATAAAATCTTGCAGGGGGGCAGGATTTGGCCAGCAGGTCTCTAGTTGGGTGACCCCTGGTCTATAAATATAGCATTGGACATTTTATTATACGGTAGGTGTTCAATGTAACCACTTCCGGACCACCCCATAGCATACATACTGCTACAGGACGGCCCTCCTGCACAGAATCACGTATATATTAGATCAACACAATTAATCATCAAGAATCTAAATCGCTAATTTTTTTTACCCTCGTGATCTTAAAAGGGGTTGTAAATCCTCGCCATTTTTCACCTTAATACATTAAGCTGAACATTTTTTTAATCCTTTTGCGCCCCCGAGCCCCCCTTATACTTACCTGAGCCCTGAAATTTGCGCGACGGTAACGAGCACACCAGCGACGGCCCAGTGTCTCGTGTCCTGATTGGATATATTCATAGCAGCGCAGCCATTGGCTGCTGTCAATCAAATCCAATGATGCGGGCGCCAGGGGGTGGGGCCAAGTCATACATTTGGCGGCTATGGATGCCGAATGATGGACTCGGGAGTGCACCCGCAAGGTAAGCCTCTAGGAGATAACTCCTAGGGGGTTTTCTGATGTGGGGAGGAGCCGCGAGAGCCACCGGGGGACCCCAGAAGACAAGGTTCGGGGCCGCTCTATGCAAAATGAGCTGTTATTTAAAAAAAAACCCCCAAAAAAACGCCAAAAAAATCACTTTACCACTTCCGGACCGGCTCAGGCTTGGAGGGATATCGTTCTCATGGTAGCAGCTAGCTACCATAACCCCTGTATCCTCTTCTTCAGTGAGCAGTCTGGTTTCAGATAAAAGTGGTCTCTGCGGCGGATTTGCCGCAAAATCGCTTTTAAAATTGGTGGCAGGAGAGGGCTCCCTCCTGCCGCTATCCGGAGCCGTCAGTAGTGGCAGAGGCAATCGGGTCCTCTCCCTGGCTTGGTATGGAGACGAGTAAGGGGAAGATGGCCCCCACCCATCTCCATACCATTGTAGGGAGGAAGCAACATCAAGACGTCACTTCCACCCATAACATTTAAAAAGACTTTTCTTTTTTAAATGACATTTCATTTTTATTTATATATTTTTTTTATTGCATTTTAGTGTAAATATGAGGTCTTTTTGACCCCAGATCTCATATTTAAGAGGTCCTGTCATGCTTTTTTTGTATTACAAGGGATGTTTACATTGCTTTTAATAGGAATAAAAGTGGCAATTATTTTTTTTTTATTTTTTTTACAAGAACAGTGTAAAAATAAAAATAAAAATGTAAAATAAAAAATAAATAAAAAATTCTTGATGCACCTGTCCCGCTAAGCTCGTGTGCCGAAGCAAACGCATATGTGAGTAGCAAAACATTGTAACATTTTGTTCTAGTTTAAAGGAATAAACTTCAGTCTGTAAATGAGGGAAGTTTAACCACTTAAAGACTAAAGCTTTTTCTGATACTGGTTGGTTTCAAGTTAAAAGCATTCTCTTTTGCTAGAAAATTACTTAGAAGCTCCAAACATTTATATTTATTTATATATATATATATATATATATATATATATATATATATATATATATATTTTAGCAGAGACCCTAGAGAATAAAATGGTGGTTGTTGCAATATTTAATATCACACTGTATTTGCCCAGCGGTCTTTCAAAAGCAATTTTTAAAAAAAAAATAAAAAATAAAAAATACACCATAATGATTGTTACGCCGTGAGAACCGTGATCTTTATTCTAAGCAAAAAAAAATAAAGGATTGCGATTCTCATTTTGGCCAGAATCGTGCAGCGATCGTGCACACAAAAGTTTATTCCATTGACAAATTGTTACAATGTTTATACTTATAGGGCTTTCACACTGTGCTGCCATGGGCGTCGGTGGTAAAGCGGCGCTACTTTTAGTGCCGCTTTACCGTTGTTTTAGCGGCGCTATTTGGCCGCTAGCCGGGAATTTTAACCCCCCCACTAGTGGCCGAAAAGGGGTTAAATCCGCCCGCAAAATGCCGCCGGAGCAGCGTTTTGCCGGCGGTATCACATCGCTGCCCCATTGATCTCAATGGGGAGCAGCGGTGGAGGAGCAGTGAATTCACCGCACCAAAGAAGCTGCTGGCAGGACTTTTTGTGACGCCCTGCCAGCGCACCGCTCCAGCGTGAAAGCTCTCTGGCTTTCACACTGGAGTGAATGGAGCAGTTTTTTTTCAAGCGCTATACAGGCGCTATTTTTTGCGCTGTAGCACCTGAAAAATGCCTCAGTGTGAAAGGGGTCTTAAGTTCAACTGATAAAGAATGTTTGGATTCTTGGCAGGCTGCCCGGTTTTTCTCTTCCTTTCTTTTAGAGGGCTGTGGCTTCAGAAGAGCAGAGAGAATTCTTTGCATAGGAAGAATTGTGAAACACTTTAGTCAAGATCGTGATAACAATTCTTGACGATTAATTGTGCAGCTCTAGTAGACACCCTAGAGAATAAAATGGTGGTTGTCGCAATATTTTATGTCACATTGTATTTGCACAGCGGTCTTTCAAATGCAAATTATTTATTTTTATTTTTAAATGACTTTAATGAATTAAAAAAAAAAAAAAAAAACTAACGAGTAAAGTTTGCCCATTTTTTTTTTTTGTATAATGTGAAAGATTTTATGTTGTGAGAATCGTGATCTTTTTATTCTAAGCAAAAAAATTGTGATTGTCATTTTGGCCAGAATCGTGCAACTCTAGTGTATCCAGAATATATCCTAATAAAGCACATAGCTCCATCCTCAGAGCCCGAGGAGTTTCCGTGTAAAAAAAATCTTCAGGGGCGGATGTTGTAGGGCATCTATAAAAACATATAATATAGAATATAATAAAAATGAATCCTAATATTAGGGTAAGTACACCATGACAAGACAAGGTAGTCAACCCTGAGTACTTACGTGCCACAGGTAGCGACGATGTGTAGTGTAGGCAGAACCAGGGCCATAGGAGTGTCCCGGGAGCTGAAGTGGTCATGTGCCCCATAACCAAGGGGGCACACATGCAGAACCCCCAAAAGCGCAGAGCTTTCCTCTCCAAAATGTCTGTGTCAACGAACGCAGCAGGAGGACACGGAAGTGCGCCCGCACGAGTGCCCCAAAGGAGAGCGGCTCTCCAACAGGGCACTTGAGAAGAGAAGGAACCAGGAGCGCCGCTGAGGGACCCCAGAAGAGGAGGATCGGGGCCACTCTGTAAAACTAACTGCAGAGGAGGTAAGTATGACATGTTTGTTTTTGTTTTTTTTTTTGTTTTTTTAAACAAACCTTTACATATCCTTTAAGCAGCTGTTGTCGAGTGCTCTCTGCTCTCCCCTGCAGCTGCCACTGGCTGGCGCACGGAATTACAGGACCATAGCGGGCTAAAAGTAGGCAAGTATACACATCTTTCCAAAACAGGTTAGTAAGCATCGGTGTTAGGAGGGGGGGGGGGGGGAACATTTTTAATGATTATTTAGGTCTATCGCAGACTTCTACTTTAAGCTGCCATTTTTCTAAAACACCTGATCTGATTTGCTGTCCCAGGCAACAGTCACCATTCCACCCCAATGCAATCTATCCCAAAACGCATCAGAAAATGGATATGCTTTGGCACATAAAACAAAAATGGGTTAATAAATCTTGCTCAATCCTCTAGAACGGCAGGTATCCTCATATAACAATTGCCCCCCCCCCCCCCCCCCCCCCAGGAGGCTTCCAGCTGCCGCTTTGGACAGAGAGCATATAAAGGAAGCCAGCACACTGCTAAAATAGCCTCACTAAAAAAAAACAGCTGAGAAATATAAAGTATTGAGACAGTAATGTGATGAACGGCCCCTTGCCACCGATACAGCCGAGTCTCGCCACTTGACAGCCCGCAGCAGGTGTGAGCGAATGGCGGTTTTCACCGTACAAGAGTCACTTCTACAGAACCTGGCTTCTCAAGTGACTGTCAAATTGTGTCCCAGACTTGACTGGGTCACAGGGCCCCTTTACATAGCTGCGTCTGTTAGCGTGGGATTTCGGAGGATTACTCCCTGCGCATTCCTTAACACAAAAGCATTTCGTTCGTTTGGAGGGGGGGCAGCCCTTCGCAATTACAATGGATTATTCCTGGGGGGGGGGGGGGGCGTGGCGAACAGCGGCTGTGGATTTGCACAGAAGGTTAATTACTGCCTTGCTGGGATGGAAAACATCCAAGTTAATTTCACGCTAAATCGGTGCCTGTCATTAATACATTAACGGTAATCAAGGCTTGCAGCGGGGGTGGGGGGGGGGGGCACCACATTACGGCAACATCTGCTTGGCACGCTGGGGACGTTGTGTAGTTCGGGACGTGAAGCGCCATCCTTACACTACAGAAGCCAGGAAAGGTTAAAGGTTAAAGAACCACTCTGGTCTAAACAAGAACTGATCTCCCGCTACGAACGCCCGGGGTCATTTAGCTCTCCAATTGGGACCTTTTAATGTGGTCTCAGTTTCAGAGACTGCCAATGGATGCCAATCTGTAAATCAGCCGATTTCCGATGGCAAGCCCGCCCTACTTTAACCACTTGCTTACTGGGCACTTCAACCCCCCCCCCCCCCACCCAGACCAATTTTCAGCTTTCAGCGCTGATGTTCTTTGAATGACAATTGCGCGGTCATGCAATACTGTACCCAAAATACATTTTTAGCATGTTTTTCACACAATTAGAGCTTTCTTTTGGTGGTATTTAATCACAGTTGCGGTTTTTATTTTTTGCTAAGCAAAAAAAGAAAAAAAGAAAAAAAAAAGATGAAAATTAAAAAAAAAAAAATAATCATGTTTCATAGTTTGTTATAAAGTTTTGCAAACAGGTAATTTTTCTCCTTCATTGATATGCGCTGATGGAGGCGGCACTGATGGGGGCAGATAAGGCAGCACTGATGGGGGCAGATAAGGCAGCACTGATGGGGGCAGATAAGGCAGCACTGATGGGCAACACTGATGGGCCCTGATGGGCACTGGTAGGCGACACTGATGGGCCCTGATGGGCACTGGTAGGCGACACTGATGGGTAGCACTGGTAGGCGGCACTGTTGTGTACTGATAGGTGGCACTGGCAGGTGGCACAGATGAGCTGGCAGCAGCTCTCCTTAAACGGGAGAGCTTAATCGGGACTGATGTCCCTCAGAGCTGCCGGTGATCAATTGGCCAATTACCAGCTCTGTTTACATCACATGCTCAGCTGTCATTGGCTATCAAATCCAGGTATCTGCTCCACTTCCAGGCATAGATCACCGCACATTGTGCGGCGAACTATGTCAAGTCCGGCCCCTCCTCCTTCCCCCCACCCCCCCCGCTGTCTTCTGGGAGACACACAGGTCCCAGAAAACAGCAGGGACCCTTCACATCCCACAGTGCGACTCGCGCATGCGCAATAGGAAACAGGTTGTGAAGCCGCATGCCGATGCCTGCACCCAGAGCTGAGGGACGGGTCGGCTTTGGGAAAGGACATTGCGGGCTCCCACACAGGTAGGTGTCCATATATTAAAAGTCAGCAGCTACAGTATTTGTAGCTGCTGAATTTTAATAATTTTTTTTTTTCCCCAGGCGGAACTCCGCTTTAATGCATTCTATGGGGGTGGTTTACCTTGCGGGCACTCGGCATCCATAGACATGAATGCCAATGGCTGCGCTGCTATCAATCTAACCAATCAAGAGCCGGGACCCCATGCAGAGAGGGACAGTGTGTCTCCGCCGAGTAAAATATGGGGCTCAAGTAAGTAGAATGGGGAGCTGCTGCTCACTGCCAGAGGTTTACAACCCCCTTTAAGATAAAAAAAAAAAAAAAAAAAAAAAAAAAACCTTCTGCCTTTACAACCACTTTAAAGAAGTTGTAAAGTCTCAAGGTTTCATTAAGCTGTACACTCACTACTTTACATTGCAGCAAAGTGTCCTTTCTTCAGTGTTGTCACATGAAAAGATAGAATACAATATTTACAAAATGTGAGGGGTGTACTCACTTTTGTGAGATACTGTACACACACACACACACACACACACACAAAATAAACGTTCAAACCAAGTTACAGGGATGCCAGTGATCGATGCCTCATAAATCAATGCACAAAGAGCCCTGCGTGTGAACAATTAGATTTGGGTTATAAATCTGTCGGGTGGGTATAGCAGGCGGAATGGGAGGTGGGGGCCCTGGAGATCAGGGGCCAGGCACTCTCAGAGGGTATCTTGGTCCAGCAGACAGGTGCTACTTTATAACCCTGGCAATTAATGAGACATTGTCATCACTGGGCGCTTCTAATCTAAAAATGTTGTACTGGGTTATCTGAGGTAATAAGAAAACAGCTCCCTTACACAACTCTGCTAACACCCCGCTAACAGAAAGGAATTAACGTATGGCTCTCCCGGGTGCTAAGCCAACGAGACAGTAAAAGTCATTTTAAAAAAGGGAATCCATGCTGAGAGTATTATGGACACTTCCAATCGCTGACCTTTCCTTCTGAAAACACCAATTTTCGGTAGATGTCGTCCCCCCGATCCATCGCCGTTGTTATCTCCGGAGTCACGGACCTGAAGAGTTAAGCCCCATACACACTATCGGTTTTTCCACTTTTTTCCTTCAGATTTACCAAAAAACATATAATATGGAGGTCAAACCTTAGGAGTTTCAATGTGTATGGAATCAGGCAGGCCCTTCTACTACATGGCTTTGGTAAACCTGAAGGAAAAAACTCAGCAGAAAAACTGATAGTGTGTATGGGGTCTTTAGGCAGCCTGGGAAGTCAGAACTCCAATTTTGCGTACAAAGCTCATACCTATGTTCCCGAAGTGCTGCTTAATTCAGATTTCATATTTAACCACTTGCCGACCGCCTCACGCCGATGTACGTCGGCAGAATGGCACGGGCAGGCATAAGCACGTACATGTACGTGATTTGCCTCCCGCGGGTCGGGGGCCCGATCGGGCCCCCGCCCGGTGCCTGCGGCGGTCGGTTTTCGTTCGGGAGCGATCCCGGACGAGGGGACGGCCATTCATTCATGGCCACCCCCTCGCGATCGCTCCCGACGAATGGAAATCCCCGGTGACATCACTTCCTCTCCTGTAATGTAAACACAGGAGAGGAAGTGATGTATTCTCTCCTCCGTGTCGGTATTTTTCGTTCCGACACGGAGGAGAGCGGATCAGTGAGTTGCACCAACACATCCCACACACAGTAGAACATGCCAGGCACACTCACACCCCCCCTTTACCCCCCGATCACCCCCCCAACTACCCCTGCCCCCCCAGTCACAGTGACACCAATGTCATTTTTTTTTTTTTTTTGCATTGGTGTCATTTGTGACTGTAATAACTGTTAGGGCAGTTAGGGTTAGCCCCCTTTAGTTCTAATGTACCCCCCTAACCCCCCCAATAAAGGTTTAACCCCGTGATCACCCCCCGTCGCCAGTGTCACTAAGGCTGGGTTCACATTGCAGCGGTTTATGAGAACGAATGTGATTCGCACCGCACTGCAGTGCAAATCACATCCGATCTCTGTGCGATTCGAGTTCAGCCATTCGCCGCACCCGCCGCACCCGCCACACCCGCCGCACCCGCCGCAAATTCGCACGGGACCCTTTTTTTGGCCCGCAGCAGAATCGGATCGCATGGGTGTTCACACCATGCGATCCGAGTTTGCAGATCGCACTGCGATATGCGAACTGATCTGGGGGTGTCAGTAACATTTCACTGACACTCCCAGCAGTTCGCATAGGGCAGTGTGAACTGCCGCCGGGAGGCATGCGATGCGGGAACCCGCCGCGGATTCGCGGCGTTTCCGCATCGCTCCAGTGTGAACCCAGCCTAATAAGCGATCATTTTTCTGATCGCCGTATTAGTGTCACAGGTGACGCTAGTTAGGCAGGTAGGTATTTAGGTTCGCCGCAGCTTTTTATAGCGCTAGGGACCCCCATATACTACCGCATAAAGCCCCCTGATTGCCCCCTAGTTAACCCTTTCACCAGTGATCACCATATAACTGTTACAGGTGACGCTGGTTGGTTATTTTTTTATAGTTTCAGGGCACCCGCCATTTATTACCTAATAAAGGTTTAACCCCCTGATCACCCGGCAGGTGTCATTTGTGACTAATAACTGTTAGGGCAGTTAGGGTTAGCCCCCTTTAGTTCTAAGGTACCCCCCTAACCCCCCCAATAAAGGTTTAACCCCGTGATCACCCCCCGTCGCCAGTGTCACTAAGGCTGGGTTCACATTGCAGCGGTTTATGAGAACGGATGTGATTCGCACCGCACTGCAGTGCAAATCACATCCGATCTCTGTGCGATTCGAGTTCAGCTATACAGATAGTATGGCTGAATTCGTGTCGCACCCGCCGCACCCGCCGCAAACTCGCACGGGACCCTTTTTTTGGTCCGCAGCAGAATCGGATCGCATGGGTGTTCACACCATGCGATCCAAGTTTGCAGATCGCACTGCGATATGCGAACTGATCTGGGGGTGTCATTAACATTTCACTGACACTCCCAGCAGTTCGCATAGGGCAGTGTGAACTGCCGCCGGGAGGCATGCGATGCGGGAACCCGCCGCGCATTCGTGGCGTTCCCGCATCGCTCCAGTGTGAACCCAGCCTAATAAGCGATCGTTTTTCTGATCGCTGTATTAGTGTCACAGGTGACGCTAGTTAGGCAGGTAGGTATTTAGGTTCGCCGCAGCTTTTTATAGCGCCAGGGACCCCCATATACTACCGCATAAAGCCCCCTGATTGCCCCCTAGTTAACCCTTTCACCAGTGATCACCATATAACTGTTACAGGTGACGCTGGTTGGTTAGTTATTTTTTTATAGTTTCAGGGCACCCGCCATTTATTACCTAGTCTCACTAGTGTACCCCTAAATTTAGGGGTGTCTACTTTCTAAAATGGGGTCATTTGGGGGGGGGGGGTTTGTGCCATCTTGGCATTTTATGGCCTTCAAAACTGTAACGCCCTTAGAAAGCCTGAAGGCGGTGCTTGGTTTTTGGGGCCCCGTACGCGGCTAGGCTCCCAAAAAGTCCCACATATGTGGTATCCCCGTACTCAGGAGAAGCAGCAGAATTTATTTTGGGGTGTCATTTCACATATGCCCATGGCATGCGTGAGCAATATATCATTTAGTGACAACTTTGTGAAAAAAAAAAAAAGTTTGTAATTTTCCCGCAACTTGTGGCAAAATATAAAATATTCCATGGACTCAACATGCCTCTCAGCAAATAGCTTGGGGTGTCTACTTTCTAAAATGGGGTCATTTGTGGGGGTTTTGTGCCATCTTGGCATTTTATGGCCTTCAAAACTGTAATAGGTAGTGAGGCGTGAAATCAAAAATTTACGCCCTTAGAAAGCCTGAAGGCGGTGCTTGGTTTTCGGGGCCCTGTACGCGGCTAGGCTCCCAAAAAGTCCCACATATGTGGTATCCCCGTACTCAGGAGAAGCAGCAGAATTTATTTTGGGGTGTCATTTCACATACGCCCATAGCATGTGTGAGCAATATATCATTTAGTGACAACTTTGTGTAAAAAAAAAAAAAAAATTTTTTTTTTGTCATTATTCAATCGCTTGAGGCAAAAAAATAAAATATTCAATGGGCTCAACATGCCTCTTATCAATTTCCTTAGGGGGTCTACTTTCCAAAATGGGGTCATTTGGGGGGGTTTTGTACTGCCCTGTCATTTTAGCACCTCAAGAAATGAGATAGGCAGTCGTAAACTAAAAGCTGCGTAAATTCCAGAAAACGTACCTTAGTTTGTAGATGTGACAACTTTTGCGCAAACCAATAAATATACAATTATTGACTTTTTTTTTACCAAAGACATGTGGCTGAATACATTTTGGCCTAAATGTATGACTAAAATTGAGTTTATTGGATTTTTCTAATAACAAAAAGTAGAAAATATCATTTTTTTTCAAAATTTGCGGTCTTTTTACGTTTATATCGCAAAAAATAAAAATCGCAGAGGCAATCAAATACCATCAAAAGAAAGCTCTATTTGTGGGAAGAAAAGGACGCAAATTTTGTTTGGGTACAACATTGCATGACCGCGCAATTACCAGTTAAAGCAGCGCAGTGCCAAAGTGTAAAAAGACCTCTGGTCATTTACCAGCAAAATGGTCCGGTCTGAAAGTGGTTAAAGGGCTCGGGTATTGATGAACCAAAAAAAAAAAAAAAACACACGGGACCAAATGCAAAAATGGCGCAAAGGCTTCTACTTGGGTCTTGAACTGCAATGCGGAAGGAAGAAAAGCAAAGAAGAGGGAGATGGTAGAAGGGACAAGGTGGGGATGGTAGAAGGGACAAGGTGGGGATGGTAGAAGGGACAAGGTGGAGATGGTAGAAGGGACAAGGTGGAGATGGTAGAATGGAGAAGAAGAAAGAAGAGGAGAAGAAAGAAAGAAGAAAGAAAGAAGAAGAAAGAAAGAAGAAGAAAAAAGAAAGAAGAAGAAAAAAGAAAGAAGAAAGAAGAAGAAAGAAGAAAGAAGAAGAAAGAAGAAAGAAGAAAGAAGAAAGAAGAAGAAAGAAGAAGAAAGAAGAAAGAAGAAGAAAGAAGAGAAGAAGAAAGAGAGAAGAAGAAATTACTGTGTCCCCCATTAGGAAAATTGACTCTCTCTATCCAGGTGACCATGGTGAATAGAGGGGAAGTCTTCTGATGGGGACCCTGTCCAACTGTATGGGAGCAAGAGATTAGGAGTCATCACTTGGAATTCTTGTGGAAGAATTCAAAATGCACCAAAAGTTGATCGTGACCCTCAAATAATCTTGAAGGTACAGGTATTTGGACAGTGTCCTCACCATGTGGCAACAGCAAGGAGGTGGACTCCATCTGAGGCCATTCAAGGTGCTAAGCCCACTAGTCACTGAAAATAAACGTTTGACCAAGATCAACATGGAAGAGCCGTTTAAAAACTCCTTATTGGCGCAAGGCAACATCAGTTCAGAAGAGACGGCTTGTGAAGGTGGAGAGCAAAAGACCAAACACCACACCAAGGCCACCTCAATGGCGAAGTAGGACCAATGAACTAACTGGAAGAGCATGGAAAAGAGGAGACTCAACTGGGCATGATAACTGGGAGATGGAGGGATCTCGGCTATGTTTTATCAGAGATACTTATGACCTCTTACCCACACCTCAGAAACCGCATCTGTGGTTGGGAGAAGATTCTGCCGGCTCTCTGTCAAGCACCTGTTATACTACCAGGTTGTGGAACAGCTTCTTTCCTCGATCGGTGCCGCTCTTTGAACACTAGAGGTCTTGTGGAATAAATGGATTGGAAGTTACAATATGTATCTATTAGGGTTGCACCGATACCGAGCATGTGCACGAGTGAGTACTTGTATTCATGCAAATGCTCTGATGCTTGATCAGATACCTCCCCGGCAGGAGGCCAGTACACACGGCATCCTCAGCGTAGTGGGGGGTGAGGGGGTTTGGGCGGGCAGCCTCACAGATGGTCAGTGTGGTGGCAGGGGCAGTTACAAGCACCGACAATCTCCCTGTATAGTTTTTCTGACAGCTGCATCTCCTCCTCTCCCTCTCGCGGCTGTCAGCTGATTTATTGAAAGCTATACAGGAAGATTGGTGCTTGCACCTGCCCCACCGCCGTGCCGATCACCCACGACTGTCCCGTGTCCTCCTCCGGTCCCGGATCTGACAGGATGGTGAGTGGATGAAGGAGCCAGAAAATGTCATTTACCGGCTCCTTCCTTTTTCTGAATGCAGAGTGATCACAACTGTCCATTCATAACGGAGCATTGTAAACTGTGTTTACGATGTTTCAGTTTATGAATGAGGAGGAACCTCTGTCTCCTGTCCATTCATCTTCAGTGCAGCTGAGGTTGCTGTGAAAGGGACTGGGGAATCTGTCCTCAGTCTCTTTCCCTGCCTCAAAAGGGAGATGTCAGGGGTCTGTATCTCACCAAACTAACATGGCTGATAAAAAAAAAATTAAGAATTGTAATCAATAAGTGTTTAAAGCTGGGTTCACACTACTGCGAATTGGATGCGGTCCTGCCTACTTAGACCCCTTTCACACTGGAGCGCTTTACAAGTGCTACAGCACCAAAAAAAGCGCCTGCAAAGCACCCTGAAAGAACCGCTCCTCACACTGGAGCGTGCGCTGGCAGGACAGTAAAAAAAGTCCTGCTAGCAGCATCTAAGGAGCGGTGAATGAGCGGTAAGTATATGGCTCCTGCCATTGGAATGAATGGGGCAGCGTGGCTATACCACCGACAGAGCGCTGCAGCAGTGCTTTGTGGTGTTTTAACCCTTTCTCGGCTGCTAGCGGGGGGGGGGGTAAAACTGCTCCTCTAGCAGCCGAATACTGCCGGTAAAACTACGGTAAAACCGTTTTACTGCCGGCGCCCGCACCGCCCCTGCATCAAAGGGGTCTTAAGCCGTCCAGTCCAGAAGAGCTCTGCCTTCGCCTTGGTCAACATCACAGAACCTATCTCCTGTGTTCCTGTTTAAAGACTTGCTTTGCTTACATCCCTTCTGGCTCCAGATCCTGCTTGCTGTTCCACTACATTGATCCCTGACTTCTGGCTTGGCTGACTATCCGTTCCGGTTACTGAACTTTGGATATGTTTTGACTATGTTTGTTCTTTTTAGTTTTATTACTAAACAAGTGTGATTTAACTGTACTTCTGTCTCGGTCTGATTTGATGGTTTCTGACACAGCTCTAGTATTTATTATGGTATGTATGCAGTTTTTGGTTATGTGTTAAGCTGGGTGTGGAATTCCTTTTTTTTTTTTTTTTTTGTGAGTGAGCTACAACTCTGTTTCATTTTATGATTGTGAAATGACAATAAATTTTCAGATTTCTGACCATTTCTGATTAAGGCACATATCATCAGGACGTTGCATGAGCCTCACTAGACTGAATAACCAGGTCCTCAAACAGCTAGCATTCTTCGTCAAACCACTATAAATGATCATCCTCCTACAAACAACAGCAAGCGATTCCCAGTGCCTCCTCATCAGTAATGGAGCAAAATTATCCGTTTGCAAAATTTTATAAAACAATTTTTTTTGAATTTTTTGATCTTTATTTGCTTATTTATATGAGGCATGACCTCAGATGATGTTGTGAACAACGAAACGCATCAAGATGGAGCCATATGACGAGTGTAGCAGCAGACCCAGGAAGGCAGCATTACTCTCCGTCGGCCATACGAGTTGAGAGCAGTAGGAGACGCTGTACCTGTTGTAAAGCCGATGATATATTGTGAACAACTCTTGACATTTGTTATTCTTGTGAGTGTATACTGTGAAGGATTTTTATAACGTTAAAACGTTTTTTTAAATGGGATTACGCCATGTTCGTTCCTTTTCCCTTTTACTGAGCATTAGAGGGTGACCAGCACAGAGGAGGACAGGAAAAAGAAGATTTCTGCTAAGCCGTTCTATTGATCGTGCATTTACACGCCAATATAGATCTTTTTTTTCCCTGTAAGGGTTATACCAGGGGGGGGGGGGGGGGGGTCCTCTTCCACTTCCTACCCCCCTTGTCCACGTGAAGGTGGTTTCTGTTAGTGACAGCAGTCTCCATTTTTATGAACGAAAAAGGACAGTTTTATCTCAATAGTATTTGAGTGTGATTCCCATTTTTTATATACCGTAGGTGTTTTCAGGGGGCGGACTGACAACTCATGGGGCCCCCGGGCAATCAGATTATGGGGCCACACAATATACACACATACATGTACACACATTACACACAGACATGTTTATATTGGCTGAGAAGTGAGGAGGCCATAATCTCAGGATTTTTAGACCAAAACTATGTCGGTAAGGGACATTTCAGAGACAGATGTAAACAAAAAAAAAAAAATGATTTTTACATACTGTCCTTGGTTTTACTGAGGCTGGCAACCCTGATGGGGCCCCCTAGTGGTCCGGGGCCCTCGGGCAGTGCCCGAGTGGCCAAATGGTCAGGGTGTTTTATATATCTAGATATATCTATATAGTTACACAGTGTAGGGACTATACAGAATTAACATATGTTGAAATAATTGCTCATATTTTGGGGATTATTTTACATACCGTATTTATCGGTGTATAACACGCACCCCAAAGTTTAGGGGGGAATTTAAAAGAAAAAAAAAAACTTTTAGGAGGGAAGTTTAAGGAAAAAAAAAAAACAAAAAAAAAAAAAAACTTACATTTAAATGCCCATCAATGCAGCCTTGTCAGTGTCACTTGCAGCCTTGCATTTAGCCTCGTCAGTCACTTGCAGCCTTGCATTTAGCCTCGTCAGTCACTTGCAGCCTTGCATTTAGCCTCGTCAGTCATTTGCAGCCTTGCATTTAGCCTCGTCAGTCACTTGCAGCCTTGCATTTAGCCTCGTCAGTCACTTGCAGCCTTGCATTTAGCCTCGTCAGTCATTTGCAGCCTTGCATTTAGCCTCGTCAGTCATTTGCAGCCTTGCATTTAGCCTCATCAGTCACTTGCAGCCTTGCATTTAGCCTTGTCAGTCATTTGCAGCCTTGCATTTAGCCTCGTCAGTCATTTGCAGCCTTGCATTTAGCCTCGTCAGTCATTTGCAGTCTTTTCTGTGGCTTTGTAATTTAAAAATGGCGCCGCTCGGTAGTTCTCGGCGGCTTTCGGCTATTTTCGGCCACAGTCGGCTGTTCTCAGCGGCTTTCAGCATTCCGAAAGACGCCGAGAACGGCTGAGTGTGGCCGAAAGACGCAGAGAACGGCCAAAGATAGCCGGGAACAGCCGAGTGCACCGAAAATACCCCCGAAGCCACAGAAAATGTTAAAAATTGTGGGGTGGGGGGGGATCGGCGTATATACGCTGATAAATACGGTAAGCGCTGCTTGAACCTATTTTGGGTTTGTTATTTTAATATGACCGCACAATTGTTTAAAATGTGACAGCGCTGAAAGCTGTAAATTGGCCTGAGCAGGAAGTGGGGGGGGGGGGTAAAAGTGCCTGGTTGGCAAGTGGTTAATACCACGTGAAATAAAATTGCAAGAACGGGGTTACTATGGGAAATGAGGACGCATCTTCACAAAGGCACTCCATAGGATTTCCGCCACAGCCCATAGAAAAAGCACCGCAAGTGCCAAGTGTAACTTAACAGTTGTTTTCATTCAGAACATATTAGTTAAAAAAAAAAATATCATAATTGCTGCATGGTCCACCATTGTATAAAATTCAGCGTGTCCTCATTTTCATTGTTTATGGGCAACTTTATGTTCAAGGTTTGGATACGGTTTAACCTATTTGTCACACTTTTCTTTTTTTATGATCAGTTGTATGTTGGGAGTCCCGGGCCAAATTCCATCATACAGTATATAAAATGTAATTGCTCTGAATGGCTTGTTTATGATCTCGCCACTTGTTCTAAGTGATGGGAAGGAGAACCTGAAGACGAATGTGTTGAATCAATTTTCGGTTGGATGTATGGAGTCTGCATAACCGGACCCAGGCGATGACATGCGCGGCGCTAGTCACATAAGGTCAGCTCGGAGTAGCCGGGGCGAGTTAGCGGAACATTTTGACAATTGTCTGGCACTGACAAGCACTCAGTAAATGACTTTTTCATATGGTCGGAGATGTACAGACTATAAACTATGTGTCCTGTTAACACTGGGGAAGTGCGGTAGCTCTTCAGAATTGTGCAGACCAGTTGTGCTTCCCTTTCCACGGTTCCCCTAATTTAATGGTTATCTGGCGGCACCTTGGGAGTTTTATAGCGGACAGCGATGAGAGATGTTCCGTATCATGTCACGGCTCATTCTGAGGTCTCTTGCTAATTGTGAGAATCGAATGTGGTGTACAAAAGACGATCTGTCCTCTTTTTTTTTTTTCTTTTTTTTTTATGATTTCACTCTTGCTGAGAAACCGTAATACACTTTGTAGCTTTTATTATTAGTATTATTATTAGTTAGTTGATTATTATTAATCAACAAATTATTATTAGTTGAAAGCAAACTTTGATGTGACTTTCACATCTCCATTTCCATGCTATTTGGATGAGTGCGCTCTATGCTCAGACTAATAGAAAATAAATAATAATAAATGAATAATAAAAAAAAAATAAAGACTTTCAATTATGTACCTGGACATTTGCTCTACCAAGCACCCAAAGTTTCTGAATCCCAATTTTTATTTTTTTTTTCCTTTCTCAGGGCACGTTGCATTAACCACTTAAGCCCCGGACTATTTTGCTGGCCAAAGACCGGAGCACTTTTTTGCGATTCGGCACTGCGTCGCTTTAACTGACAATTGCGCGGTCGTGCGACGTGGCTCCCAAACAAAAATTGACGTCCTTTTTTTCCCCCCACAAATAGAGCTTTCTTTTGGTGGTATTTGATCCCCTCTGCGGTTTTTATTTTTTGTGCTATAAACAAAAAAAAAAAAAAAAAAATAAGCGACAATTTTTTGTCACCATTAGACAAAACACGTAGGGTGGAGTCCGACATCATCACGCAGAGCATCGCAAAGTTTTTTTTGGATTTGACTTTATTATATTAAATGATATGCATATTGACTTTTAGGCCTCAAGCACACTGGGCGTTATACAAAAAGACAGTAGCGTGAGCTGTAGAATGAGTTTCTCAGTGTTTTTACTGTATTTTTTTTTTTTTTTTTTTTTTAACAAAAATGATACTACCACAAAAATGTATTGTTTAATAAACCTGATAAATGCTCTAGAAAAACGTGGCTTTTCAACGTTTGTTTTTTTAGAGTGTTGTTCCAGCTGGAAAACACCCCTAAAAACCTGGCCCTGGGTTTCTTTTTCCAGACAGAAAACACCCCAGCCAAAAAACTGCTGATAACAGCCTGTGTGTCTATGGACACATAGGGTAACACGCTAGCGAGATTTTATTGACTGCAGAAACAAACATCTGAAGCCAAAAACCGCAGCAGTAAAAACGTCCAGTGTGCATGAGGCCTTAAATTGATTGATTAGATTGATTGTAAAGGCTCAATAAAAAAAAAAAAAAAAAAAAAAAAAAGATAAGTAAATAACAAACATGTTATACTTACCTCCTCTGTGCAGTTGGTTTTGCACAGAGCAGCCCCAATCCTCCTCTTCTCTGGTCCCTCTTCGCTGCTCCTGGCCCCTCCCTCCTTTGAGTGCCCCCTCAGCCAGCAGCTTGCTACAGGGGGCACCCAAGCCGAGTCAGAGCTCCGTGTATCCATTCGGACAAAGAGCCCCAACCTGGCCCCGCCCCCTCTCCCGATTGGCTGACTGACTTTGATTGACAACAGTGGGAGCCAATGGCCCCACTGCTCTGTCTCAGCCAATCTGGAGGAGTGTCCTGGATTGCTGAGGGGATAGTGGACATCGCTGGAGAGAGAAGGGGCTCAGGTAGGCAATTTGTGGGGGGGGGCTGCTACACACAAGGTTTTTTTTATCTTAATATATACAATGCATTAAAGAGGAAGTAAACCCTGATGAGTTTACTTCCTCTTTCATTCCCTGCAAAGGTAAAGCATAATGGACTACTGTGCATCGCATCGCATAGTAGTCCATTATGTGTCATTTACCTGACACAGGAGCCAGTGAAGTCACCGCTGTCCCCTGTAGTCCGGAGCATCCATCTTCTCGGTGGGTCTCGCCGCTCCGCCGCTGTCATTCAGCGAAGCCGCGATGATGTCACGGGAGCCGCCACTCGCGGCATATCGCCGTTGACCGCGTTGCGCTCAGTGCGCCTGCGCGCCGTCTACGGCGCATGCGCCGTAGACAGCGGTGCCTGTCTTTCGGCAAATATCTCCTAAACCGTGTAGGTTTAGGAGATATTTCTTAGACCTACAGGTAAGCCTTAATCTAGGCTTACCTGTAGGTCAAAGTGTGTTGTAAGGGTTTACATCCACTTTAAGATAAAAAAAAAAAAAAAAAAAAAAAACATTCTGCCTTTACAACTCCTTTAACAATGTGAGTGCAATACTTTTTTTTTTTATTTTAAACACTTGAAGACCAGATCTTTTATTTACAAGTTTAACTACATTACTTTGACAATTTCGCGGTCGTGCGACTCTGTACCCAAATAAAATTGGGTACAAGCGTCGGAGGAGGCGCGGCTTAGACGGAACTTGTTGAGGCCGCCATCAACTTTGGTTCTGCATGATGTGCCTTGTCTGAGATATCTCTATGCTTTTGTATTATGTATGGAGTACGGATGGAGTGAGCGGAGACACAAAATTGATTTTAGCTTCACCTCAAGTATACATTGCAATATTAATTTTGGTTTGCTGCTCAATGTCTACCTCAAGTGTTCCCTTTCAGTCAAAAAGATCGGTGTGCTCCCAGCTGAGACTATTAGCCTATGAGCCGACATGTATAGACTCCAGACCACCAGAAACCTCAGTACCATGAGCAAGGCTGCTGTTAGATATCATGGGCCCTGTACAGCCTAGCTGAAAGGAACCGTGTACCAAGCCTAACAGGTGGACCTAGATTAATCAATAAACCATTAATGCAATACCTGTGAGAAGAATTATGTTTTTTTTTTTTTACAATTTTTGATTTTCAATTTTTTTTGAACATCCCTGTGGCAGTTAATGAAATATCAGGGGTCTAAACAGACACCCAACGTCTCCCTTGAGACAGAGAAAAAGGATTGAGGACACAGATTCCTCAATCATTTCTATGCACTGCTAGCTGCAATCTGAATGAGCAGGAAGCACTCTATACAGGGGTCCCCTGTTTATGAATGAACAGAAGCATTTGAGATCCACAAGGGGAATTGGGTGCAGTAACTGTGTCCACTCCTGCTGCTCTGGGCCCCCCCCCCAATGAACTTATAGGGCATGGGCCCCGTACGGGGGGGGGGGGGGAAGACATGCTATCCCTTTACCAGCAGCCCTGTCCATGAGGCACACATGCTCTTGTTCTAAAGCACAAGGGATATGCACATATACAGCAATGGCTAGCGATTCATTGTAGGCGACTGTTGGGGATTTTATCAGCATAACGGCATGAACAAAGAAATCGTGCATTTGCACCCAGCCTAACACGTGAAGCGAGGGCCCTAGTACCCAAAGTGGGACACAGTCCACCTAAAACAGGAAGCGAGTAACCTAGGACCCAAAGTGGTGGAAAAAAAAAAAAAAAAAGGTAAAAACCTGAAAGAGGTTACAGCGCCTTGCCTCCCATCCCCAATCCCCCAACAAGGTTTTGGCTGGAGTTGGCCTTTAAAGGCAGCTCAATGGTCTCTTGTTCATATTATGCTATGCTATTAGAAGGAATGTAAAAATCCCATGTAATAGGAAGCATGACAGGTCCTCTTTACAGTGAGATATGGAGTCAATAAGACCCTACATCTCACCTCTAGGCTGGGAAGCCTGAAAAAAATAAAAAAACAGGATCTCAGCTTCCGAGCCAAGGTGGCGCCATTTGTTTGCAGGCAAATGCCAAGCGTGACGTCATAACATCGTGCCCGGCCTCTGAACAATCATAGAGACTTCGGGGACCATCTGGTCTGACGGAAATCTCTATGTGCAACATCCGGATCCGTTCCCCAACTCACCGATGGCAGGGGCGAGACGGTAGAAGCACTGGAGGGCGGCAGGAGGGGACGTCCCCTCTCAAACACCCGTAAAAACGGTTAAACGGCTGAACAGCCGCTATGATCGTTCTTATGGTGTAGGGCAGTGATGGCGATCCTTGGCACTCCAGATGTTTTGGAAGTACATTTCCCATGATGCTCAACTACTCTGCAGAGTGCATAGGGCATCATGGGAAATGTAGTGCCAAAACATCTGGAGTGCCAAGGTTCACCATCACTGGTGTAGGGAATCACCGGCTCTAAAAGACGATATCTGAATGATGCCTGTAGCTGCACCCATCATTCAGATATCCCGCTCAAAGTCAAGGACGTCATATGACGGCAGGCGGGAAGTGGTTAAAGTGATACTAAAGTCTTTCTTATTTTTTAACTTAAAAAATAAACAAACATGTTATACTTGCCTGCTCTGTGCGGTGGTTTTATACAGAGCAGCCCCAATCCCAATTCTCAGGTCCCTCTTTGGTGCTCCTGGCCCCTTCTTCCTCTTGAGTGCCCCCCCCCCCCCCCCCAGGCAAGCAGCTTGCTATAGGGGCACCTGAGCTGAGCCACAGCTCCCCGTGTCCATTCAGAGCGGTTTGGCCCCGCCCCCTTTCTCTCCTCATTGGCTGACTGATAGCAGCGGGTGCCAATGGTGCCGCGCTGCTGTCTCAGCCAATGAGGAGGGCAGCCAAGACACTCCTGCAACATCGCTGGAGAAAGATGGGGCTCAGGTAAGTATTAGGGGGGCAGCTGCACACAGAAGGCTTTTTATTTTAAAGCGTAACCCCACTTTTGTTGAGAAAAAATAAAAATAAAAAACACATTCTCCTCTGGGTGATCTATGTACATTGCATTGTGCTAATAAAAAGGCTGTAGGACTTACAAAAGACTTCTGTAATAGAAGTCAATGTAAGTTGCCTGAAGTTTATCAGTGAAGTGACTTTCCTCCTCTCTGGGCAGTCTGCCAAGAAAAGAGCAAAGAGATACAATGTTTCTTCTTCAATGGACTGAGCTCCCTGTGTAGAAGTTCTCAGTTTAACCATTTAAAGACTAAATCTTTTCTGACACTTGTTGCTTACAAGTAAAAAATCCTGTATTTTCTGCCAGAAAATCACTTAGACCCCCCAAAAAATATTTTTTTTTTTAGCAGAGACCCTAGGAAATAAAATAGCGGTTGTTGCAATATTTTATGTGACGCGGTATTTGCGCAGAGGTCTTTCAAATGCAATTTTTTGGGAAAAACATTACACAGATTTAAAAAAAAAAATAAAAGAAAAAACACAACTATATACCGTATAAATCTAAATTATACATACAAGTGAACTGATTGGAGGTTTGTTTTGTTTAATAAATGTTTAAAATGTAAGAAATTTTCTGTATCACTTATTACTGAAGGCTGCTTTCACACTGGAGCGGGCAGGCGTTGACGGAAAAACTCTGCTAGTTTTAGCGGCGCTTTACCGTCATTTTAGTGGCGCTATTCGGCTGCTAGCGCGGCACTTATAACCCAGCTAGCGGCCGAGGAAGGGGTTAAATGCGCTTGTGAAGCGCTGCTGCCAAATCGCATTGCATGCGCTTCGGCAGCGGTGCCCATTCATTTCAATGGGCAGGAGTGGTGGAGGAGCGGTTTACACCGCTCCAAAGATGCTGCTTGCAGGATTTTTTTTTTTTAACGTCCTGCCAGCGCATCTCCTCATTGTGAAAGCACTCGGAGCTTCCACACAGACTGCAGGGGAGCCGTTTTGAAGGCAGTTTACAGGCACCATTTTTAGCCCCAAAAGCACCTGAAAAAACGCCCCAGTGGGAAAGGTGCCTAACTTAGATTTTATGAGCTGAAGAAAAAAAAAAAAAAAAAAAAAAAAAAAAAAATCAGCCTAACATATCGGCCCAAAAACTAAAATGAAAATTGGCATCATATATCGGCCATTGGCTGCCGCGATTTCTAAACATCGGCATTGCCAGAGAAAAACCCATATCGGTCGACCTCTAGTTAAAACATCCAATCAGAATTCAAGCTTTTGTGGAAGACTCTAATTAGCTGCAGAACAGACTGTCGGAGACAATACACACCCCCCCCCCCCCCCGCCCCCAGACACTTGGTAAATGAGGCTCAGCCTAACAGGCTTTGTCTACTAAAGGAATTTCCCAGTTGTAGGAGTGACATTCCAGCGTCGGACAAGTCCTCCAGGCTTGGTTACATGTCCGTGGGCTGTGTGGCAGCAGATCCCTGGCAGCACGTGCTGGGTGTAGGCGGTGTGTTATTTCTGGCCCGCCGTCAGAACTCCACATGACCCCCAGAAGATTTCATTAAGGTTTTGCCAGCATGGCATCTGTGTCAGGATAGATTTACTTTCCAGCTGTAAACAGGTTGCAAAATTAACTCGTTTTCAGACAGCTGCTGACTTCATGTCAGTGTCTACTCTTCTCTTACTCTCAAGTACAGTAAATCGCAGTCGCAGGGAGCCATCACCGAGCATTAATGGGACAGCTTCCTTCACAAGAGTTAACGCTCTCTTAAGACGTAACTAAGAAGTCTCTCTCACAAAGGGCTGTGCTCATTGCCTCATAGGTGACCCTGTCCCCCAACACTGGTACAAGGGGCAAGAAGCAGATATCTAAAGTGTCTAAAGTAAAGATCTTTTTTTTTTTTTCTTAGTTTTGAATAGAGTAAAGCCCCATACACACGTTCGGACTTTGTACAAACGTTCCCGTGGATTTTTGTACAAAGGGCGTTGGCCGTAAGTTTGTATTGCATACACATGATCTGACTTTTTAGGCAACAAACACGAATGTAGTGACGTTTCAATGTACTGACGGCACTTCAAAAGAGGAGATTCAAATACGCCGGCGCCACCTTTGGTCAACTTCTGTATTGTCGTCTGATCTTTTGCATGGTTCTGAGCATGCGGGTTTGTAGTTTGTACAAAACTCCGATTGTTTTGTGTACCCACGATCGGACTTTGCTCCATCGACTTATGTTGTCAAAAAGTTTGCCCGTTTGCACAGCCAACCAAAGTCCGATGAAAACCGAACAAGTTTGTCCGATGGAGCGTACACACGGTCGAATGTTGCCTCAAAAAACAGCTCATTTGCATGTTCGTTGTCAAAAAGCCAGATCGTGTGTACGGGCCTTAACAATTGTTAAGGGGGGGGGGAGGAGATCTCTCTCTACTTCCTGTTGCAGAGGCACAATAGGACGTTAAGAACCTTCTCCAAAAGTAAGGGGTAATCCTTCCCAAATCTTAGGCAGTTGTCCCAAGAACTTGATGTTTAAATCCCCATGGTGAGTGGGCACTCTAGCTGTTGGGATTGATGTGGCAAAAAGATGGTGGATAGGTAAATCTTTGGGCACCTTCCTTCATTGTTTTTTTTTTTTTGTTGGCGAGTCTTCTACGTCTTCAGGGGGGCTCAGCTGTGATACCTCTACTTCCTGTTGCAGAGGCACAATAGGACGTTAGGAACCCTTCTTCAAAAGTAAGGGGGAATCCTTCCCAAATCTTAGGCAGTTGTCCCAAGAACTTGAGGTTTAAATCCCATGGGGAGTGGGCACTCTAGCTGTTGGGATTGATGTGACAAAAAGCTGGTGGATAGGTACATCTTTGGGCACCTTCCTTCATTGTTTTTTTTTGTTGGCGAGTATTCTATGTCGTCTTCAGGGGGGGGGGGGGGGGGGTCAGCTGTGATACCTAGCAGTCTAGGTGCACCCACCGCGGTATCATGGCCACCGTTGTTGCCTTTCCTATCCAGATTTGCTGCTTTTTTTGTGCAACCCCTTACTTCCATCTTCTTCAGAAGTTTAACTGTAGTGGTAGCACCAAACCTCTGCATCCCACAGGGCTCTTCAGCCATTCTGAGCAGTCTTTAGTTGTCAATTTCCTTTCTTTTATTTTCTTGTTCACAAGTTTCAACGCCATCTTCCTATTGTGCCGTTGCTTTCATAATTTTGGTCAAACCTCTGTAGATTGTAGAGACAAGTATGGTAAAAGAACAAACGTGTTACGGAATATGGTGATGGACCACCTTTGGTATCCAAGACAGTCTGAGAATCTCCTGAGAGAATCTTAAGCCCCATACACACACACCATCACATTTTCTGCTGATTTTTTCATTCAGATTTACCAAAACCATGTAGTGCAAGGGTCTTCCTGATTGCATACAAATTGAAACTCCTAAGGTTTGACCTCATATTATATGGTTTTTGGTAAATCTAAAAGGAAAAAAATATATATCAGCAGAAAATCCGAGTGCATATGGGGCTTAAGTCTTGGATGGTGGATAACCGAATCTGAAACCACTCCATGCCAAAATTCCGGGTCACCATCCTGCGCAATTTCCTTTTGTCTCTTTCCATCAGTTGACCACGTCGACCGCGCTTATGCTCATCAGACGATGTTTTCCCGGAAACTGTACATGCCCTCATAACCTTTGATACTTTGATACTTGTGCCTCACGACACCGCAATTTAATTGGCAAATTCAGTCACAGTCTCAGAGTCAGAAGCTAAAGCAGCACCAACAATTTGCCCTCTTTGAAACTCAGTAAGCTCCGACATGACTCCGTATTACTAGCAGAGCACACAGCGACTGACCAAAGCGAGGCTTCCTACCTGTTCGCTCGGTGTCTCTCGTCAGACAGCGGAAGCAAAATAAATGTTTCATCACCTCTGCTTTCAAATGTGAAACATGTCGTCACTTTTACACCTGCAAATTATGTAGCGTTTCCATATTTTTGTCCATCCCCTGTATGCCAGCTTGGTTGTTGTAGACCATATGACCATCTCTGGCCAGAGTGTTGTAGTTACAATGTTGAGGTAAACGTCAATATTCCATTACCAAGAACTTTGCAGGATGCTGGTGTCCAGTAATCTTCATTTATGCTCTGGAGGTTAGCTAGGGGAATGCAAAATATGTATTGAAATGCTGGGAGACTCTGGATGGGGCCAGGGTGTTCTTGTTGTGGTAAGGGGGGGGGGGGGGGGGGGTTGGAAGACTCTGGATGGGGCCGGGAGGTTGGAAGACTCTGGATGGGGCGGGTGTTCTTGTGGTAAAGGGAGGGAGGTTGGAAGACTCTGGATGGGGCCGGGTGTTCTTGTGGTAAAGGGGGGGAGGGGGGTTGGAAGACTCTGGATGGGGCCGGTGTTCTTGTGGTAAAGGGGGGGGGAGGTTGGAAGACTCTGGATGGGGCCCGATGTTCTTGTGGTAAAGGGGGGAGGTTGGAAGACTCTGGATGGGGCCAGGTGTTCTTGTGGTAAAGGGGGAGGTTGGAAGACTCTGGATGGGGCCAGGTGTTCTTGTGGTAAAGGGGGGGGGTTGGAAGACTCTGGATGGGGCCGGGTGTTCTTGTGGTAAAGGGGGGGAGGTTGGAAGACTCTGGATGGGGCCGGGTGTTCTTGTGGTAAAGGGGGGGAGGTTGGAAGACTCTGGATGGGGCCGGGTGTTCTTGTGGTAAAGGGGGGGAGGTTGGAAGACTCTGGATGGGGCCGGGTGTTCTTGTGGTAAAGGGGGGAGGTTGGAAGACTCTGGATGGGGCCGGGTGTTCTTGTGGTAAAGGGGGGGTTGGAAGACTCTGGATGGGGCCGGGTGTTCTTGTGGTAAAGGGGGGGGTTGGAAGACTCTGGATAGGGCCGGGTGTTCTTGTGGTAAAGGGGAGGGAGGTTGGAAGACTCTGGATGGGGCCGGGTGTTCTTGTGGTAAAGGGAGGGAGGTTGGAAGACTCTGGATGGGGCCGGGTGTTCTTGTGGTAAAGGGGGGGAGGTAGGAAGACTCTGGCATGGGGCCGGGTGTTCTTGTGGTTATAAAGGGGGGGGGTTGG
>NW_027507788.1:214126802-214183073 GCF_037356315.1 Lithobates pipiens
AAGAAAAAAGAAAGAAAAAAGAAGAGAAAAAAGAAAGAAAAAAGAAAGAAAGAAGATGGAGAAAAAGAAAGATGGAGAAAAAGAAAGAAGGAGAAAAGAAAGATGGAGAAAAGAAAGAAAGAAAGAAAGAAAGAAAGAAAGAAAGAAAAAGAAAGAAAGAAAGAAAAGAAAGAAAGAAGGAGAAAAGAAAGAAAGAAAGAAAGAAAGAAAGATGGAGAAAAAGAAAGAAAGAAAGAAGGAGAAAAAGAAAGAAAGAAAGATGGAGAAAAAGAAAGAAAGAAAGAAAGAAAGATGGAGAGAAAGAAAGATGGAGAAAAAGAAAGAAAGAAAGAAAGAAAGAAGGAGAAAAAGAAAGATGGAGAAAAAAGAAAGAAAGAGAAAGAGAAAAGAAAGAAAGAAAGATGAGAAAAAGAAAGAAAGAAAGATGGAGAAAAAGAAAGAAAGAAAGATGGAGAAAAAGAAAGAAAGAAAGATGGAGAAAAAGAAAGAAAGAAAGATGGAGAAAAGAAAGAAAGAAAGAAAGAAAGAAAGAAAGAAAGAAAGAAAGAAAGAAAGAAAGAAAGAAAGAAAGAAAGAAAGAAAGAAAGAAAGAAAGAAAGAAAGAAAGAAAGAAAGAAAGAAAGAAAGAAAAGAAAGAAAAAGAAAGAAAGAAAGAAAAAGAAAGAAAAAGAAAGAAAGAAAGAAAAAAGAAAGAAAAAGAAAGAAAGAAAGAAAGAAAGAAAGAAAGATGGAGAAAAAGAAAGAAAGAAAGAAAGAAAGAAAGATGGAGAAAAAGAAAGAAAGAAAGAAGGAGAAAAAGAAAGAAAGAAAGATGGAGAAAAAGAAAGAAAGAAAGATGAGAAAGAGAAAGAAAGAAAGATGGAGAAAGAAAGAAAGAAAGAAAGAAAGAAAGAAAGAAAGATGGAGAAAGAAAGAAAGAAAGAAAGAAAGAAAGATGGAGAAAAAGAAAGAAAGAAAGAAAGAAAGAAAGAAAGATGGAGAAAAAGAAAGAAAGAAAGAAAGAAAGAAAGAAAAGAAAGATGGAGAAAAAGAAAGAAAGAAAGAAAGAAAGAAAGAAAGATGGAGAAAAAGAAAGATGGAGAAAAAGAAAGATGGAGAAAAAGAAAGAAAGAAAGAAAGAAAGAAAGATGGAGAAAAAGAAAGAAAGAAAGAAAGAAAGAAAGAAAGAAAGAAAGATGGAGAAAAGAAAGAAAGAAAGATGGAGAAAAGAAAGATGGAGAAAAAGAAAGAAAGAAAGAAAGAGAAAAAGAAAGAAAGAAAGATGGAGAAAAGAAAGAAAGAAAGATGGAGAAAAAGAAAGAAAGAAAGAAAGAGAAAAAGAAAGAAAGAAAGAAAGAAAGAGAAAAAGAAAGAAAGATGGAGAAAAAGAAAGAAAGAAAGATGGAGAAAAAGAAAGAAAGAAAGATGGAGAAAAAGAAAGAAAGAAAGAAAGAAAAAGAAAAGAAAGAAAGAAAGAAAGAAAGAAAGAAAGAAAGAAAGAAAGAAAGAAAGAAAGAAAGAAAGAAAGAAAGAAAGAAAGAAAGAAAGAAAGAAAGAAAGAAAGAAAGAAAGAAAGAAAGAAAGAAAAAGAAAGAAAAGAAAGAAAGAAAGAAAAAGAAAGAAAAAGAAAGAAAGAAAGAAAGATGGAGAAAAAGAAAGAAAAGATGGAGAAAAGAAAGAAAGAAAGATGGAGAAAGAGAAAGAAAGAAAGATGGAGAAAGAGAAAGAAAGAAAGATGGAGAAAGAAAGAAAGATGGAGAAAGAAAGAAAGATGGAGAAAGAAAGAAAGAAAGAAAGAAAGAAAGAAAGAAAGAAAGAAAGAAAGGAAAAAGAAAGAAAGAAAGGAAAAAGAAAGAAAGGAAAAAGAAAGAAAGAAAGGAAAAAGAAAGAAAGGAAAAGAAAGAAGAAGGTAAAAAACATTTGTATATGGATATAAAAAAAAAAAAAAAAATAAAAAAAAAACACACATTATAATATTTTTTTTTCCCATTTTCATAAGTCATCAAATGCCCTCTGTTCTCAGCTGCAGAAGAGGTGGGGGGAGGAGAAACAGCAGTACACTAAGCTTGAGGAGAGGAGAGCCGCACTAATAATCCATGCAATGATGATCAGTGCAGCCCCATCAATGATGCCCCCCTGTGTTCATCACTGACGTCCTCAGTGCAGCCTCATCAGTGAAAGAAAAAAAAATAACTTTTTTGTAAAAAAAAAAAAAAAAAAAAATTGTTTTTGTTTTTAATTTTATTATTTGTTTTTTTTGCTAAGAAAATAAAATAAGAAGCCAGTGGTGATTAAATACCACCAGAAGAAAGCTCTGTGTGAAAAAAAGAAATCAAAAAAAAATTCTATAAATGTAGTAGGGTACAGCGCTGCATGACTGCACATTTGTCATTCAAAGTGCGACAGCGCTGAAAATTGGCCTGGGGGTGAAAGCGCCCGGTGTTGAAGTGGTTAAGTAGTAAAAGATATGAACGGTACTCACTGGAAAACATTGGGAGCGACTCGTCATGTGACTTTGATGTCCAAAGCCTCATAACAAGTCGCACAAATGTGAATGAAGCCTTAACCATGGCCAACTGTAAAATATATATCTATTTAATTGGCAGATAGTGAAAGAAGAAACGGCACAGCGATCAGCGCATATCTGTCACTCTGCTGTCTCCTCCTATCAGCATGTGAATTTGTTTTCTGTACCGCTTCCTCCTCTCACACTCCAGCCCTGCTGTACAGGAACTGTAAACGGCGATGCCAGGTCACATTCAGAGATTAACTTTCCCCCCCCCCCCCCATTTAAAAATATATACGATTACAGAGCTGCATAATGTGTGTCTTTTATACCTGCCCGGAGTTGGGTTTTAAAGTATAATAAAAAAAATTTTTAAAAAAAATCTGCATCATCTGTTATCATAACAGCTGCTCTTATCTGCCAACGTTAAGCAGCAAGTTATCATTACTCGGCACAGAAGGGTGTAGCCTGTCCAAAAATGATGCTCAATAGGAAATTAGGCAGCCTTATTAAAAAAGGAAAACTACAGCCGCTCGCTTCCGTCTGAGGGAACCCGATACCTCTGAGCCCACTGCGATTTATTTTCAGAAAGGGGAGCGAGCAGACATCAACATTTGATACCCAGTGGAGGAGGCATCAGCCCACGCTTACATGAAACTCTGTTGTGTTGAGAATGTGACGGCCATCTGGGCTCCAGCAGGAGGACACCAGCCCTGCTGAGCCCTCGTCGATCTTACAGTGCCAGTCCGGCTGTTCCAGAGACCAGACCTGAGGAGAGAGAGAGAAAGAGAGAGGAGAGAGAGATCAATGAGAGTCCGGAATACGGAAAGAAAACTTTCTGACCCGCAACTATGAAGGACTGGCGCTGGATCCCGCTACAGAAGTAAGTGCAAATTATACCGCAGACTTCCTTTTAACCTCTTCATACGGCTTTATCGAAACTGCACCACTTGGGGGATTTGTATGAAGGACTAAGCGATTCTATTACCAAAGAAACAAAAAATATATGAAAGTAACCCAAGAATATTAATACTTACCCAATCCCACCGTACATGCCTCCGATCTTCCATCTCGAGGAGCTACACCCACCGCCAGGATCTTCAACATCTGACACTTCCAGGTGTGTCGGATTCCCGCATCCCTTGCCGCGCACTGCGGCACCCATCAGCTGGCGACACGCCAGGGAATGTAGCGGCAAAACCATAGAGCGTAGTGGAGTACACAAGCATCAAAATGCTTCCAAAAGCGCCAGATTCTGAAGATCCTGGTGATGGGTGCACCTCTACAGTGGATCGGATATCAGAGGCACAGGCAAAAAGGACAGGCGAGTATTAATACTTATCGTTTGTATATTTTATCATTTATATTAGATTTTTTAGTTATTTATGCTTATCTGTTTGAACACCAGGCCTTTTCTGGAATTTTGTTTAAATTTAAAAATGTATATTTTTGTAGAAAATCACTTGGCACCCCCAAACATGATAGAGAAAAAGAGATAGAGATGATAGAGATGATAGAGATATATCTACAGAGATACAGAAATATATGTAGAGATATCTATAGCGATAGAGAAATATATACATAAAAAAAAAAAAAAAATTATATATATATATATATATATATATATATATATATATACACACACACACACATACATACATACAATATACATTATATATATATATATATATACACACACACAATATTATATATATATATATATATATATATATATATATATATATATATATATATATATAAAATTTTAAATTTCTTTTTTTTTTTTTGTTTAGCAGAGACCCTAAAGAATGAAATGACAATCGTTGCAATTTATGTCACACATATGTCACATATATGTCAAGACGCTCTAAAATGAATAAAAAAAATAAATAAAAAGAAATACATAATAGTTACCCCAATTTTTTTTATATAATGTGAAAGATGTTACCTCAAGTAAATGGATAACGAACATGTCACTTTTAAAACTGCGCATGCTTGTGGAATAGCGACAAACTACGGTACTTAATCTCCATAGGTGACGCTTTAAACATTTTTACACGCTACCTGTTTAAAGTTACAGAGGAGGTCTAGGGCTAGAGAGTTATCGCTCCCGCTCTAATGATCGCGGTGATGACTCACATGTGTGGTTTGAATGCCGTTTACAAATGTGGGAGTGACTTTCGCATACGTTTGCATCTGCGTGTGAGCACACAGGGATGGGACGCTTAAATAAAATAAAATAAAAAAATTCTGATTTATTTTACTTTTACAGGCTGTCCCATCATTTTTTTTTTTTTTTTGATCGCTTTTATTCCCATTACCCAAAAGTGGAACTTCCATTTGACACCCTTCGACAGGTCCCCTTCCCACTTCTGGAGACGGGGCCGTGGCCCGATCTCCTGGCAGTTCGGCCCCCTCCTCCCCCCCCCCCCCCCAGCCGTTAAGCCAATTAGAAAGTGTAGCACGCTTCGTGCATGCGCAATAGGGAACCAACTGTGAAGCCAAAAGGCTTCACGGTTCCCTTACCAGGAATGGCGGGAAAGCAGCACCCAGGAGTTGATCCGAAGATCGGCTGGGTTGCCGACATTGCAAGCTCCCTGGAGAGGCAAGTGCCCCAATATTAAAAGTCAGCAGCTACAGTATTTGTAGTTACTGACTTTACATTTTGTCCACCCAGGCTGGACTCCCTCTTTAACATCCCTTGTAATATAAATAAGCATGACAGGTCCTCTTTGTTGAGAGATCCGGAGTCGAAAAGACACCAAATCTTACATTTACCTTTAAAAGCAATAAATAAAATGCCCTGGTTTTGACCCAAGAACTGAAAGTGATGTCAGATGTCGCTCTGGTCCTCCAAAGGGCATAGAGATGAGTGGTGGCCATCTTGGTCTCACTCAAATTCCTGTCCAGTAAAAAGGGCCACATCAGATCACTCCCGGGCTTAAAAGGCTGGTCTGGTAAGCACCGGAAAAAACTGGGAAGTGTCCCGCTGCTTCTAAAAGCGATCCCGCAGCGAATCTGATCATGGGACCACTTTTATCTGATGCAGAACCGCTCATAGTAAAAAATGATAGCGGGGTTATTGTTACTGCTTCCATAACACCGGTATTAAACATCAAAGTAACGACATGTTTTTACTACGGGCCGGTGGTTATGCACAGTCACTTTATGCTTATGAATTTTGGTTGATGACAACACAATATTATCCCAATAATAATCCTTTGCAGGCTGCTTTCGGGTTTTTTTTTTTAACAAAGTCTCTAAGTACACCTAGCTGTCAATGATGACTTTTCATTCTGTAAAAGCTCCATTCCGAGCCGTCATTCTGATTCCACCTACTCCAAGTCCTTCTCACCCACAACAACAACAGGTATGCAGATAACGACTTATGGCTTGATTACTCGATTTGCCTCAAATTGCGTACTTGTTCCGGGTCAGGGACTTCGATATATTACAGACAGGGAGTCAGAAAAACAGCCAAGCATCCGGTATTTTCATGAGGGCAACAACGCCACGCCTTATAGTTAGGAAAGGTTTACGTTAAAGCGGTTGTATACCCCCAAAAATTTACACCTGTAAGGCAAAACGCATAATGAACTAGTATGCACCACATACTAGCTCATTATGAAATACTTACCTTAGAACGAGGCATCAGTAACTCTCCTGGTCCACGCCGGGGGGGGCTGACATGTTGACTCGTCGTGTCTTCTGGGTATCGCGGCTCCAGTGCTGTGAGTGGCTGGAGGCGCGATGTCGTCACTCTCGCCCAGGAGACTTCTTTCCGGCAAAGTCCAAAGTCTGCCGGGCTTTCAGCAGACTTCATTCGCCGCTGAAGTGAAGCGGCTCATTGCGAGGGGAATATCTCCTAAACCGTACAGGTTTAGGAGATATCCTTTTTACCTACAAGTAAGCCTTATTATAGGCTTACCTGAAGGTAAAAGTAATAAAATTGACTATATAACCACTTAAAAAAAAAAAAAATATATATATATATATATATATATATATATATATATATATATATATATATATATATATATATATATATATATATATATATATATATATATATATATATATATATATATAAAATAATAATAAAAAAGGAGCCTAAAGTGTAACTCCACTTTTGTTGAGAAAAAAATTGCCCGAAAACGGCACACATTAAAAATAAAAAAGTAAAATCGTTATTTCTGTTCCCATACAAGAAAAATTTGGGAGTTTGTCCCTTCAAGAATTTTTCGTAGGAAAATTCGTAAGGTTGTGTGTACACACACACACACACACACACACACACACACACACACACACACACACACACACACACACACACACACACAATACGAAAAGCTTAAGAATATTCTTTGGACGAAAACGTTCAAACGATTTTCTTATAGTGTGTACGAGCCTTTAAACAAAATTTGGGATTTTTCTTCCACCGATACCAGTCACCGGGATAAATAGAGAGGCTGAAGGAGGACAGAGACCAAAAACCTGACCGCTAATCCCTCTACACTGCTAAAAAGATTTGCCTTCACATACACTGTATTTATTTGGCGTAGAACACGCGCCTTTTCACCCTGAAAATCAGGTGCAAATAGTGTGTGCGTGTTATACGCCAATACTGAATGAATGAATAACTTGTATAGCTCTACATATGCAAACTAAATCGCCTCAGGGAGCTTTTTCCGCCAGTGTCTGTCTGGGTCTTCAGAAGAGATGGGTCTTCAGCTTCTTCCTGAAGGCCAGATCGTTTTCTTCCAAGCGAATGTCCGCAGGTAGAGCGTTCCATAGCCGTGGTCCTTGGACTGCGAACCTTCATCCGCCTTTTAATTTAATTTATAACGGGTCTTGGGGATGTGGAGGAGGTTCTGGTTAGTTGACCGTAGAGGGCGACCTTGGGTGTAGTGCTTTGTTTTGTCACAGAGGTATTGCGGGGCTTTTCCTTGTGAACATTTGTGAGGTAGGGAGAGGGTCTTGAATGTAACTCGGTCCTTCATGGCTAGCCAATGGAGGGTCAGCGATTGATTCCCATGGTTTGTTTTCCAGTTACCAGTCTGGCTGCTGTGTTCTGGACGGTTTGTAGACATGAATTTTGTTATTTTGGAAGATACTGCCATTTGGGCTGCCTAGGAGGGAATGGGGGGGGGGGGGGGGGGGCGTGGACGAGCGGCCTCTGTAATAGACATTGGACCTGTGTTCTTCTCTATCATAGAACTTTGTATTAAAAGAAGCCGCAGAGTAAACAGGAGATTCTCGCTGTATGTAATCTGACGGCGCTTGTCCCGCCCTCCCTCCGAGGCAGCAGTAATCTGAGGTGAGGCTGAAGATGGGCATTGATCAGGCTGCATTCATGGCAATGGTGAGGCTGCATATGGGCATTGATCACACTAATACAGTGCTAAAAATATGCACTGTCACTGTACCAATGACACTGGCAGGGAAGGGATAAACATCAGGGACGATCAAAGAGCTAAATATGTGCCTGACCACTGTTTGTACTGTGTGGTGCTTTCACTTTACTTTCACTACATTATACAATTTTCTTGTTCAATGCCCTTCAGATTTATCTTGAACCATTTAGTGCAATGGTTTTGGTAAAACTAAAAGAAAATTTTACAAGGAGAACTGTATAGCGTATGGCCAACCTAAGGGATGTGCCGGTATTCCCTGTGTTGCAGGGAAACAAAAACCAGCAGATCCCCGCTGACAATGTATGGTTTACATTGACAGCGCTCTGTCTTGGCTTTCTCCTCACCGATTGGCAGGTGCCATCGGTCAATCATGGGCCGGCACCAGCTGATCGTCTTGTGCTGTGAATAATCACAGGACAGCCGGTGCGCGCCCCTTACCCGGAGGTGCCGGATCACATACTAGATAGAGAGCCACTCTGCCTCCGTACTTATACATGAAGCTGGCAGCAGGCCGTTAATAGAACAAAGAAGAGGGGAGAATCACGTCTATGCTTCATGCTAAGCAGAGCCAAGAGTGGTTTACAGTGGAAAACACAAACTAAATCTTTACTCTGTGCATTCTTACACTATATGGCAGAATGTTTGGGGACACCTGACTATCACACCCGTATGAGCTTGTTGGACATCCAGCTCCAGAGTACTTGTGTCGGATGAGGAGACCTGACTCACAATCACATCCCACAGATGTTCAGTAGGGTTGAGGTGAAGTCTCTGTGCAGGACAATTGGGTTCCTCAACACCAAACATCTTTATGGATGGTGTTCAGCAGGGCTGAGGTCAGGGTTCTTGGTAGGTCTTTCAGGTTCTTCCAGACCAAACTCATCAAACCATGTCTTTATGAAAGCTGGCTGTGTATGCCGAGGCACAGACATGCTGATACAGAAAAGGGCCTTCACCAAACTGACCACAACATTGAAGAGCACAACTGTCTACAACGTCTTAGTATGATGTAGTATTAACCTATACCCTTCTCTGGAAACACTTGAACTCAATTGTTTGGACCATATAGGGTAGGCCTAATGGTCAGGTGTTCAGAACTATTGGCCACAGTGTATGTACTATTAAATAAAATTTATGTTGGATTGGGTCACCCAACATTGATTTGGAGGATTCTAATGGCGTTTACACAACACCGGACTTTGATGGACTGAATTCCATCGGACTTTGATGGACTGAATTCCATCGGACTTTGATGGACTGAATTCCATCGGACTTTGATGGACTGAATTCCATCGGACTTTGATGGACTTTCATTAAATTGGACTAGCCTACACACAAATCACACCAAAGTCCGGCGGATTCAACCTTGATAACGTACGACCGGACTAGAATAAGGAAGTTCATAGGCGTCAGCCAATAGCTGCCCTAGCGTCGGTTTTCGTCCGTCGGACTAGCATACAGACTAACGGATTTTTCAACCAGACGAGTCCATCAGAAAGATTTGAAACATGTTCTAAATCTAAAGTCCGTCTGATTTTTCGACAGCAAAAGGTCCGATGAAGACCACACACGATCAAATGGATTTGTTCTGTCGGACCTTTGCTGTCCAAAAGTCCAGTCGTGTGTACTCGGCCTTAGTTGACAAACTGGGTTGGCAAACTCCATACAGAGATACAGCCTCACCTTTAACAGATCTAATGAGAGGACTTTAATGAACTGCAAAAATAATGCATGGCGTAAACCAACCAAACCCTGGAGAAAGGTTGAGTGCATCTGCAATAACGTGTTAACTGATAAATGTCCGGATTAACCATGTGCCGACCGCAATACGTAAATATTCTTTGCGGTTTCAAGTGGTTTACCAGGGTTATGGCTGAAGATATCAGCCACCACCCTGGTACTGTTCTTTTCTGCAGGTGGTCGGCCTTCTCATGAAACTGGTCCGAGTCTTGAGCCGCTAGAACGGTTTTCGGAATGGCAGGAGGAGACATTACTCCAATTCCCCCCATACCCCCCCCCCCCTCTCACCAGCGTTTCTCGGGTTTGCTTTTTCTGCCGGTTTGCCCAAGAAACGATCCAGTGGCACAGCCATAGGCGATCAAAGAGTTAAGGAAGGAAGAAGCACAAAAGCGCCACTCTAAGTGCGGTATGTTAATTCGTTTTAATGAACAAATGTAGCATATGTACTCACAAGAGTAGATTAAAAGTTGTGGGGGAAGAACCGTCCAGAAGGGAGTCTAACAGTGGCTGTCGCTGGTGTAGTGGAGGGGGTTGCGCCGGTGGTTGCCGAAGTTTCCTGGACCTCGAGCACACAGGAAGCCGGGGGATGACGTCACTTCCGATAAGGGCGGTGGACCGATAGACGACACGTTTACAGAGCATGCCCTCTTTCTTTAAGGAGGGCATGCTCCGTAAACATCACCCTCCGGCTTCCTGTGTGCTCGGGGTCTAGGAAACGTCAGCAACTACCGGCGCAACCCGCTTCGCTACACCAGCCATGGATGGACTCGCTCACCGATGGTTCTTCCCCCACAATTTACATGCCTGCTTTTAATCTACTCTTCCGAGTACATATGCTACATTTGTTCATTAAAACTGATTAACATACCGCACTTAGAGTGGCGCCTTTGTGCTTCTTCCTTCAAGTCTCCAAGAGTTTACTTCTTATCTCCACTAGGTTGTGATAAAAACACAAAAAAGAAGGACAGTGTAAAAATAAAAAGTAAAATAAAAAAAATAAAAAATGTAAAGCCCCCCCAATCATTCAAGCTCATGCACAGATGCGAACGTATATGCAAGTGCGTGTTATACGCCAATACTTCAATTTAAGCTGCCTCAGAGGGGACGGGGGACGGGAGGACGAGCGCCGTCAGATTACATACAGTCAGAATCTCCTGTTTATTTGGCAGCCTCTGTAATAGGAAGTCCCGTCTCCTGGGCCACCATTGGACCCGTGTTCTGTCTATCATAGGAGATTCTCACCTGTTGTGAATCTGTCGATCAGGCTGCATTGATGGCAATGGTGAGGCTGCTGCATTGATGGTAATGGCGAGGTTGCAGATGGGCATCGATCAGGCTGCATTGATGGCAATGGTGAGGCTGCTGCACTGATGGCAATGGCGAGGCTGCAGATGGGCATCGATCAGGCTGCTGCATTGACGGCAATGACGAGGCTGCAGATGGGCATTGGTGGCAATGGCGAGGCTGCAGATGGGCTTCAAAGTTCCTTATTAGAAATTTAAGTTTTTAAAATGAATGTGTGTGTGTGTGTTATACGCCGATAAATACGCTACTTTCCGTAAATTTATTTTCCTGGCGCCAAGCCACAGAAACATACTACATGCATTCTACAGAATCATCACTTCTATAGGATGAGCCAGGTGCCAACAAGAAATAACTTGACCCAGGGAATGGCAGAGTGATCTTACCAAGTCTTAAACAAGAGTGGTGACCACAATGTGCTTTGTCCATTAAATAAAAAAAAAAAAAAAATATATATATATATACACACACACACATTTAAAAAACTGTACATATTTTTATTGCACTCTGGTTGTCAGTCGGCGTTGTGAGAAAATGGCACATGTTGCATCTTTCAAGAAGTATAAACTTTGCAGGGAATAACATAAAATGCTTGGAAAACGTAAAAGCAAGTTAGACATGCATTTACATGCACCTTGTGCATTTTGTGAGCATGTGTTAGTGAGACGACAATCTCCCGGTGTAAAAGCCTCATAGACACGTGTTCACACTTCAGGCAACTCAAGTCTCCCTTCTGCTCGTGTCTGCATATAAAAACAGATAGAAGTGACCCTGCAACCCCCCCCCCCCATACTGGCCCACAAGTAGTAAGTGAGATCTTCTGGCATGTACTGAGGGGTGTGTGTGTGTGTGTGTGTGTGTGCTCGCTGGGTGACCAGAGGATCGTCTTAAGGGATAAGTGCACTTTAATACAACCTCACATGCTCCCTTCTCACAGCTTAGTCAACAATAATAAACCCCTTTAAAGTGACCCCGTATTTCACGTCTAAGAGAAGACACCCACAAGATGCCCACTATTTCCTTTATTAGCCAGAAATTATTTCTGAAGATTTTGTTTGATTTCAATAAAGTAAAAACTTGAAACAAAATCAGAAGAAGCTCGCTTGGCTGCACTCCGTTCTGCACTCCTATCACATTTTCAGGCAACAGCAAACTAAAGTCCACTGTTGGCTGATGTCACAGAGAGACCGTCCATTCTCTGTGAAGACCCCGATTTTCATTTCAGGACCCTCCCAGAAGGCTCACTCAGAGAGGCCGAGCCAACTGCCTACACAGCCTGGCACTCCAGAAATTGCTGGAGGGGCAGAGCAGAGAGCCAGAGACTGACAGTCACCTCTCTGTGTGCTCAGCGAGGACCAAGAGCTGAGCAATCAGCAGTCTTTCATCCCTCAGTTCTCAGTCTTAAGCCTCGTACACACGATCGAATATTCTGCAGACAAAGCGTCAGACTTTTGTCAGGAGGGCGTTGGCCAGGAATTTGCCTTGCACACAATTGTCAGCCAAACACGAACGCAGTGACGTGCTACATGGCTTTTCAGCTCTTTAGCGCCACCCTTTGGGCACCTGCTGCTAATGTCGTGTTTGGCGAGCATTGATTTCAAGCATGTGTCTTCGTACTTTGGACTTTTGTCTGACTTGTGTACACACGATAGGAAAATCTGACAGACAGACGTTTGTCCGATGGAGCATACACGCGGTCGGATTTTAGGCCAACAGTCTGTCAACACACAATTCCCATCGGAAAATCCGATCGTGTATACGAGGCTTTAGAACAGGGATCCTCAAACTACGGCGCTCCAGCTGTTGCGAAACTACACATCCCATGAGGCATTGTAAAGCTCTGACATTCATAGACATGACCGGGCATGATGGGAATTGTAGTTCCTGAACAACTGGAGGGCCGTAGTTTGAAAACCCATGCTTTAGAAGCTGCGGGGGACCAATGGGCAAGTATACATTTTTTTTTTTATTATTTTTTTTTTTTTTAGCATTCCATACATCTTTTAAGCATTTTCAACAGCTGATTTAATGACTAAGTGTGCAGCTTCTTCATCTTTAATCCTTGCCCGTGTTCCACTTGAAAGAGAGAAGTTTGTTTTTTTTATTTTAATTTGCCCATTATATTCACCTAGGTGGATGCAGCATCGGACCCTCACTGCCTCTGCACTGAGAAACGAGCGATCGAACACCGCCTAATAGCTCGGTTCTCTCAGCTCCCGAGCGGAGAGCTGCCGACTGTAATCAGCAGCTCTCCTCTTTGCTCCTCCACGCTCACTGGAGTGCCGAGCTGTGGAGGGATGGCGAGCAGCCGTGTCAGAGTGTCCAGGCAGCTGGCAGATCCAGACTTTATTGTCGGGGTGACATGGTGCCTGGACCAATTCCTGCGACTTCACCAGAGAGCGGACTTCAGACCGCTCTCTGCTGAAAATGGGTCACAGAAGTGCAAAACTAAGTGAACTCCTGCCACCCATAGGAGACGCCCAGCCAAACGAGCTCAGGCTGGTCTTCTCCTTTAACCACTTCAATACTGAGCGCTTTTGTCCACTTCCTTCCCAGGCCATTTTTCAGCTTACAGCGCTCTCACGCTTTCAATGACAATTGCGCGGTCGTGCTACACTATACCCAAATGAAATTTTTATCACTTTGTTCACACAAATAGAGCTTTGGTTGGTATTTATTGACGAATCAATTTTAATTTTTTTTTTTTCTTCGCTTATATTGCAAAAAAAAAAGCAGAAATTTTGAAAAAAAAAATATATATATATTTTCTTTTATTTTAAAAGAAAGCCAATAAAATATCTAATTTTGTCATGATTTTAAACCAAAATGTATTCTGCTACATGTACGGCATTTCCGTTAAGTGTATAATAATTGGTTTGTGTGATCACGGACAGATGTACGCAAATGATGATGTACATATGTGTGCAGGTGATCACGGACAGATGTGTGCAGATAATCATTGGGACATGTGATTTTAGTGGGACATATGTGGGGGACATGTGTTTTTATTATTTGGGGACATGTGTGTTTACACTAGGTTGGTGATCAGCGAGTAAAAAAATAAAAAAATTAAATAAAACACACACACTCAGCTCATACTCACTGATCACCAGCCGGCTGCAGCGATCTGCTCTCCTCTCCTCAGCGATGACTTCCGTGTGAGGAGAGGAGAGCCGATTGCCTAGCAACCGGCTGTTTGTTTACATCACATGACGGCTGTGATTGGACACGGCCGTCATGTGATCAGAAGGGTCAATCACCAAGCCCTCCTGCCGATCGGAGATGCGCCATGTCCGGGTGACAAGAGCGCATCAGGATTGCGTCGCTGCGCGGGCATGCGATCCCATTCCTTCTGAAGAACGTCCACTCAGAAGGAGAGAGCGCCGTATATGTACATTGGCTGGGTGGGAAGTGATTAAGCTGTTGCCCTGATCGCTGCCCCAGATTTCCTGTTACAGGACGGCTCCTTTCTCTTACAGCATCCTATGAAATCACCCTTTTATGCAGGGACTAGAGTTGTGTCTCCCTACACTGTGTGATCATCAATAGAAATACACAGCCCCATAGCCTAGGATGGCAAGGCACTAGACTGCCCTCTAGACTGGCTGCGCTGTCCACTGTTAACACTTTACTATGAAAACTGGAAGTTCAGGGAGGCAGCACTGGCAGACCAGGAGCCAACAGTACTGAAAGTCAAACTGCATGGACTGGGGTAAGAATTTTTAAGCTTTTAGGCTGGGTTCACATAAATGCGAATTAAGTTCAGTTTACGCCGCATCCAATTTGCAAAACATGTAAATGTGACCGGCTCTCAATGGAGCTGGTTCGCACATATTAGGGCCGCCACAGTGCGGTTTCAAAAAGGGTCAGGCGAAGGGTCCGGTGCGTTTCTGTTCCCCAGTTCAGGTGTGACCCAAAAACAGTCCAGTTCAGTCTTCTTGGACTGGTTGACAATCGGCTGCGACAGCACCGCCGCGCAACACATCCTGCCAGCCAGTGTGAAGAGATAACACCTCCTCCTCCCATCATTGTAGAAACGTCTCTTATCTTGAAGGCCTCCGACTTTTGCATGCATAAAGGATAATCTTGTCCCTCCCCAGTACATCCCCAGGCAGTATTTGTAGTCCTACAACGGTTGGAGAGACACCACCAGTCACCTACCTGTACCATCCCCCTCTTGTACATGGCGCACAGGATGAACATGGAGTCTGAAGACCACTCCACATGCTGGATCTGGTCCAGACAGGTGTAGAGCTGTAGAATTTGCAGGGTGCCGACATCACGGATGACCAGTCTGTACTGCACACAGGAGGCCTGCGGAGGAGGAGGAGGAGAACAATGAGCGGATTATTTCATTACACCGGGACACATCAATACCTGAATAGGAGGGTCAGGACTGTCCACCTCTACAACGCAACTCCAGGACTAATCCATTTATAAAATGTATAATCGGGCCAGCCGATGATTATTCATAGGTCCCGTCTGGAGGGCTGTGAGGGGGATCTGCATACAGGAAGTGCTTTCCTGTGCCGCTGTTCTGTCAGAATTGGTAAACTGTCAGATTAGGTAACGGAGGTGACGTTCCGTCAGCTGTACGCACGTTCCACCGCTACATGGTTTGCTCATCTGACAGAACATCTGCAGTCAGAATGCGGCAGTGGACATCTTAGTACACCCAGCTGCATCTTGAATTTTAGAGTAATTTTAGCAATAAATTGAGTGTATATAAATAAATACAGTATATTGACATCTGTGATGCTGTTTAATTTTGAAAGCTAAAGGTTTAGCACTGAGCAGTGTAAGGTGTACCAACATGGCCTCAGTACACCCAGCAGTAGGAAGGTGGCAGAGGCCATGTTGGTACACCCAGCAGTAGGAAGGTGGCAAACATGGCCCCCGCCACCTTCCTACTACTGGGTGTACCCAGCAATAGGAAGGTGTACCCACACGGCCCCCGCCACCGCTTCCTACTGCTGGGTGTACCCACACGGCCCCCGCCACCGCTTCCTACTGCTGGGTGTACCCACACGGCCCCCGCCACCGCTTCCTACTGCTGGGTGTACCCACACGGCCCCCGCCACCGCTTCCTACTGCTGGGTGTACCCACACGGCCCCCGCCACCGCTTCCTACTGCTGGGTGTACCCACACGGCCCCCGCCACCGCTTCCTACTGCTGGGTGTACCCACACGGCCCCCGCCACCGCTTCCTACTGCTGGGTGTACCCACACGGCCCCCGCCACCACTTCCTACTGCTGGGTGTACCCACACGGCCCCCGCCACCGCTTCCTACTGCTGGGTGTACCCACACGGCCCCCGCCACCGCTTCCTACTGCTGGGTGTACCCACACGGCCCCCGCCACCTTCCTACTGCTGGGTGCAACGACGCAGCCCCCGCCACCTTCCTACTGCTGGGTGCAACGACGCAGCCCCCGCCACCTTCCTACTGCTGGGTGTAACGACACGGCCCCCGCCACCTTCCTGCTGCTGGGTGTAACGACACGGCCCCCGCCACCTTCCTACTGCTGGGTGTAACGACACGGCCCCCGCCACCTTCCTACCGCTGGGTGTAACGACACGGCCCCCGCCACCTTCCTACCGCTGGGTGTAACGACACGGCCCCCGCCACCTTCCTACCGCTGGGTGTAACGACACGGCCCCCGCCACCTTCCTACCGCTGGGTGTAACGACACGGCCCCCCGCCACCTTCCTACCGCTGGGTGTAACGACACGGCCCCCGCCACCTTCCTACTGCTGGGTGTACCCACACTGCCCCCGCCACCTTCCTACTGCTGGGTGTACCCACACTGCCCCCGCCACCTTCCCACTGCTGGGTGTACCCACACGGCCCCCGCCACCGCTTCCTACTGCTGGGTGTACCCACACGGCCCCCGCCACCGCTTCCTACTGCTGGGTGTACCCACACGGCCCCTGCCACCGCTTCCTACTGCTGGGTGTACCCACACGGCCCCCGCCACCTTCCTACTGCTGGGTGCAACGACGCAGCCCCCGCCACCTTCCTACTGCTGGGTGTAACGACACGGCCCCCGCCACCTTCCTGCTGCTGGGTGTAACGACACGGCCCCCGCCACCTTCCTACTGCTGGGTGTAACGACACGGCCCCCGCCACCTTCCTACTGCTGGGTGTAACGACACGGCCCCCCGCCACCTTCCTACTGCTGGGTGTAACGACACGGCCCCCGCCACCTTCCTACTGCTGGGTGTACCCACACTGCCCCCGCCACCTTCCCACTGCTGGGTGTACCCACACGGCCCCCGCCACCTTCCTACTGCTGGGTGTAACGACACGGCCCCCGCCACCTTCCTACTGCTGGGTGTACCCACACGGCCCCCGCCACCTTCCTACTGCTGGGTGTACCCACACGGCCCCCGCCACCTTCCTACTGCTGGGTGTAACGACACGGCCCCCGCCACCTTCCCACTGCTGGGTGTAACGACACGGCCCCCGCCACCTTCCTACTGCTGGGTGTAACGACACGGCCCCCGCCACCTTCCCACTGCTGGGTGTAACGACACTGCCCCCGCCACCTTCCCACTGCTGGGTGTAACGACACTGCCCCCGCCACCTTCCCACTGCTGGGTGTAACGACACGGCCCCCCGCCACCTTCCTACTGCTGGGTGTAACGACACTGCCCCCGCCACCTTCCTACTGCTGGGTGTACCCAACGCGACCTCCGCCACCTTCCTACTGCTGGGTGTACCCAATGCGGCCTCCACCACCTTCCTACTGCTGGCGTCCAAACAGCATCCCAGGTGTCAATACACTATATTTATTCATATATGCTCACTTTTATTGCTAAAATGACTGTGAAATTCAAGATGTAGCTGGGTGTAGCAAGATGTCTGCTGCCGCTTATTGCAGGTGGTCTGTCAGATTAGCTAACAGTGGGACACATGCACAGCTGACAGAAAGGTCACCACCGTTGCCTAATCTGATGGAACACCGGTGAGGCTGGGGCAACGTCCTGCTATGTTCTCTGTGTTTTTATCAATGAATACAAGGTGATCTGTGATTGGATGAGATGGAGAGGAGGAGCCAATTACATCACTGTGGGGGGGGTACTTAATTACAAAAGACACAAGAAGCACCGCTCTGAGAATCTCCAATGTAGTGGTCGATCGATCACTGGTACCTCCACCTCAGGGTCAGACCTCCCACTCATCACAACACTTGAATAACCAACGGTAAATTGGAAGAAGGGGCACTCGGAAATCCATCCTTATTCTTTATTCAGATAAAAACAAGTAACAAAGTAACTGCTGACATGTTTGGAGGAGGAGGAGGAGGAGGAGGAGGAGGAGGAGTCTTCTTCCCAGCCCAGGGATTTCATTATTCTGTCACTATGTGGAGTAAGACTTTAACTTGATCTCAGAATCCCACCCACAGGGGTCCCAATGGGGCTGCTGAATGCGATTCAATAATGCATTTGCAGCATCCAATTCACTGAAACCTTGTGTGTCAGTGATGGGGGGAGGTTTTATTTACAGCACTTTCCCGACAACGGCTGCGACAAAAACGTCAGGATACCGTCAGCCTCACTGGTTGCTAGGACGCTATCAGTCTCAATAGCATCAACGGTTGCTAGGACGCCACTGGTCTCCCAGCATCACCGGTCGCTAGGTTGCCGTCAGCCTCACGGTTGCTAGGACGCCGTCAGCCTCAACAGCACCACCGGTTGCTAGGACGCCGTCAGCCTCAACAGCACCACCGGTTGCTAGGACGCCGTCAGCCTCAACAGCACCACCGGTTGCTAGGACGCCGTCAGCCTCAACAGCACCACCGGTTGCTAGGACGCCGTCAGCCTCAACAGCACCACCGGTTGCTAGGACGCCGTCAGCCTCAACAGCACCACCGGTTGCTAGGACGCCGTCAGCCTCAACAGCACCACCGGTTGCTAGGACGCCGTCAGCCTCAACAGCACCACCGGTTGCTAGGACGCCGTCAGCCTCAACAGCACCACCGGTTGCTAGGACGCCGTCAGCCTCAACAGCACCACCGGTTGCTAGGACGCCGTCAGCCTCAACAGCACCACCGGTTGCTAGGACGCCGTCAGCCTCAACAGCATCACCGGTTGCTAGGACGCCGTCAGCCTCAACAGCATCACCGGTTACTAGGACGCTGTCAGCCTAAACAGCATCACCTGTTACTAGGACGCCACTGGCCTCCCAGCATCACTGGTTGCTAAACCACTGTCAGCCTACCTGCATCACCAGTTTCTAGGACGCTGTCAGCCTCAACAGCATCACAGGTTGCTAGGACACCACTGGGCTCCCAGCATCACTGGTTGCTGAACTGTCAGCCTCCCTGCATCACCGGTTACTAGGACACCACTGGCCTCCCAGCATCACTGGTTGCTAAACCGCTGTCAGCCTCCCTGCATCACTGGTTGCTAGGATGCTGTCAGCCTCAATAGCATCACTGGTTGCTAGGACGCCACTGGCCTCCGAGCATCACCAGTCACTAGGTTGCCGTCAGGCTCACTGGTTGTTAGGACACCATTAGCCTCCCAGCATCACTGGTTGCTAGACTGCTGTCAGCCTCCCAGCATCACTGGTTGCTAGGATACCGTCAGCCTTCCAGCTTTACTGGTTGCTAGGAAACCGTCAGACTCACAGCATCACCAGTTGCTAGGCCCCTTCAAAACGCACAAGAAGAGAGCCACACCCCATTATTATCCATGCAGAGCATCGCGCCCCATTATTATCCATGCAGAGCATCGCGCCCCATTATTATCCACCTCCCCATTATTATCCATGCAGAGCATCGCACCCATTATCCACCGCCCCATTATTATCCATGCAAAGCATCACGCCCCATTATTATCGATGCAGAGCATCGCGCCCCATTATTATCCATGCAGAGCATCGCGCCCCATTATTATCCATGCAGAGCATCGCGCCCCATTATTATCCATGCAGAGCATCGCGCCCCATTATCCACCACCCCATTATTATCCATGCAGAGCATCGCGCCCCATTATTATCCATGCAGAGCATCGCGCCCCATTATTATCCATGCAGAGCATCGCGCCCCATTATTATCCATGCAGAGCATCGCGCCCCATTATTATCCATGCAGAGCATCGCGCCCCATTATTATCCACCGCCCCATTATTATCCATGCAGAGCATCGCGCCCCATTATCATCCATGCAGAGCATCGCGCCCCATTATTATCCCCCGCCCCATTATTATCCATGCAGAGCATCGCGCCCCATTATTATCCATGCAGAGCATCGCGCCCCATTATTATCCATGCAGAGCATCGCGCCCCATTATTATCCATGCAGAGCATCACGCCCCATTATTATCCACAGCCCATTATTATCCATGCAGAGCATCACGCCCCATTATTATCCTTGCAGAGCATTGCTCATGACATGGAGGGGACACGCCGATCACAACGAATAACGTACATCACCCCATCCCACCCGTGTGTATGAGGGCAGAGCGCCCCCCAGGGGTGACCCCCTCCTCCACACTCACATCTATAGGGGACTGTGCTGTGTACACTCCGGAGCCGGGAGACAGCGCAGGAGGGTCCCAGTGACCTCCAATGGGGTTCCCCCCCCATAACACCCCGAGCCCAGCCAATCCCCTCTCCGCACACTCACCAGATACTTCCCCTTGGGGGAGAAGCGGCACAGCTGATTGGACAGTTTGAACACCTCAGAGAAGTTCATTTCTCTCCTCTTCACCTCATTCAAGCTGAATCCATCACCGCCGGAGAGGAGGGGGGCGGAGCACGTACACGTCAAGGGAATTACGGAAGGACGCTGGCGACGTGGGCGTGCCGTATGCTAATCAGCTTCAGCGCAGCGAAGATGGAGGGGGCGTGACCTATGGCATGACGGACGGGGGAAGAAGGCGGCAGCAGAGGGGAGTGGGGCGGGGTTATGTCGTGTGGCGAGCAGGTGGTGGGGGCGGAGCCGAGGCGGGATTGGCGGCCTGAGGCGGCGGGAGAGGACAGAGGCGGGAAGGGAGGCGGGAGACGGAGGACTGTGTATCCCGGGCTGGTTCCCGGGTGGAACGTGTCCCCTCCCCCAAACAACACCACCACACAGACACGGAGACCCCGAGACCTCACCGTGTATGTGAGTGAAAGTGATTCCTGTCACCATGGAAACCGCTGCATTATATACCTGACAGGGGGGCGGGGTCCAATACTGACTGGGAGAGTCCACTACTGACAGGGGGGGGAGTCCAATACTGACAGCTGGAAGAGTCCAATACTGACAGGATGGGGGGATCTAATACTTTCTCACTCTACCTAAAACTTAAAAAAAAAAAAAAAAAAATTATAATAATACAATTTCTAAGAAATTTATAAATAAAAAAATATATATTTTTCTTCTATTCTCCATAGAGTGTAAAAATGTACTGGAAAAAAAAATACATTGTATCCTATAATTTCCCTTCTATAAAATGACATTTCTACTACAAAGTACGACAAAATTATTTCAGATTTTAAAAAAACAACGTTTTACTTACATTTATTTCCTTTTTTTTTTTTTCTGCAACACAAAATTTAAAAAACAAAAATGTAAAAAAAAAAAAAAAAGAATAATAATTGCTGAGGGGAGTAAGGAAATAATTAGAGATAATTAAAAGAATAAATAAGAATACATTTATTTATTTAATTTTGCTAATTTTTTTTCAAAGAAAAAAAAAATAATAATAAGAGAGAACAGGTAACAAGAAACATAATAGCGCTTTGTGAAACAAAAAAAAAGAAACATAATAGCTAAAAGAAATATTTAAGTCTGACAAGGGTTTAACTAAAGGGTTAATAGGAATATATATTTTTTTTCATTTTGTGATTTTTTTTTTTCATTTTGTGATTTAAAAAAATAAAATAAAAACAAAAACATTAAATATTGGTAAAACAAATCTAGATAAAAAAGAAAAATAATAGCTAAGGGATAAAGGGGATAATTGGGACTGATTAGGGTTAACTGAGGGGCAATTAAGGAATGTAGTTTATTTTTTATTTTGCACATTTTTATTAAAAAAAAAAACATTAAATATTGTTAAAAAAAAAAAAATTGAGATGAAAAAACAAAAACAAAACATAATAGCTAAGGGATAAAGGGGATAATTAGGGCTGATTAGGGTTAACTGAGGGGCAATAAAGGAATGTAGTTTATTTTTTTATTTTGTACATTTTTATTAAAAACAAAAAACATTAAATATTTGTAAAAAAAAAAAATTGAGATAAAAAAAAGAAAAAGGCTAAGGGGTAAAGGCCTGATTAGGGGTAACTGAGGGGTAATAAAATAATGTAATTTATTTTTTTATTTTGCACATTTTTATTAAAGAAAATTAAATATTGGTAAAAAAATAAAGATAAAAAAAACAGAAAAATAATAGTTAAGGGAATAACTAGGGCTGATTAGAGTTAACTGAGTGGTAATAAAGGAATGTCGTTTATTTTTTTTTACTTTACACATTTTTATTTTAAAAAATAAAACATTAAATATTGGTAAAAAAGTTGAGGTAAAAAAAAAAGAAGAAAAATAATATCTAAGGGGTAAAGGGGATACTCAGGGCTGAGGGGTAATAAAAGAATTTTGTTTATTTTTTTATTTTTAACATTTTTATAAAAAAAAAACATTAAAAAAAGATATAAAAAAAACTGAAAAATAATAGCTAATGGGGATAATTTGGGCTGATTAGGGTTAACTGAGGGGTAATAAACGAATGTAGTTTATTTTTTTATTTTGCACATTTTTATTACAAAAAAAACAAAAACCATTAAATATTGTTAAAAAAAATTGAGATAAAAAAAAAAAGAAAAATAATAGCTAAGGGGATAATTTGGGCTGAGGGGTAATAAAAGAATGTTGTTTATTTTTTTATTTTGCACATTTTTATTTAAAAAAAACATTAAATATTGGTAAAAAATAGAGATAAAAAAAAACAAAAAAAGTAATAGCTAAGGAGGATAATTAGGGCTGACTAGGGTTAACTAAGGGGTAATAAAGGAATGTAGTTTATTTTTTAATAATAAAATTAATTATTATTATTAAATAATTATAATAGTAAACAAAAAAATCTAGATTACATTAAAGCATTTTTTCCCCCAACACTTCATATTCCTGATATGTGGCTGCTGTGCTGTGTACTTGTATGAGAAAGTCTCCCGTTCTCTTTGTATTGCTTCCTTTGTGTGAAATCCCCGGTGTTCCTGCCAGTCACTCTGCTTTCCTATTAACAACTGACCACACTAAGCGGGAGAGCACAGCATGGTCAGTTCTCTAGCTGTGCTGGGAACTCAGTCTGCGCTCCTCCAATGATCAGACTTTTCCTGAGACTTGCCCCCGCCACTGCACAGCCATTCACTGGGAAGATCAGTGTCCTGCTGTTTCTCCCCTCCCCCTAGCTCGTCTCTATCTCTATCTCTCTATCTGTCTATCTCTATCTGTCTATCTATATCTTTCTCGATAGATAGCTAGATAGATAGATAGATATACAAAAATGTTTTGCCTTTCGTTTCTATTGTAAACTGAATGGGGTGTTTTACAAGGTTATCATTTACAATCACTTTAAACAATTATGTAAGAAACTAGAACATAATAGCTAAGAGGAGAACGAGATGATATTAAGGACTGATTAGGTTTAATTAAGGGGTACTACTAGAAATATATATATTAATAATATTAATTATTAAATAATTTATTTATTTAATATTTATTTATTTAATCATTTAATTTATTTAATTTAATATGTATTTAATAATATTAATTAATGAATTAATGGTGAAAAATAGTATCTTCCATCTTGCTTGAGGTAATTGTAAATAAAATAAAAAAACTATCATAGACAGTACTCACTGTTTCTGGTGAAAAAAATAGAAATGTAAAACAAAACATCAGAAAAAAATAGCAAGAAGGAGATTATTATTATTATTATTCATGTACATAATTTATATAGCGCCAACAGTCTGCGCAGAGCTTTACAATGTGGGGAGGGGGGGACCATACAATTAAAATACAGTTCAATACAGAAGGAATAGGAGGGTCCTGCTTATGGAGCTTACAATCTAAAGGGAGGAGGAAGTTGTTAAGGCTGATTAGGGTTAACAAGGGGTTAATTAAGAGGTGATGGGAATACTTTTATTGTTTATTTTATTTATTTATAAATAAAATTATTATATTACTATAATTATTTATACATTTTATTTATTTATTTTCTGTTTTGCGCAGTTTTTTTTTTTTTTTTTCGTTTTTTTTTTCGAAAAAAAACCCCAGAAGAATAAAACAAAATAGCACACAAAAATGAAAATGAAAGAAAAAAAAAACTGCAGAAAAATAACGTCTAAAAGAAGCCTGAGTTAATCAGGTCTGATTTGGCATTAATAAAGGGTTACATAGAAATTCATTTTCTTTAAAAAAAGAAAAAAAAATGAATTTTGCACATTTTTGTATGAGACACTTAAAAAAAAAAACGAATGAAAAAAGGGGTAAATATTATTGGTTAAAAAAAAGAAATAGAACTGCAAAAAATCAGCAGAAAAAATGAGTAAGGGCAAGAAATAAGAGATAATTAGGGCTGATTATGGTTAACAAAGGGTTAACTAGGAATAATGTTTTTATTTTTTTATAAAAAAATTAACAAAATGCGTAACTAATTATATATTAAAGGTAAAAATAGAAAAATGGTAGAAAAATAATAGCGACAGGGAGGAAGGAGAGAATTAGGACTCTGGGTTAAATAGAGATGTAGAGTTCCATATAAATAGGGTTCAATAAAATAGAAATAGGGATAATGGGTAACTGCACAAAAAATAAAGCAAATTAAAAAATAATACAGCTTATACAATTGTGACACAAGTCATATTGTATTTGAATGTTATTAAAAATGATCTTTCCTTTTCAATCTGCAGCCGCTGTACGTTTCTGCGAAACGCAATGTAATATGGCCGCCCAGAAGAGTTCTGTACACAGATGGTATACAGAACACGCCCCCCTCTCAACAAAAGTGGAGTTACACTTGAAGGCCCCATGTACACGGGATGCTGCTAAACGCACGTTCAGAGGCTTTTTTCAACTGCCCCAGAACTCGCCCGATGTCACCCTATGTGACCACAGTCTCGTTTATTGACGTTTTTTAGGCAGTTGCGTCTGACAGCGTTTCTTCAAAAGCAAAAAAATGGGTTCAGACGCCAACATTTCTGACATTTCACACGCCAAACACATCTCAATGCGGTAATCCACGTTTAGCCGCGTCTCGTTTATAGGCATTTTTCATTTTTGGCCATTTTAAAAAAGATATTTTATTTTTAATTTTTTTAGAAACGCTTCTAAACTCAAACGCGGCAAAACGTGGCAAAACGCAGCATGTAAACACGGCAAAACGGATGTTTTAAATATAGGTTACTGTCTGTCAAGTTAAATCATTCGTGATAGGTTGTAAAAATGTCCAATGTACATGAAGCTGAAATAGAAATGAAATGGGGGGGGGGGGGGGGGTATTCATCAAAACCTGATCAGACGGAGAAGCTGTGGGTAGAAACCAATCAGCTTCTATCTGTTATTTTAAAAACCTAAAGCTGGCCATACACCTATAGATTATCTGCAGATTTTCTATGGTTAGATGGAAAAAGTGCAACAGATTTCTTAATGTTCGCTAAACTGTGTGGATGGAGGAATCTCCCACTTTTTCCATCTAACCATAGAAAATCTATAGATAATCTATAGGCGTATGGCCAGCTTAACTGAGCAAGCTGGAGACAAAAGCTGATTGGTCGCCATGCACAGCTGCACCAGATTCGGTCTGCGCAGGGAGACCATTTGCAATTGTGCGGTGGCTTTTTTGCCGCCCTAGGCCTGGGCCTTGTCACCCTAGGTCAGTGATGGTGAACCTTGGCACCCCAGATGTTTTGGAACTACATTTCCCATGATGCCCATGCATTCTGCAGTGTAGGTGAGCACTGAGCATCATGGGAAATGTAGTTCCAAAACATCTGGGCTGCCAAGGTTTGCCATCACTGCCCTAGGCCAAGACACAGAGCTTGTTTGGGACTTGTTTGGACCATCATAGGATCTCATTCAGACCGGTGCACATGAGGCTGGGTTCACACTTATGCAAATTGGATGCAGCTTTTTCAATTTGCATGACAGGAGAGTGTGACCAGCTCTCAATGGAGCTCCGGGGCGGCCGTGGAGTGCACTGCAGAAGAGTCCTGGGCATCTTCGGCTCAGTTTCAGGTCCGAATTCAGGACAAAACCGGGACCTGCTTCGCCCTTGAAACGGTGAACAGGGGCGCACCAGACCCCCTGCTGTAATCCGCACCCGCAGCATATGTGAGCCCAACTTCTGTACCCCTGCTGTGCTCATTATGAGGGGCTTCCACCATTCCTGTGCTGACATACTGAGCACAGCAGGGGTACAGCTCCAGGAGGAAGTCAGCACAGCACAGGGATGGTGGGAGCCCCTCATAATATGCACAGCAGGGGTACAGCCCCAGGAGGAAGTCAGCACAGCACAGGGATGGTGGGAGCCCCTCATAATATGCACAGCAGAGGTACAGCTCCAGGAGGAAGTCAGCACAGCACAGGGATGGTGGGAGCCCCTCATAATATGCACAGCAGAGGTACAGCCCCAGGAGGAAGTCAGCACAGCACAGGGATGGTGGGAGCCCCTCATAATATGCACAGCAGAGGTACAGCTCCAGGAGGAAGTCAGCACAGCACAGGGATGGTGGGAGCCCCTCATAATATGCACAGCAGAGGTACAGCCCCAGGAGGAAGTCAGCACAGCACAGGGATGGTGGGAGCCCCTCATAATATGCACAGCAGGGGTACAGCCCCAGGAGGAAGTCAGCACAGCACAGGGATGGTGGGAGCCCCTCATAATGAGCACATGGCTGCCATGCACAGCTGCTCCAGTTTTGATATCCCGCACTGTACGGGGTCACCGGGGATGTGCGGGGTCACTGAAAATTGTTTGGTGTTACCACGCATGTGCTCTCCGCACATCCCCGGTGACCCCAAACACTTGTGGGGGATCTATCGAAACTGGAGCAGGCGAAAACTGGACCAGCGGTGCATGGCAGACAATCCGCGTCTCTCTTTCATTTTCAAATCTTAACGGAACGAACTGAAGAGAAGCTGATTGGTTGCCATGGGCAACTGCTCCAGATTCTGTTCGCTCCAATTTTGATCAATTTCCCTAAATGTCTTTTTATCTGTTCTAGAAGTCATATGTGTAAATGAGAAGATTGGTGGGGGCACATCAGGGCACATTGGAGCACATTGGGGCACATCAGGGCATATTGGAGCACATTGAAGCACATCAGGGCACATCAGGACACATTGGGGAACATCAGGACACATTGGGGCATATCAGGGCATATTGGAGCACATTGGGGAACATCGGGGCACATTGGGGAACATCAGGGCATATTGGAGCACATTGGGACACATTGGGGAACATCAGGGCACATTGGGGCACATTGGGGCATATCAGGGCATATTGGAGCACATTGGGGAACATCAGGGCATATTGGAACACATTGGAGCACATTGGGGCACATCAGGGCACATCGGGGCACATCAGGGCACATCAGGACACATTGGGGAACATCAGGGCACATTGGGACATATCAGGGCATATTGGAGCACATTGGGGAACATCAGGGCACATTGGGGAACATCTAGGCATATTGGAGCACATTGGGACACATTGGGGAACATCAGGGCACAATGGGGCACATTGGGGCATATCAGGGCATATTGGAGCACATTGGGGAACATCAAGGCATATTGGAGCACATTGGAGCACATTGGGGCACATCAGGGCACATCGGGGCACATCAGGGCATATTGGAGCACATTGGGGCACATCAGGGCACATCAGGACACATTGGGGAACATCAGGTCACATTGGGGCATATCAGGGCATATTGGAGCACATTGGGGAACATCAGGGCACATTGGGGAACATCAGGGCATTTTGGAGCACAGTGGGGCACATTGGGGAACATCATGGCACAGCGTTTACCAGCCAGCATGCAGAGTAGCGCAGTTCTCTCTCCGCTGCTCCCGGGCGGCCCCTCCTCTCTTCTCGTCCATCCCAGATGATGTCACCAGCAAATAGGGGTAGATGAGAAGCGAGGGGAGGGATTGTGCGGAGGGACAGGGACCAGCTAAGACCAATGGCCATCTCTACTGCAGACAGTCAGTTCAAGGAATGTTCAGAGTGAGGGAGGGGTACCCCAGCTTTGGCAAATTGATTTTCAAAAATGCTAACTGCTCCATTAGCTGGGGGGACAACTGGGATCTTTGGGGTGACAGGATGATATATTTTTGCCTTTAAATTCATCGTAAAGAACGTTCGTACAAGTTAACGAACCTAACGACAATTCGTATTTCGTACGAATTGAAATTGAATTTCGGACACGAATTATGAAGTACGAATCAATTAATACAAACCGTAACAGAACGAAACAAAACTAGTTTATTGACAGCGCCCATGTCTACTCCGAACTGAAACAAGTACAGACTATAGAGGGATATGCTTTGTTCATATTTCATGTCTGAGGTTTACAACCACTTTAACCTCCTCGCGCCCGCCCTATAGCCGAATTACGGCCGTAGAGCAGGCGCGTTCGTTCGGGCGGTCGTCCCTGGACGGCCTGATGTTTACTTCCGCAATGCGCGCCGCCGCGGGCGCGCATCGCGGAAGTTCTGTGTTCGCCGTGTCCCCCGGGGACAGGCAAACACAGATCGCTGTAAACGGCCAATCACAGCGGCCGTTTACAGCGTGATCGGCGTGTCCAATGGGAGATGATCTCATATGTAAACATATGAGATCATCTCGCAGCGCCGCTCTCCTTCCTCGCACAGACAGTGCGAGAGGGGAGAGATGAACGGCTGCAGCGGCAGCCGTTCTGATTCTGGAAAAAAAAAAAATTAAAAAAATGAAATAAAAAGTGCCATCCGCCCCCAGCAGTGCCATCCGCCCCCAGCAGTGCCATCCGCCCCCAGCAGTGCTATCTGCCCCAGTGCCATCCACCCCAGTGCTACCTGCCCCCAGTGCCATCCACCCCAGTGCTACCTGCCCCCAGTGCCATCCACCCCAGTGCTACCTGCCCCTAGTGCCATCCACCCCAGTGCTACCTGCCCCCAGTGCCATCCACCCCAGTGCTACCTGCCCCCAGTGCCATCCACCCCAGTGCTACCTGCCCCCAGTGCCATCCACCCCAGTGCCACCTGCCGTCAGTGCCACCTGCCCCCAGTGCCACCTGCCCCCAGTGCCACCTGCCCCCAGTGCCACCTGCCGTCAGTGCCACCTGCCGTCAGTGCCACGTGTCATCAGTGCCACATAGTGCCATCTGTCATCAGTGCCACGTATCAGTGCCATTTGTCATCAGTGCCACCTGTCAGTGTCACGTGCCATCTGTTGTCAGTGTCACGTGTCATCAATGCCACTTATCAGTGCCATCTGTCATCAGTGTCACGCGTCATCGGTGCCATGTATTAGTGCCATCTGTCATCGGTGGCACATATTAGTGCCATGTATTAGTGCCATCTGTCATCGGTGCCACGTTTCAGTGCCACGTGTCATCAGTGCCACGTATTAGTGCCACGTGTCATCAGTGCCACGTATAAGTGCCACGCGTCATCAGTGCCACATATTAGTGCCATCTGTCATCAGTGCCACATATTAGTGCCATCTGTCATCAGTGCCACCTGTCATCATTGCCACGTATCAGTGCCATCTGTCATCAGTGTCACGTGTCATTGTCCTGGTGCTTCAAAAGTGTAATAAATAGTCAACAAGTTAGATGTGTAACTTATGTTCCTAGAACACATGATGGCGCTACCTGCATGTTGGGCCTCTCTATGTGGTCAGGCTGTGAAAAAGTCCCACACATGTGGTATTGTAATACTCAGGAGGAGTAGCAGAATTTTTTGGGGGGTGTCATTTGTGGTATACACATGCCACGTGAGAGAAATAACCTATTACAATGACAATTTTGTGGAGAAAAAAAAAAAAATGAAAAATCTTAATTTTGCAAAGAATTGTGGGAAAAAAATGACAACATCAAAAAGCTCACTATACCTCTTACTAAATACCTTAGAATGTCTACTTTCCAAAAAGGGGTCATTTGGGGGGTATTTGTACTTTCCTGACTTGTTCGGGTCACAAGAAGCGAGATAGGCCACCAGTACATCAGATGTGATCAATTTTGTGCGATTCGCACCACAGCTTGTAGACTCTCTAACTTTCACAAAGACCAAATAATATCCACTAATTTGGGTTATTTTTACCAAAGACATGTAGCAGTATAAATTGTGACCAAAATTTATGAAGAAAAATTAATAATTTGCATAATTCTGTCACAGAAACAAAGAAATATGCGTTTTTTTTCAAAATTTTCGGTCTTTTTTCATTTATAGCGCAAAAAATAAAAACCCCAGAGGTGATCAAATACCACCAAAAGAAAGCTCTATTTGTGGGAAAAAAAGGACAAAAAATTCATTTGGGTACAGTGTTGCATGACTGAGTAATTGTCATTCAAATTGTGAGAGCACCGAAAGCTGAAAATTGGTCTGGGCAGGAAGGTGTTTAAGTGCCCTGTAAGCAAGTGGTTAAGGACCGTGTTTGATGCACAGCTGTTCTGTGCTTCTGGGTGAAGGCACCTGGCTGGCTGTCAGATTTGGGTAAAAGGATGTGTCCATGCAGCTGCTGCATCCCAATAGACATGAATGGGACTGTCTGCAAGCAAATTCACAATTCACACTGTGCAATGTGGTGCGCCTTTTTGCACCAGCGTTCCGGACGTGTGATATTAAAAAAGTACTAAAATGCTTTAAGGCCAGATTCACACCTATGGCATTTTTAGTGCTTTTTGCATTTTGCAGATTTGCACTGCAGAACGTGTTCCATAGGAAAACAAGGTAAATGGACTGTAGTGCAAATCTGCAAAATGCAAAAAGTACTAAAAATGTAATAGGTGTGAATCGGGCCTCTGTTCACACCACGGATGTGCAACCGAGCACATGGACTTTGTTTTTTTGCACGTGTCACATTTAGGGCAGCAAAATAATTTAATTTGAGCTGCCCTATGTATGAGAAACACACAAAAAAAAAGGTGAATGCGACATTTTAATAATTGCACTGCACCAAAATGCATGATCGCTGCTGTACCATGCGTTTTTGGCTCCCATGGCTGCGTGCGTTCGCAAAATATGTGTGTGGGGGGGGGGGGGGGGGGGCGTTGTCATTAGGTGTTAACCCTTGTACACACGGTCGGAAATTCCGACCACAAAATCCATCAGATTTTTTCCGACGGATTTTGTCCGAAACTGATGTTGCATACACACGGTCGGACAAAGTTGTCGGAAAATCCAATAGTTCGGAACGTGATGACGTTCGTTCGTTACGACAGGACTACATTCAGGCTAGTAGCCAATAGCTTTGGTCTCGTAATTTGATCTGAGCATGCGTGGCACTTTGTCCGATCGGAATTCTCTACGATGTCTCTCTTTGTCCGATCGTATCATGTTGTGGGAAAATTTTAAATCCAGTTCTCAAACTTTGTTGGTCGGACATTCCGACGGAAAAAGTCCAATGGAGCCCACACACGGCCGGATTATCCGACCGTGTGTACAGGGGCTTACACATCTGCAAAGGGGTAACTTGTTTTCATGCATTGCAGGAAAGCGTGTGATTTTTGCATGTCTTCCTGCAATGCATTGGTGTGAACAAAGCCTAACACAAACATAATACAGTACAGCAATGCAGTACAGCTCTGATTTCAGATGAAGTCGCACAATTCCAAAGCCGCAGTCAATGTGAATGAGAGCTGAGAAAATTGCATCATTGGCTTCCATAGGTGTGCACCCCAAAGCTTAAACACATATGCATGTGTGTGCATGTGTATATATACTGACTGTGTTATTTTTTTTACAATTTTTTAATTAGTATTACTTTTTACAATTTTTTTGTTATTACTTTTTTTTTACAATTTTTTATTATTATAACTTTTTACATTTTTTTTGTATTATTACTTCTTTACAATTTTTTTTTGTATTACTTTTTTACTATTTTTTTTTTTCAGAGCCCCATTAGTGTGCTTTTATAAAATATCAGGGGTCTAAACAGGGGAAATTATGGTGTGCCCAGACATATCTGGCAGACCCCCTATCCCTGTTGGCTTCATAGGGACAATTCATAAGGACATGACATAAGGACAATGGGGAATCAGATCATATTTTCCAGCTTGATGCTCAAATACTTTTGTTATCTACAACCCTTCTGTCACCATGACTTGTGTCAAAGCCTCCTGTATCTTGTAATGATGACACCACATATGATTATTTACCATTATAACATACACTGCAGTATGACATATATTATATATTTTCATTTTATTAAAAAAAATAACAGCATAAACAAAACAGAACATATATTTTTTTTGAAATAACCAAGGATTCAATATTTGTTTTCCTCTTCTGTGAAGAATCTGGTAATCAGTAACCTGTGATATTGTAATGAGAAAACATGTCAATATAAAATATTATATAACCGGTCATAAACTATAATACAATAATCTGTTATACCCATTTAGAGGGATAAAACATTTTTAATAATAATAAAAAAAACAAAAAAAAAAAAAAACATAAAATATGATCAGTGTGAATGTAAAGAATCTGTCATACTGAAATAATAATATTACATCTGCCTTAGTAATGTTTATGATGCACAATCAATGCTATAGAAATATGCAACTGATCATGGTCAGATCGTAAATATTACAATGGTAATACAATTTTTAAATAAACAATGCAAGGTTAACATATAAGTGATTTAAATCTAAAATAATTGAAAACAAACAAAATATATATATATGTATATATATATATATATATATATATATATATATATATATATATATATATATATATATATATATATATATATATATCCTGTATAATAGTAATAATATAATATTAATAATAACATTCGTTGTAGATCATAATGCAGATGTAATGATAATATTTCAGTATGACAGATTGTTTACATTCACACTGATCATGTAACATATTTTATGATTATTTATATTCAAAATGTTTCATATCTCTCTAAATGGGGGGGGGGGGGGGGGTAGAAGATTACTGTATTATATTTTATAATAGGTTATAATATTAATGTATATGAGCACAAGGAAATCATCGATCACACAGCCTGTTATCAGACAAACATTTTTTTTTTTTTAAACAGAACATATTATGATCATTTTAATTAAACAAATAATTGCATTTGCTGCAATACATTTTGCACACTTATTGATCACCACTCCAATACAATACTAGGTGGGGTGGGCTACCCCACCTAGTATTGTATTGGAGTGGTGATCAATAAGTGTGCAAAATGTATTGCAGCAAATGCAATTATTTGTTTAATTAAAATGATCATAATATGTTCTGTTTAAAAAAAAAAAAAAATTATATATATATATATATATATATAATACGGTTAATATTTTGTATCTGCACAGTCAATGCCAATAGAAAATGTGCAAGTCATTTGCATGTAATAATAATAATAATAATAATAATAATAATAATAATAATATAGGGTAACATCGTATATAAAACGAATTATATTTTCTGACGATTATTTTATTTTATTTATATTTTCTGACGAGCCATCCTTGTCAGTTCAAATGAACATTTGTTATTCATATATTAGGCTTGTTTACCAACAACAACAAAAAAAAAATCTGCAGGATGATTTCATTCATTCACCAAAATAATAAACAAAAATAGTGCAAAACAAACAACCGTTTCCGGTTTATTTACCAAACAAAAACACATTCCGTATAAAAAAAAAATAATAATAAAAAATAAGGCTTTTCTCTCCACACCCTACTTTTTATAAGATATTATGTGTAAAAAATATAATTATAACTATATAAATGTAATGATATATTTTATATATACTATATATATATATATATATTATAATTTATAATGGTATAATAGTGCGCATAATTTCTGCGCATCTCCTTTTTCTGTCATAGTCGACATTAGGTAAGTAATAGCGAAGTTTTTTCCTTCCACCACCGACATATTTTATATATATATATATATACACACACACACACAAATATAGGAATATATTTAAATAGTGAGAATATTGTATTTTTTTTTATTGCGAATATAATAAATTATATTAAGAATATATTTTTATAATAAGAATATTATAATATTTCATTACGAATATAATAGATATATTTTAAGACTATATTTATTAACAATATATTTATACAGTAAGATTATAATAACAATACAATAGATTTAGAATATATTTATACAGTAAGAATATTATAATACATTACGTATAAAATATACATCTATAAGAATATAGATAATAAAGACTATAAAAGCCGTCATAAAGAATTCTGTCCCCCAGCTCCTGTGCTCTTGAACTGGCTGCAGTCCAGGGTTTCAGGATCGCCAGGTAGCTGCACAGGTGAGTTGATTGACAGCAATATCCGGGGTCTTGTTGCAGCTTCAGTTAAAAAGTATTCTGACCGCATTTCCGATATCGATTCCTTCTGGTGCAAAGAAGGAAAAATAAATAAAAAAAAAGTAACAACGGATACATGTTGCAGGTGATACATTTCCAGGAAGTTGATACATTTGATAGAAGAGTTTGTTCTTCTATAGAGTCCCTCCAGATGAGGACGGTGTAGTCAGCTCTGTCCCCGATCCCTGGTGCAGTCAGCTCTGTCCCTGGTCCAGTCAGCTCTGTCCCTGGTACCTGGTGCAGTCAGCTCTGTCCCTGGTACCTGGTGCAGTCAGCTCTGTCCCTGGTGCAGTCAGCTCTGTCCCTGGTGCAGTCAGCTCTGTCCCTGGTCCAGTCAGCTCTGTCCCTGGTACCTGGTGCAGTCAGCTCTGTCCCTGGTACCTGGTGCAGTCAGCTCTGTCCCTGGTACCTGGTGCAGTCAGCTCTGTCCCTGGTACCTGGTGCAGTCAGCTCTGTCCCTGGTACCTGGTGCAGTCAGCTCTGTCCCTGGTCCAGTCAGCTCTGTCCCTGGTCCCTGGTGCAGTCAGCTCTGTCCCTTGTACCTGGTGCAGTCAGCTCTGTCCCTGGTACCTGGTGCAGTCAGCTCTGTCCCTGGTACCTGGTGCAGTCAGCTCTGTCCCTGGTCCAGTCAGCTCTGTCCCTGGTCCCTGGTGCAGTCAGCTCTGTCCCTTGTACCTGGTGCAGTCAGCTCTGTCCCTGGTACCTGGTGCAGTCAGCTCTGTCCCTGGTGCAGTCAGCTCTGTCCCTGATCCCTGGTGCAGTCAGCTCTGTCCCTGGTACCTGGTGCAGTCAGCTCTGTCCCTGGTGCAGTCAGCTCTGTCCCTGATCCCTGGTGCAGTCAGCTCTGTCCCTGGTCCCTGGTGCAGTCAGCTCTGTCCCTGATCCCTGGTGCAGTCAGCTCTGTCCCTGGTCCCTGGTGCAGTCAGCTCTGTCCCTGGTCCCTGGTGCAGTCAGCTCTGTCCCTGGTCCAGTCAGCTCGGTCCCCGGTCCCTGGTGTAATGAAGTCCCTGCCCCCTCCCCAGGCTGGATTTAGTGAGTGAAGCCCGGGTAGTTTCCCGCCTGGTCTGGCCATAGAGGCGCCCGGTGCCTCCCCCTCCCCCCTGGCACCTCTGACACTTCCATCTCCCCCTCCCAGCACCAGACAGGTGTCTCCTCCGGGATCCGCGCTGCCGGCCGGGGAGGGGTTATTAAGGGGAAGGTTTCTTTTCACTACAAGCCGAGTTGGAGGAGAATCGGTCCCGGATTAGTCTGAGCCTGGGGGGGAGGAGAGGGACCGATCACAGCTCTGGACTGGGGACCCCAACAAACCACTTTCATGCCCGTGACACCGAGAGCAGTGCCGGGCACCATCAGAGCACAGTGGGATCTCAGGTAGGTGGCCCTTCACTTATCCTCTGTATGATAAAGGGGGGGGGGGAGGGGAGGAGGTCTGACCCCCCCCATAGGAGCTCCGACCATCGGAGGATCGGGGCTCAGCACACTTCGGTTGATGGTGAGTACAATGTCTGTACTGGTTTTCAGGGTCACATCCCAGTTTGTGTGCTGGGAGATCCGTGAGATGGACGAGGTGCTGAGATCTGGGGGGGGGGGGGGAGATTTCAAGGTGCAAAAATAGTATAAGTGAGCGACATCGCAGGAGAGGAGAAGATCTCTCCGTGTAGGTCGGTGGTCCGATGTTTGGGGTCAGAGAAGGGGCTCCATCGGTGCTGAACTCATAGATCTGCTGCTTTATTTGTGTAATGATCACATTAATACAATGGGGAAGATTTACTAAAACTGGAGAGTGTAAAATCTGGTGCAGCTGCGCATGGCAGCCAATCAGCTTCTAACTTCAGCTTGTTCAATTAAGCTTTAACAATAAAACCTGGAAGCTGATTGGCTGCCATGCGCAGCTGCACCAGATTTTACACTCTCGGGTTTAGTGGCATTGTGTGACTTTTACTAAAATAGTTTTTTGCTGTAAAACAGCAGTCATTGATATGGTTAAGTGGCATTTGATAATTTTATTATAATACTTAGGCATTCATTACCAACATTTGTGTATACGTAGATATGTATTATTATATTTTTATTTATATAATTTTTTTTTTTTTTTTTCATTTAAGGTTTAGGGCTCATGCATACCACAATGCATGTGTGTTGCAATGCTTTTTTTTTTATACATTGGCATGCATTTTACATGAATTTCGTTATTTATTTTGCCTTGCATTTGTGCACATTTTAGGGTTCATTCACAACACATTCATTAGCACATGCGCATTTTGGTGCTTTTTTTTAATATTTTATTTATTTTTTCGTAACACGTAATGCATTGGCTTGCCTTTTTCCATGCATTTGTTGCATTCATTTTTTTTATTTATTTAAATTTTTTTTTGTTTTTTTTGTTTTTTTTTTGCCTTGCAGCGTGTTGCATTTATGCACATTTTGGATGTGTTTGTTTTTTATTTTATATATATATATATATATATATATATATATATATATATATACACATTTATACATTTTTTTTTTTTTTTTTTTTTTTTTGCATTGCACTGAAAGTAGTGCATGCTGTACTTTTCTTCAGGGCTGCAACACATTGCACTGGTATGAACTGCATTCGTAGGGAAGCATTATTATTATTATTATTATTTTTTTTTTTGGTGGTATGAATGCACTCACAAATACACATCTGCTGTGAATGAACCCAGAATGTGTTGCACTATGCTGCAGTACATGCCGTGTTTTTTATTTTATTTTTATTTTTTTTGTACATTTTTTTTTTTTTTAAGCACTTGGCAAATGTAATGCAACGTGCTGGGGTTTACTGTGAAACTGTTAAGCTGCTTTCATGTGCCTTTAAAAGAAGTAAAGGGGGGGGAGGGGGGGAGAGAGTACAGCATGCTGCATTTTTTTTTTTTTGCACCGGAATGCACTGAAAAGTCACATACAAATGCAAATTAGTAAAGAAAATAAATGGGGGGGGGGGGGGGGAAAAAAATGTCATACCTGTGAGGTGCAGTAGCTTATAACAACCAATAAGAAAACAGGAACTTGATTTATAGGGCATTTGTCAGTCTAATGTTATACTGTAGAATTTGGTCTTGGTGCCGCCATGCTGAAGAATATTCTCCGGAGAATCTCTAGATCTTTGTTCCTATGCTACATTAATGCATGAAAAAACAAAGGGCTCATTCTCATTGAATCACTGTGCTCGGTACAGCAGGCAACGTGGTCCTTATGTCATTAGGTAATGGTGCGTCCTGGCAGTTTTGTGGCATGCTGCCACTTTGGGTGTGTTGATCTGCAACGAAATGACAAACTTCAGAATCGCACCAGAATGTGTTTTGAACCACAAAGTAACGTGTGATAAATTGCTGCAATAGTGTACATGCTTCTAATGCATTTAATGTGAATGAGCCCCTTAGGGGCCCATTCAGCTCTGAGGATAGCGGTAGTGTATGGCAATGCATGTACCACGCTGCCAGTTATTTTGTATGCCGCCCCAAGGCACTAATCTAAGCCCCCTTTCACACTGGGGCATTTTTCAGGCGCTTTAACGTTAAAAAAAGCGCCTGTAAAGCAAGCCTCATCTGCAATCCCAATGTGAAAGCCCGAGTGCTTTAAGAGCCATTTCACACTGCCAGCGCCCGAAAAACGCTCGTAAAGCGGCACTTAAACTAGCGGCGCTTTACCAGTGTTTTTCGAGCGCTAGTGGGGTGCATTTAACCCCTGCTAGTGGCCAAATAAAGGGTTGAAAAAAGCACCCACAAAGTGCCGCTGCCAAAAGCAGCACTTTGCAAGTGTTTTGCAGGCGCTTCCCGCTGATTTCAGTGGGAAGTGGCGCTTTAGGAGCGTTGTATTCACCGCTCCAAAAGCACTGCAAAGAAGCTGCTTGCGGGACTTTTTTTGACGCCCTGCCAGCGCAGCGCCTCAGTGTGAAAGCACTCGGGCTTTCACATTGGGATTGCAGTTGCGGCTTCTTTCAGGCACTTTACAGGCGATTTTTTTTTTTTTTTTTTTTTTTTTTTTACGCTAAAGCGCCTGAAAAATGCCCCAGTGTGAAAGGGATCTTAGTGCACTGCCAGCACATTTATGGTGCAGTGCAGCTAACGTATGGTAACACACTTTTAGGGCCCATCCAGACATCTATTGCATGTTTTTGCCTTGTACATATGCATGAATTTTAATTCACATTTACATTCAGTTGATGTGCGTTTACATGCAGCTGACACACAAATGCAGCATGCTGTACTTTTTTTTTTTTTTTCACTGCACTAGTATGAACTATGCCTATAGGATAGCCTGGATATTGGACTATCTATGCAGTTGTGCAGTCAAAAATGCATGCAGCTGCACCTGGTGTGAATGGGCCTTTCGGCCTGGTTCACATCCATGCGTTTTGTTTGGTTTTTGTGTCTTAGTGCGTTTTCAGTCTTGCAGAAACACACTACAGTCCATTTAACATGGATTCCTATGGGGTCACGTTCACATCCTGTGCATTTTATGGTAAAGGGCCAGGGACTTTTTACTGGTTTTTGGTTCCATAGACTTCAATGGATTAAAAACTCATATTGAAAAAAAACACAAAACGCACCTGGAATATGCAAACTGCAACCTGCATAGGTGTGAAGGGGCCCTTGGACAGACGGCAGCACTTACCTTTTTTTTCAGAGGGTGGTATAGCAGAGGATGGCAGGCATTTAGGAGGCGATCCTGACATCTCTTGAACATCCTCTTCTTCTTTTTTTTTCTTTTTTTTTTTGTTTGTTTTTTAATTGTTCGGCGAGTCGAGCATTTAGCATTAAAATGAATGGCCAAGTTTGACAGGCTGTGCCACCCTATAAGGCTGTAACTTTAGTCAGGGGGCAGTAAAACAATGGTTCACCCACCTGTTTTTACCACCACCCCTGTATAATCACAGCGGGAGCGAGCCAGCGTGCACTCGTGCCTGATAACCCAGAAGTGCAGGATTGCGCATATATAAGCGCGTCCGTCCTGTATTGTAGTAAAACTGCTATAGGGCATAGGGTTGCCGCCTTTTCTTCAAGTCAAACCCGGACACTTTAGGAGCGCACAGCAATTTCTAATGACATGAAGTTAATAACAAGAGTCGCCCTTTACATCGGGATCCACAGAGTTCCCTTTTACATCACAGTCCACAGAGGTCTCCTTTACATCTGGGTCCACAGAGTTCCCCTCCCCTCCTTTACATCTGGGTCCACAGAGTTTCCCCCCTCCCCCTTTTACATCTGGGTCCACAGAGTTCCCCTCCCCTCCTTTACATCTGGGTCCACAGAGTTTCCCCCCTCCCCCTTTTACATCTGGGTCCACAGAGTTTCCCTCCCCCCCTTTACATCTGGGTCCACAGAGTTCCCCTCCCCTCCTTTACATCTGGGTCCACAGAGTTCCCTCCCCCCTTTTACATCTGGGTCCACAGAGTTCCCTCCCCCCTTTTACATCTGGGTCCACAGAGTTTCCCTCCCCCTTTACATCTGGGTCCACAGAGTTCCCCTCCCCCCCTTTACATCTGGGTCCACAGAGTTTCCCTCCCCCCCTTTACATCTGGGTCCACAGAGTTCCCCTCCCCTCCTTTACATCTGGGTCCACAGAGTTTCCCTCCCCCTTTTACATCTGGGTCCACAGAGTTTACCTCCCCCTTTTACATCTGGGTCCACAGAGTTCCCCTCCCCTCCTTTACATCTGGGTCCACAGAGTTTCCCTCCCCCCCTTTACATCTGGGTCCACAGAGTTTCCCTCCCCCCCTTTACATCTGGGTCCACAGAGTTTCCCTCCCCCCTTTACATCTGGGTCCACAGAGTTTCCCTCCCCCCCTTTACATCTGGGTCCACAGAGTTTCCCTCCCCCCCTTTACATCTGGGTCCACAGAGTTTCCCTCCCCCCCCTTTACATCTGGGTCCACAGAGTTTCCCTCCCCCCCTTTACATCTGGGTCCACAGAGTTTCCCTCCCCCCCTTTACATCTGGGTCCACAGAGTTTCCCTCCCCCCCTTTACATCTGGGTCCACAGAGTTTCCCTCCCCCCCTTTACATCTGGGTCCACAGTCCCCCCCCTTTACATCTGGGTCCACAGAGTTCCCCCCTTTTTGTGTACTCTCTCAGAGGCAGGAGAGAGAAGGGGGGGAAACTTCAATCACAGACAGGGATGGATGGTGAGCTCATGCACCTCTCATCCAGATATATCTGAGGCTGCTGGACTTCCAATTTCCAGCCCGCACTTTCCTTTTCTAAGGAGTGTGGGCAGACCCAGAGGGGTAGAGCCGAGAGGAAGAGGTGCAGATCGAGCCCTCTCTCCTCTCCCGACTGGTTATATTTGGGGGGGAGGGGGGATTGTTAGTGTTGGCTTTTGGTCAGCATGAAAGAGAGTGTCACCAACACCACTGCAGCCAGCAACCCCGCCGGGAAGCCATAGTCCAAGTCTGAATAATGTTTCCGGGTTTCAGGTAATCTGAAACCTGCATGAATTATTCCAAACCTGAACTGTCCGGGGTGAATCCCGGACAGGTCACAACCCTAATAGGGCCGTCGGCAAGTGGATATGTCAAAGATTTTGACTTGACTATCGTACCCACTGCTGAATTACTGGTTAAGCCCGTTGGAGGGACAGTTGAACCTCCAATGACTGTCTTGGTTTACAATGCTGTCCTGAGGATGAGACGGTTGGTGGGCACTGCCAGCTGCCAGCAAAGAGATTCCGTTCGATCGGCCTCCATAGGATTCATATGCAGCCCGATGCCTGGCAGGCTGCACAGGTGCTTCTGTATTAATGTCTGTTGTTACTGTCAAAGTATCTCCAGGGAAGCAATCTGATCATCCAGCAAACACAGAGAGAGAGATAAGAGCAGAAAAACACCATTGTATACGGAGCACACGCATGACTCCATTCACCATCGTTCCACAAATGAAAGATTCCGTGTGCCAGAGGAAAGAGCCCGTGACCCTGCAGCGGTTCACTAAATATGATAAAGCGACCCTTTTCTGCTCACATCTAGTTATTTTCAGCCGCTGAATATGCTAAAATGGCAGCATTCATTTTTTATTTTTTTATTTATTTTTTTATTATTATTTTTATTTTTTATTATTATTATTTTATATATATTTTATTATTTTAATTTTTTCTAAATATTTTTTTATTCAAGAAATTGTACAGCATACAGTCCACAGTGGTATACCATGCAAGGTATTCAATTACAATGTAAAAACATTCAAAGGGTCAAAATGTAAAGATGTATGGGGGGGGGGGGGGGGGGGGGGGTATATAGAGTACGGTGCCTTGAAAAAGTATTCATACCCCTTGGAATTTTCCACATTGTGTTATGTTACAAGCAAAAAGCGTCAATGTATTTTATTGGGATTTTATGTGATAGAGCAGTGATGGGGAATCTTGGTACCCCAGACGTTTTGGAACTACATTTCCCATGATGCTCTGGCACTCTGCAGGGTAGTGGAGCATCGTGGGAAACGTAGTTCCAAAAACATCTGGGGGTGCCAAGGTTTCGCCATCACTGTGATGGACCAACACAAAGTGGCACATCATTGTGAAGTGGAAGGAAAATAGTGGGACCAATTGCCTTCAGAAGTCACCTCGTTGGGAAATAGAGTCCACCTGTGTGTAATTTTTAACATCAGTATAAATACAGCTGTTCTGTGAAGCCCTCCATTGGTTTGTTAGAGCAGTGGTCATCAACCCTGTCCTCAGGACCCATTGGCAGGCCAGGTTTGTAAGATAACTGAAATACATCACAGGTGATATCATTTGCTGCTCAGTGATTGCAGTATTCCAGTCTGCATCTCCCCCAAGATAACACGTAAGACCTGGCCTGTTAGTGGGTCCCGAGGAGAGGGTTGATGACCACTGTGTAAGAAAACCTTAATGAACAAACAGCATCATGAAGGCCAAGGAACACACCAGACAGGTCAGGGATAAACTCGTGGAGAAGTATAAAGCAGGGTTAGGTTATAGAAAAATCTCCCAAGCTTTGAACGTCTCACGGAGCTATGTTCAATCCATCATCCGAAAATGGAAAGAGTATGGCACAACTGCACACCTACCAAGACATGGCCGTCCACCTAAACTGACCGGGCCGGGCAAGGAGAGCATTCATCAGAGAAGCAGCCAAGAGGCCCATGGTAACTCTGGAGGAGCTGCAGAGATCCACAGCTCAGGGGGGAGAATCTGTCCACAGGACAACTACCGTATATACTCGAGTATAGGCCGACCCGAATATAAGCCGAGGCCCCCAATTTACCCCCAAAAAACTGGGAAACTTATTGACTTGTGTATAAGCCGAGGGTGAGACATGCCTGTCCATCCATCCATCCCTGTGTGTGTGTCCATCCATCCATCCCTGTGTGTGTGTCCGTGCAGCCTTGTGTGTCCAGCCTACCTGTGTCCCGTGCCTCCGTCCCGTGCCTCCGTCGTCCCGTCCCGAGCCTCTGTCCTTCAACCATGCCAGGATCGCCGCTCTTCGTCGGCGCCTCGGCGGCCATTCCTCTGTTCAAAAGCCGCGCCTCCGTCTGTGATAGGCGGAACACTCAATTTCCCAGCAATCACAGACGGAGGCGCGGCTTTTGAATAGTAGAATGTCCGCCGTCTGTCTGATCGACACGCTGATCGGGCAGGCAGACGGCGATGACTCGAGTATAAGCCGAGGGGGGCACTTTCAGCCTCAAAAAAGAGGCTGAAAATCTCGGCTTATACTCGAGTATATACGGTATTAGTCGTGCACTCCACAAATCTGCCCTTTATGGAAGAGTGACAAGAAGAAAGACATTGGAGAAAGAAAGTCATAAGAAGTCCTGTTTGTAGTTTGTAAGAAGCCATGTGGGGGACACAGCAAACACGTGGAAGAAGGTGATCTGATCAGATGAGACCAAAATTTAACTTTTTGGCCCAAAAGCAAAACGCTATGTGTGGGGGAAAACTAACACTGCACATCACCCTGAACACACCATCCCCACCGTGAAACATGGTGGTGGCAGCATCATGTGGTGGGCATGATTTTCTTCAGCAGGGACAGGGAAGCTGGTCAGAGTTGATGGGAAGATGGATGGAGCCAAATACAGGGCAATCTTAGAAGAAACCCTGTTAGAGTCCGCAAAAGACTTGAGGCGGAGGTTCACCTTCCAGCAGGACAACGACCCGAAACATACAGCCAGAGCTACAATGGAATGGTTTACATCAAAGCATATTCATGTGTTATGCCGCGTACACACAACCGTTTTTTTTTCATCAGAATAAACTCTGATGGTCTTTCCGGAGTTCCGCTGAAACGGACAGCAAAGTCCGATCGTTTAGAACGCGGTGACATATGACGGGACTAGAAAAAGGAAGCCCTTGCGTTTGTTTTTGGTCCATCGGAACAGCATACAGACAAACGGTTTTCCCGATAGGAATTGATTTTCCTTCAGAAAGAAGTTTTTTTTTTTTTTTTTTTTTTTTTTTTTTAAATCTATTTCTAGGTCCGTCAGAATTGTTTGAAAGAAAAAAGTCAGATGAAGCCCACACACGATCGGAATATCCGATGAAATGATTGCGCTGGACTTTTTCTGCCGGAAAGTCTGACCGTTTCACACGGCATTAGAATGGCCCAGTCACAGTCCAGACCTAAATCCAATTGAGACTCTGTGGCAAGACTTGAAAATTGCAGATCACAGACGCTCTCCATCCAATCTGACAGAGCTTGAGATATTTTACAAAGAAGAATTGGGCAGAAATGTCCCTCTCTAGATGTGCAAAGCTGTTAGAGACATCCCCAAAAAGACTTGCAGCTGTAATTGCAGAGAAAGGTTCTACAAAGTATTAACTCCGGGGGGCGCTATACAAATGTATCCCACACACTTTTCACATATTTATCTGTGTAAAAAAAAAAAAAAAAAAAAAATGGAAAACCATTTATCATTTTCCTTCCACTTCTCAATTATGTGCCACTTTGTGTTGGTCTATCAGATAAAATACATTTGTTTTTGGTTGTAACCTTACACACTGTGAAAAAGTTCAAAGGGTATAAATACTATTTCAAGGAAGGAGATCTATAATAATACACTCACTCACTCTCTCTCCTCCTTGCTGCAGCATTAGTCTGATGCTGTGGCTGTCTAAGCTTGAGAACTGAGCTATCACATGACCACTGATCGCTCAGTTCTCGGCCTCGGGCAGAGAGCAGTAACTGTCAGCCACCGCTCCTTTGTCCCTTTTTGGTGCTCACTGAGAAGGGGCAGGTACATCTGGCTTTAGCCTTCAGCCGCATTGCGATGAGGCAGCTGGGTAGATCCTGACACTATTGTCATGATCCTTCCAGCACCTGGAGCGGCTCTGTGACATCAGCTGGCCTGCTGTCGCTGGTTCTGGGTCGCAGGAGAGCAAAAGGATATTTTGGTTTTGACCCAGAAAAGAAGTATGACAAATACAAAGATTTGTCAACACTTCTCTTTTAAATATTTTAGTGTTTGGTGGATGCTGGAGAGTAATGCCGCGTACACACGACCGGACTTGGTCCGGCGGACAATCCGACGGACTTTGCAGAGGAGGTCCGCCGAACTTGCAAACGAACGGACTTGCCCACACACACACGATCACTTGAAGTCCGACGGATTCAAACGTGATGACCCTATTGCGGAGTTCCTGGGTCTGCCTCCATTATAAGGAGTTCCCACCATCCCTCCTGGAGTTTTTTATATTGTGGAAAATGTTACCGGAGGAGCGGAATCACCGCTGGATGGGAATAGAAATGTGGCAGAGAGAACTTACTGTTGGTGTATCTGAGACATACACTATTTTTTCAGAAGTATTGGGACACCTGCCTTTACACGCACATGAACTTTAATGGCATCCCAGTCTTAGTCCGTAAGGTTCAATATTGAGTTGGCCTGCCCTTTGCAGCTATAACAGCTTCAACTCTTCTGGGAAGGCCGTCCACAAGGTTTAGGAGTGTGTCTATGGGAATGTTTGACCATTCTTCCAGAAGCACATTTGTGAGGTGAGGCACTGATGTTGGATGAGAAGGCCTGGCTTGCAGTCTCCCCTCTAATTCATCCCAAAGGTGTTATATCGGGTTGAGGTCAGGACTCTGTACAGTCCAGGCAAGTTCCTCCACCCCAAACTCGCTCATCCATGTCTCTATGGACCTTTCTTTGTGCACTGGTGCGCAGTCATGTTGGAACAGTAAGGGGCCATCCCCAAACTGTTCCCACTAAGTTATGAGCTTGAAATTGTCCAAAATGTTTTGGTGTGCTGACGCCTTAAGAGTTCCCTTCACTGCAACTAAGGGGCCAAACCCAACCCTTGAAAAACAATTCCACACCAACGCCACAATCATAATCGATGATTTGGTCCAGTGCACTAGGCAAGATCCATTAAGGCATGAATGAGCGAGTTTCGAGAATGAACACAATGAGTGATCAGTACTGATCTCGCTGTGTTCATTCATAACTGAAGCAAGGAACACTGTTTGTTTATTTGGAGGGGGGGGGGGTTCCAGACAGGTTGGCTGTATGGGGTCTCGTGGTTTCTAACTGTAGCCCTCACTCTGATCACCAGGTTGCACCTGTAACTAATGTAGCGGCGGCTCCTGAAGAGCATGCGCTATGCGGCTTTCCAAAGTTAAAGTTTTGCCTAAACTGCGGTTTGGTTTGGGTACAATTGTCTAAATTAGACTTCAGCATCAGTCTGACTGGACCGTGAGATGTTTGGCCTGGCCACGGGGGGCACTGTCTTTTCTGGCAGGCATTGGAACTATGGTCTGGTTAGGTGCTTAAGTTACTCTCTCTCTGAGCCCGCCCAGTGGGAGTGGCGCTCTCGCTGTGCTTTCTGGGAGAGGGTATTTAAGATGTGGACGTCACGTGGTTCGGGGGTTTCCGGTCCAGAAGGATGTGTTGACTTCATGGTCCTGGTCATGGGCGTCCGCAGGTAGGGGCAAGGGGGTCAAGTGCCCCCCCCCCCTGGAATCAGGGATCGGATCTTAAATTCAGCACAGTTGCGTCGCTATTGGGGTGCGGGCAGCCCGCACCCAGGTGCCACCTGCCAGTGGGGTGACACCATCAAGGTGCTGTGAAGCCCCCCCACCCCATCAGTGTAGTGTGACCTCTTTTACCTACTCAGTCCAGCAGAGAACTCGGCGGTGCTGTGACAGGAGAAATGCAAGCTGCAGGTTTCCCCCCGCTTGCTCCCCCCTTTCTCCTGTCAGGGAGAAGAGACAGTGGGTCTCACCAGGTTCTCTTCCCAGCTTCCTGCCCACTCCATTCCTTCCCTATTGTCCATAACTGTGGGCCAATCAAAGGAGACTAGGAGAGGAGAGCATCATGGGACATGTAGTCCCAAAGATTGGCCCCATTTTCCACAGGGAGGAGGCTACAGCTCGATCAAGAGAGAGATTGAGAGGGAGAGAGAGCTACAGGACAAAGAATAAGGAGTGTGCTGGGAGGAAGCCAGAGAGAGTGCCACGCTGCCCAGCGCCACCAGAGAGTGACGCTGCCCAGCAGCACCAGAGAGAGAAACACTGAGTCACTACCAGGGTACAGGCATGCTACACTACTGACCAGAGTTGCCCGCGGGGAACCCAGAGTGAGCGATCGTCCTGTTGGAGGGATCACTGCTGTGCGTTTCGCTGGGTCTGGTAGGAGGGCCTGTTGGCCATTATCCATTACTTATCCTAGGGACTGTACTATGTCTTCAGTCTCTGACCATGATAATGTGATAATGACATTGTCGAAAAGGGGTGGTGCATGGGTGACCCTAAAATGATGCCCCCCCCCTAAAAAAAAAGTTCTGCGGACGCCCATGGTCCTGGTCCTCCTGACCAACCCCCGGGAAGGCTATGGCCTGGGGTGCGGATCCACTTGATTTTGATGTCTCGGGGCTGGCTAGCCTGAGGCAAGGAAACGAAAAGAAGGAGGATTCTGAGGTGGTTGGGTGCCGTCTCCGGTTTGGGAGAGACCCAGTGACTTCAAGAATTCCAGGGGAGGACTCTTCAGAAGAAGACCATGTACGGGTTGGTTTCTAAGTAAGAGCCTGGAAGGGCTGAAGTAACCAAGAGAATTCCGGACTTGTGGATATCGCCAAGCTGGCTGAAAGATCCAGGTATCCTACGAATGTTTTCAAGCTTAGTTTCCCTACATGTTCTACAACGTCTGTGGCAGAGAATTGTTCCTGAGTAAAGCACCTTGTTGGCTGCTAGGCCTTGTGAGAGAGGGACTGTCCAACCTGAGTGATCATCCAGTTGTGAATGACCTATTCTCTGGATGCAGTCAAAGTAAGCAAAGTTCTTCAACATTTTGACTTTGACACTAAGAGTACCTGAACTTCCTTCCCAACCCTCTGATCCCAATTTAAGAGACTGTTCATCGTCTATATTTTGCAAATAAAATCCATTCAATTGGATCTGTTGCCGGTCTCTTAAGTTACTGGGCCACCTACCACGGGACACCCCTAGACGTACAACGAGAAGGACAGAAGGTAACGGTAAGCCCAAATCTAACCAGCAGCTCCTTCGAGGGTTAGTGCTACACCGAAATATCATTTATGGATTGAGTGACCTTTATAAAGTGGTTGTAAACCCTTACAACACACTTTGACCTACAGGTAAGCCTAGATTAAGGCTTACCTGTAGGTCCAAGAAATATCTCCTAAACCTACACGGTTTAGGAGATATTTAGGAGATATTTGCCGAAAAGACAGGCGCACTGAGCGCGGCATTTCCAATGCCGGAGCTGCCGCGCCTGTCGGCTCGCATGCGCGGGAGTGATGTCATCGCGGCTTCGCAAATAACAGCGGCGGAGCTGCGAGACCCCACCGAGAAGATGGATGCGCCGGACTACAGGGGACAGTGGTGACTTCGCTGGCTCCTGTGTCAGGTAAGTGACACATAATGGACTACTATGCGATGCGATGCATAGTAGTCCATTATGCTTTGCCTTTGCAGGGAATTAAAGAGGAAGTAAACTCATCAGGGTTTACTTCCTCTTTAAAGAGAGGCTATGAGATTTTAACATTAGAAGAAAAGGTTCCCCATGAAGAATAAATAGTTACTTGCCCGGGAGGAGAAGCAGGAAGACATTAGCGAATAATAATTTGCTAATGTCACACACGCGGGGAGTGCTCGGGGCGCAGTGCTCTGTGCCCCGGGCCCACCTTTTTTAAAGCCAATTAGAGCCTCAGGCTCAAATAATATTCTTCAAAAAAAAAAAAAAACCCCATTGAAATCCATGCGTCCCGAGCCCCGCATTGGAGATTAGGGGGGCAGCACCTCCTGCGCCCTGTATGAGCAGCAGCCACTGGCTGCTAGGAACATTTATCTTTTGCTCTCCTGTAATAAGAGGAGTGGGGGATTGATTGGTTAGGTCTGCTCAGTGTTTCACAAGCTGCTACTCCCCCTGTCTACTAGAGAAGTCTAGAAGTACAGTGGGAGGTAGAACAGAGCAAGCGGGCTGACTATTTATGAAACTCCAGGCAATCCCAGGGGAGGTGTGCCCAGAAGGTGATGAGAGAGCCCATAAATCATCTTAAGCCATAGGTAGCAAGTGCTTAGGTCAAATCCTGCTGGAGGAGACCCCTCCTGGGGCAGATTTCTGGAATTATATGTGAGGTCCCAGCTAGGGGGGCCTGGACGCAAGCTTAGAACCAAGGATCCGGTGGGGTCTGGAGAAGCTTACTGGATAGTTCCAGGAGGCAGTTGGTGGGAAGAGTCATATGGCAGTGAGTAGTGAAGTTTTGCCGTGGATCGCTCAATGTGATATAAATGAATGTGAATTCTAGTGGTAGAAATAACTTCCTCTTTCCTGCACCATTTTGATTGTAAAGCTCGCTGTAGGCGTTGGCGGAACATTAGCAAACAACCCAATTTGTTGAGAGATCTTTGTTTTTCCGTCAGCCATGTAAACACGGAGGTGGGATGACCACGAGCGTCAAACACACTCCCTCCAAAACAATCTTCTTTTAGTTTTGGATACTTTGGGGGGGAAGGGAGGGAAGAGGGTTAGAACCCGTTTTGGATTTTTATTTAGATTTGTGTCCCGGTTGGGTAGATTTCCACTCCATTTGCTGTGGTGTCACCGGCGCAAGAACTGCTGAGAAATCTGCCCGGTGGAAAGACAGACAAAAATTAAAATCTCAGGGGGGCAACTCTCATAAATAGTTTTGGTTGTTGGAATTCCTCGACTTCCAATGAGATGTGTCTATCCTGGGAAAATGGGCTTTTGGGTGAAAATATCCAACCCAGCAGCTGGTCTTGTTGCTTTGTCATAGGGTTCTATAGGGTTGTCTGCTGGCATTGAAAGTGTGTCTAAACCCAAAAACAAGTGGATGTGGTGGTTGCATTCGTTTCCTGTTTTAGGGTTTTTCACCTGGTGAATTTGCAAGTAACACTTGTCCTGGGGTGACAACACTCGCTCCTCATACTATATCTAAGGACAGAGCACCATCCCTGGTCTCTGCCCATACCCGCCTCTGAGCACCATCCCTGGTCTCTGCCCATACCCGCCTCTGAGCACCATCCCTGGTCTCTGCCCATACCCGCCTCTGTGCACCATCCCTGGTCTCTGCCCATACCCGCCTCTGAGCACCATCCCTGATCTCTGCCCTTACCCGCCTCTGAGCACCATCCCTGGTCTCTGCCCATACCCGCCTCTGAGCACCATCCCTGGTCTATTGCCCATACCCCCCTCCTGGGACACCCCTTTTAGGGAATACAGAAGTATTATGTGGTGCTAAGTCATTTGTATGGAATTTGTTATTGATAAAAAGAAAAAACAATAAAATTGATCCCCTGCAGCCAACAAAAACACCCCCCCTCAGCAACAATAGATCCCGCACAGCAACAATAGATCCCCCTAGCAACAAAAGAAATCCCGCAAATCAACAATAGATGCCCCAGCCACAACATCGCAGCCTCAGAAACCACAGACCACCCCCAGCCACAACACCACCCCCCAAGCAGCAATAAACCCCCTAGCATAAATTGATCCTACACAGCAACCAAATAACCCCCAGCAACAATAGATCCCGCACAGCAACAATAGAGCCTCACTCAGCAGCAATATACCCCCCCAGAAATTATAGACCCATCCTTCCAGCCCCAACAGAATCTAGCCCTAATAGATCCCCCCCCCCCTTCCCATAGCTACAAAAGATTCCTCCTTCCACACCCCCCAGAAAAATAGATTTCCCCCTCAGCAACAATAGAGACGCACACACACAACAAAATACTCCTAGTACGAATAGATCCACCCCAGCAACAATATATCACACAGCAGATTTGGACTACAAACACCTCTCCCTCTCCTCATCTCGGTTCTATAAGAAGGAGGGGGTGTGTGTTTCATAGAAGATCGCTGGGAGAGATGATATTAGTGTTTTGAGATTTGAGGTCCAGACGCAGGAAGTCGCAGGTGTAAGGAGATTCTTTCAGGATCAGCTGGTATTTTTCTGTATTTGTAGAAAGTGAACTTGGCCTGAAAGAAGAAAACCAAAGCAGTCATCACATACCAGGACTAGTGTGAAATATATTACATTTGTATACACAAATTTGTATACTCCAGCCACGCTGCTCACCTGGAGGACATGGAAAACAGGCTCAGAAGGAACAATTTGAGGGCAGTGGGCATGCCTGAGAAGCTGGAGGGAAAAAACGATGTCGCATTTATTGAGCGTTGGCTGTTGTATGTCTTTGGGAAGGAGGCCTTCTCCCCAATGTTTGCAGTGGAGCATGCTCTCCGAATACCTGGCAGGCCCCCACATCGGGGAGAACCGCCGGGGCCCTTTCTTTTCAAATTCCTTTAAAGATTGTGACGCTGCCCCTATACCAAGCACCCACCAAGCGTGATGCCATGAAGATGGATAACGTCCGACTATCCTTCTACCCTGACTTTTCTGCTGACCGACAGCGCAAAAGAGCGAAGTTTACGGAAGTAAAAAGGCACCTGCAGCGATTTGATGTCGCCTATGCAATGTGTTATCCTGCTCGGCTGAGAGTGGCTGCTAACGGAGAGCCCCACTTCTTGGACAATCCTACTGTGGCTCCAGAGTGGCTTGATTGTGCGAAACACACACTGCATAAATCGGCGGCAACCTGAGAACTGGGTTGTGATGTTCTGTACCCCTGTTTATTGCTTGCACCCAGGTTGCCAGCACCTCGAGAGTTATCTACCTACTACTTTAAGGTGGACCTTTTCCTGTTTGTTTGAACACCTACAGGGAAAGTTTTCACCTCTCTATGTTGGTCTCCTTCTTGCTATGGAACCTGCAAGTCCCATCGTAGCACTTACCTTGTGATGAAGGAGCCCCCTCTTGTTGTTGCACTTGTCCCGCTTGGACACCCCCGTTTTTGATTCCCCACAGGATACCTGAGAGAATGAACCTTTGTATTTTTTTCCGTGTTGTTTTTTACTGTTAAACCAGAACAAATATCCTGACGATACCAGTGGACACCTCGTACAATATACATGTCGACTCTTTCCACTTAGTGTACACCCCTCCTCTGTTGGAGCCTGCTGCTGGCCTCTTGCACTAACACCAAGTGGCAAGTTTTCTAAGCTGATGGGTTGGGACCATCCCGGTCCTCCTACTGCATTTATAGCTTCTCTTGTCATATCTCATTTTAATTGCTCATACATGTATCTCTCCCCTTGGGGCCCAAACGTCATCTGCATTTTTGATTATAGGGCTATGTCGGTGACAACTGAGTTTACCTTTCTCTCCTGGAATGTTAGAGGGCTGGGTGATGGTGTGAAACGTGCTGCACTATTCTATGCGTTGAAAGCTTAGAAATCGGCTATAGTGTGTTTACAGGAAACGCACCTACAAAAAAGACACCATTCCACTACTAAGGTCCAAGGGATATCGGACTCAGTTTCACTCTGCACACAGCCTACTCCAGGTGAGTAAGCATATTGATTTCCAATGACATTATGCCCTTTCACCTGTTGCAGTCTCCAATAGATGAACAGGGAAGATGATTTTATTTTTTTGACTATGCAAACTAGCTGAAATGCTGTGTATTGTTGCAACTGTGTATGTCCCTCCTACCCTTCTCTCCTGATAGCTTAAAAAGTCTAATTCAATTCATAGGCCCATATTCAAATTTTACCCCTGTGGGTCCTAGGGGACTTTGATAATCTCCTCAATCGGACTCTAGGCAAATTTACCCCGCCTGCTGGCTGCCCTGTTGGCCCTGGCAGCCCTACCCCCTTTGCTAGATTGATTTCGGGGATTGGTTTGCGAGATGTGTGGAGGGACAGACACTTGGACAAACTGATCTTTTCCTGTTATTCGGCTGCTTACCGTGGCCTATCCCGTATTGACGTATGCTTGTGCAACTCCTTGGCACAAATCGGGATCTCACAGACTGATTATGCTTCCCGCAGTATCTCGAGCCACTCACTCCTCTGGGTACGAATATTGGTCCCTGGGGTGAGGGGTGTGAGATTGTGGAAAGCCAACTCATTTTGCCTCCAGCTCTTTCCAGCAGACGACCCTATTCCGGAGGCTCTAACATGCTGTCTTAGGAAAAAAAAACGGAATACGGCTTCACGGGGTATGGTAAGGGATGCCCTTAAAGAGGAAGTAAAGGCAGGCAAAGAAAAAAAAAAACACACCCTGTAAGGCAAAGGCATAATGAGCTAGTATGCATAGCATACTATCTCATTATGAATAACTTACCTGAGATGGAAGCCCCCGAAGCGACCCTCATTCTTCTCCTCCATTGCCGCCATCTATCCCGGAGTGACTTCTGGGTATCGCAGCTCCGGCGCTGTGACTGGCCGGAGCCGCGATAATGTTACTCCCACACATGCGCGCGGGAGCCGTCACTAGCGGCATGCCCAGTGCGCCTGCCCGCTACTGTCTACGGCGCATTCACTGTAGACATCGGTGCCAGTCTTTTGCAAATATCTCCTAAACTGTGTTGGTTTAGGAGATATTTGTTGCACCTACAGGTAAGCCTTAATCTAGACTTGCCTGTAGGTAAAAGTGGTCCCAGAGGGTTTACAACCACTTTAAGGCCCACCTTAGAGGCCTTATCAAGCAAATCTCCCACATAAAAACTGCAACCAAGGACTGGGAGACATTTGTGGCTAGTGAGGTGCAGAGGGCAGCTAAATTGCGGTGCCCACACCTTCTACTGAACGTAGTTGGGTGGCAGCGCAGGAGATGTCCCGGCAGGTTGTCCTAAATGCTGCAGAGAAGCGTTTTTTTTTTTTGAGGGGGGAAAGTGGCTGTCTGGTCTAAGTAAGTAGCTGTCTGCTGTCAGCTGTTTGCTCTAAGTAAGTAGCTGTCGGCTGTAAGCTGTCTGCTCTAAGTAAGTGTTTTTTTTTTTTTTTTGTTAGCTGTCTGCTGTAAGCTGTCTGCTCCACCCAAGTGGCTGTCGGCTGTAAGCTGTCTGCTCTAAGTAATGCCGCGTACACAAGAGCAGATTTTCCGTCGGGGAAAAAACTTGGATGGTTTCTCTGATGGAATTCCGCTAACGCTCGGCTTGCATACACACGGTCACACAAGTTCTCTGAACTTTCGACCGTCAAGAACGCGGTGACGTACAACGCTACAACGAGCCGAGAAAATGAAGTTCAATGCTTCCAAGCAATGCGTCAAATTGATTCTGAGCATGCGTAGAAATTTGCACGTCGGAATTTGTACAGACGATCGGAATTTCCGATTTGTAACTTTTTTCGACCGAAAAATAGAGAACCTGCTTTCTGACCAAAAGCTCACATCCGACTTTTGCTGTCAGAATGTCTGAACGTGTGCACGGGGCTTTAGTGGCTTTTTACTGTAAGCTGTCTGCTCTAAGAAGGTGACTATCTGCTCTAAGTAAGTAGCTGTCAGCTGTAAGGCTGTAAGCTGCCTGCTCTAATTAAGTAGCTGTCTGCTCTACCCAAGTGGCTGTCTGCTGTCAGCTGTCAGCTGTCTGCTCTAAGTAAGTAGCTGTCTGCTTTAAATTTGTGCTATAAGTAAGTAGCTGTCTGCTTTAAAATTTGTGCTATAAGTAAGTAGCTGTCTGCTGTATGTATCTGTAGGATGTCTGCTGTAAGCTGTCTGCTGTAAGCAAGTAGCTTTTGGCTCTAAGTAAGTAGCTGTCTTCTGTAAGCTGTGTGCTATAAGCAAGTAGCTGTCTGCTCTAAGTAAGTAGTTGTCTTCCAAATACTACGTTGTATTTTGAAAAAAAATTTAATAAAAAGCATTTGATTTAAAAAAAAAAAAAGTATCCGTCTTCCCTATTGGGGATCGGGGCGAACGATTCAGGCCAAGCAAAAATTTGTCTCAAACGTTGCATGTTTGTGCGTTCGGCGAACACCTGAATTGACCGCTGCACAGTGCATTCTAAACCCTAATTGGGCAAACCTTTACCCAATCAGGGCACAGTGAATAGCTGGTTGTTGGGGAGTGTGCTCGGAAACCTGGCCGATGCGTAATTAACAATGGACGAGTCCTCAGCTATCGATGGGCTTCCCCATTGACAGCTATATGAAAAAAAAAAAACACATTTCCGACCAATAGAAAAAAGTGAAAAGGGCAAGGGCCCCCCTTGCATAACAGGCCCTTTGAGCATGCAGCCTGGCAGGCCAGGAAGGGGGAAGGGGGGTGGACGAGTAGGCACCAACCCCCCGAATTATACCAGGCCACATGGGGAGAGGACCAGGCCACATGGGGAGAGGACCAGGCCACATGGGGGGAATGCTTTGGGGCAGCACCTTGTGTCTCCACAACCCTGGCCGGTGGTTGTGGGTGTCTGCAGGCAGGGGGCTGATCGGAATCTAAAAGCTCCCTTTTAAAAAGGGGGCCCAACCAAGTCGGTCCGACTTTGAAAATGCTCCCTGTACTACTTTGGTCCGACTTTGATCCTACTTCAAGCCCATTGACTATCCATTAAGTAGGATCAAAGTCGGATCCTTGTCCTAACCGTCCGACTTTGTCATTGTGTTATTTCCTGCCCCTTGCTGTAGCCCCTCCCATTGTGTTAGTTTTGATTGGTCAAAGGACAAGTTGTACCATCTGAAAAGTAGATCAAAGTAGTATCCTGTTCATGAATGTGGGACCAATGTGGGACCAATGTGGGGACCAATGTGGGACCAATGTGGGACCAATGTGGGACCAATGTGGGACCAATGTCGCAGAGTAAAAGTAGGATGAAATTGGTACTACTGTTGTGTAGTATAGTGTGAGCCCAGCCTAATTCACCTGACTACGCTCACACTCAGGTGTGAATGGAGGCAAATAAGTTTGGGAAGTTTGCCAAAGATGTGTAGTAGATTTATAAAAAAAAAAAAAAAAAAAAAAAAAAAGTATTTTATTTACAAAGTTGCTCATTTCGCTGGCTCACCGACAGATTTGTCAGAAGGAGGTTACATGCTTTAAGCAGTTCTAAAAGTTGGATGTGAGAAGCGGCCTGGGGGAGGAAGCGTCACGTGCTCCGATGAATTATTTGCCAGTCTTGTAACATTTTGCCTCCCAGTGTGCTTTAATCCTAATGGGAAGCAGTACTTGAGGCTGAGCGGGAGCTGGCTGCGTTGTGTTACTATGGTTGTCACCATGGCTGCCGGTGTAGCCAACTGAGAGTAGGACACAGGTGAGGCCACGCCAGACACAAGAACTCCTGTGTGTTTCTTCTTTTTTTTTTTCAGTTTTAATAACAGGCTTTACCAGAGCCAGCTGGTTTGTGTGGAGCTCCTCTGTCATTTGATGGGTGACTTTCTACACATTGTTATTGTCGGAGATAATTAATACTGTGAGTGATCCGCCGTTTGCAAAAAACGAAGTGCGCTCTTCGTCACCGAACCACT
>NW_027507788.1:214183273-214222181 GCF_037356315.1 Lithobates pipiens
AAAGAAAAAGAAATACAGTAAAAAAATAAAAAATAACAAAAATTGGTTGATTGGTTGCTGTGGGCAACTCAGATTGTTCTTATTGCAGGTGATTTTATATACAGGCCCCGGGGTGGTGCATGCAGCAGTGAAATGGTTAAATCTCTTATAAAAAAACCAAAAAAAAAAAAACCACCTTAAATTAGGACTCTTCCTCCGAATGAATGAAGTCACATGACCAGAAAAACGTTCTCACCCACTTATGACCACACAGCTGAGCATCACGCCAGATCTCCCCAATTAAACCGAAACCAACAGAATATTTATATATATATTATTAGTCTTTTTGTCTTTTAAAGAGAGAAAACGCCTCCTCTGCCTGACCGGTGAGCTCTTCTCATTTCCCCAACCCGAGGAGAGGGACTGAAGGAGACGTTTGCATTTTGGTTGCTTGGCCATGACTGTTGCTTGAGCAACTTATGGAGGAATTGGAACTGTGGCGGTCAGCCAAACTGCGTGGGGGGGACACACACATACCGCCGGCGCTTTTTTTAAAGACTTCCGCATGCGCCATTTTAGAGATGGTCGCAGAGAGCGAGCGGGATCTGTATACTGGAGGAAGGTTGTTTTTTAAGATGGCTGCACCTCTCGTGGTATCAAATGCTTTACTAAAAAAAAAAAAAATTTTAAAACTGAAAAAAATAACCAGCAGATATTTCCATACCACGTAGGACTGTGATGCTTGGTTGCAGGAATGGCGATAGTAACTGCGACGATGTCTATGTTTCTGTGACCTTTAGATCCCCCCCCCCCCCACGCTACCTGCTGTGATAAATTAGGGAGCTCTATTTAAAAAATAAATTAATAAAATAAAACTTGGTAAAATATTCAACATTTTCAAAATGTTTTTAGCACTTAGCCCGGTGTTCACACTGCCGCGATCTTCAAAGCCAACATCCCCCGCGCGACTTCATCACAGCATGCACACGACTTCTTTTAACCACTTTAGCCCCGGAAGATTTGGCTGCTCGATGACGGGGACATTTTTTTTTTTGCGATTCGGCACGGCGTCGCTTTAACTGAGAATATCAGTTTGGGTGCGGTCGTGCGACGTTGCACCCAAACAAAATTGACGTCCTTTTTTTACCATAAATAGAGCTTTCTTTTGGTTTATTTGATCGCCTCTGCGTTTTTTATTTTTTGCGCTAAAAAAAATAAAAAAATGCGACAATTTTGAAAAAAAAAAACACAATATTTTGTACTTTTTGCTGTCATAAATATCCCCTTTTTTTTTTTTTTGTTTTTTTTTTTTAAAAGCAAATTTTTTCTCAGTTTAGGCTGATACGTATTTGTCTACATTATTTTTGGTAAAAAAAGATCGCAATAAGCGTATATTGCTTGGTTTGCGCAAAAGTTATAGTGTCTACAAAATGGGGTATAGATTTATAGCATTTTTATTTATTATTTTATTTATTTTAAAGGTATATTTATTTATTGTTTACTACTATTTTTTAATTTTTATTTTTACTAGTAATGGCGGCGATCTACGATTTTCATTGGGACTGTGACATTATGGCGGACACATTTTTGGGACCATTGTCCCCTCCCCCTACAGTTAGAAACACACATAGGGAGCACAGTCAACCCCTTGATCGCCCTCTAGTGTTAACCCCTTCCCTGCCAGTGACATTTTTAAAAGTAATCAACGCATTTTTATAGCACTGATCGCTGCAAAAATGTCACTGGCAGGGTAGGGGCTAACACTAGGGGGTGATCAAGGGGTTAACTGTGTTCCCTAGTGTGTGTTCTAACTGTAGGGGGAGGGATTCGACAGATCGTGGTTCCTGGCTATTAGGAACTCACGATCTGTCTCTCCTCGCAGAACAGGGATGTGTGTGTTTACCGACACGTCCCTGTTCTGTCTCTCGTGCCCAACAGTCATCGCGGCCATCGACCACGAGCATCGCCCACGAGCATCGTCACCCCCGCTGTGCAGCGGGCGTACGCCCACCTGCTATCCCGATCCCGCAAGCCGTTGTATAGCTGCGACGGCTCGTGGGATCGTGCCGACCTGCCGCAGTATAATGATGGCGGTTGGTCGACAAGGGGTTAAGAGGAGTCGGTGCAAGTCGTGTTGAATTCGCACCAAAGGTAGCAAAGGAAATTTTTTTTCCTTGACTTGAGTCACACCTATTTAGAGCGGTTCCATTGCAGTTAATGGGGTGCGACTTGTCATGTGACTTTGAACTCAAGTCGCATGACAAGTCACGGATAGTGGGAACCAGAGCTAAGTGTTGAATTGGAGGAGAACTGTTTTTTTTTCTTTTTTCTTTTTTTTTTTTTTGGGGGGGGGATATTTTTTTTTGGTTTTTATAATTTTTATTGGGCGTTTTAGGCCTGGCCGTTTTTACAGCTGCTGTTTTGGGCATCGGGCATTTATTTTTTTCCTACAGCCAGTAAACTCCCCAGCATGTTCTCCTATGTGCCCATGCACACATAGGCTTTTATCAGCGCTTTTTGGCTGCCCCCCCCCCCCCCAAACTACTGCATTTGAAGAGGAGTTTTTCATATGTAAAAATGCTACAAAAAATGGGAAAAATCCAGGGGTCTGATATATTTTGGAATTTGGTCAGCTTGTCTATACTGAAAAGCGGTCAATTTTTCATATAAAAAAAAAAAAGCACAAAACTTCTTTTGGTGGTATTTGATCACCTCTGTGTTTTTTTTTTTTTTTTTTATTTATCTATTTTTTGAGGAACTTCACTGGCCTGCACAGAGTCCTGACCTCAACACCTTTGGGATGAATTAGACCAGAGACTGTGAGCCGGGCCTTCTTGTGCAACATCCGTACCTGACCTCACAGATGAGCTTCTGGAAGAATGGATTGGCCTTCCCAGAAGAGGTGAAGCTGTTACAGCTGCAAAGGGAGGGCCAACTCAATATTGAACCCTACGGACTGAGACTGGGATGTCAGTTCATGTGCGTGTAAAGCCAGGTGTCCCAATACTTTTGGTAATCTAGTGTATTTTGGAATTTGACCAGCCTGTTGGTTACTGAAAGCGGTCAATTTTCCATATATTATACAATAACGGTGCATGAATGATTTGAAGTAGCCTATTTGAATGCTGGACTTTTTCAAGGTTCTGTTTTGCCCCTATGAAGAGGGCTTCCCAAGGCTCCATCACAAGGGAATGACCTAGTGACGTGGAGATGGCCCGGTATATGGCAAGCCAGAATTGATTCCTTACAGAGCAGCTCCAGCAGATAAGGCAGTGGGTACTGTTTTCCGAGCAGGCCCTTAAACAGTAGGGGGAAGTAGCCTGGTAATGCCCACCAGGCTATACAGATCGGTAGGAGGTACCAGCACATCATTCATGAGTTTTTAGTTTGTTCCAGAGGCAGGAAGCCACACGTCTTCCCAGACCTCTGATGTTGAGTTTGGCCCAATACTTAGCCCATGTACATACGGTCGGACATTACGATGGACAATGTCCGATCGGACCGTGTTGTCGGATAATCTGACCATGTGTGGGCTCCATCGGACTGTTTCTGTCGGAATATCCCACGGACCAAGTTTTCCAGCTGGGCTATAAAATTTTCCGACAACATGATCCGATGGGACTTTGTCCGATCATGTGTAGAGAATTCCGATCGGACAAAGTGCCACGCATTCTCAGATCAAATTCCTAGACCAAAGCTATTGGCTACTAGCCTGAACGTAGTCCCGTCCTAACGAAATAACGTCATCACGTTACGAACGATCGGATTTTCCGACAACTTTGTCCGACCGTGTGTATGCAACAGTTTCGGACACAATCTGTCGGATTTGGTTGTCGGAATGTCCGACCCGTGTGTACAAGGGCTTACACTCATTTTTCGAAAGACGTCGGAGGGGTTGGAAAAGTGTTTTTGGTATTTTGGCGTAGCTTTAAATTTACTCAAAAACATTTTTTGAGGAAGCACAATGTTTGTGTGAAACGCGTAAGTTTAATTTATTTTACTGTGTCCTGGTGGTAGTACTCCATTGTACAGTTTATTTAGTAAACACTCTTGGACTGCCAATGGTGTGCAGCCCAATCTATTTTGTATCCATAGGAGGGTGATACGCGGACCTCCCCAGCACTGTCGGGTGCTGCTGCCGCAATCTCCACTAAGGGAAACCGGTCCGGTTCCCTACTGCACATGCGGGAGGCACGCTGCGCTTTCCAATTGGCCCGGCGGCAGAGGAGGGGCGGGGCAAACTTCTGAGGGATGGTGCTGCAGTGGGTATGGGGACCTGTCAAAAAACAGGTTCCTGCCCCCCCCCCCCCCCCCGCAAGGTGCCAAATGTGGCACCGGAGGGGGGGAAGAAGCAAATAAGCGGACGTTCCACTTTTGGGTGGAACTCAGCTTTAAATAATTTGTATTGAATTGTTTATTAATAATAATAATAATAATAATAATAATAATAATAAACAAATTCTTCCATGCAATAATAGACCCCCCCCCCCCCCCCCGCAATAATAGACTCCCCTTCAACAATAGGCCCTCCTTCATGATCAAAATACACTCACCAGTAACATTACCCCCAGCCACAATATATCTGCCCCAGCAACAAAAGACCTCTGCTAGCAACAATAGATCCGCCCCAGGAGCCAGCATCAATAGACCCTCCCACCCCAATAGTGGTTCCCCCCCCAACCTCGGAGCAAAAGTTTGCCCACCAGCAATAGACCCCCCCCCACAATGATAGATCCCACCATCAACAATACACGCCCCCCTAACACTACAACCCCCCAGTTACACTAGATCCCCAGCAGTCAGCATCAATAGACCCTCCAGCACACAAAAGACCCCTGCTAGCAACAATAGACCCCCCCAGGAGCCAGCATCAATAGACCCCCCCAATAGTGGTTCCCCCCCCGCAATGGTAGATCCCACCAGCAACAATACACACCCCCTAGCAACACTACAACACCCCAGTTACAATAGATCCCCAGCAGTCAGCATCAATAGACCCTCCAGCACACAAAAGACCCCTGCTAGCAACAATAGACCCCCCCAATAGTGGTTCCCCTCCCCGCAATGGTAGATCCCACCAGCAACAATACACACCCCCCCTAGCAACACTACAACCCCCCCAGTTACAATCGATCCCCAGCAGTCAGCATCAATAGACCCTCCAGCACACAAAAGACCCCTGCTAGCAACAATAGACCCCCCAGGAGCCAGCATCAATAGACCCCCCCCCCCCCAATAGTGGTTCCCCTCCCCGCAATGGTAGATCCCACCAGCAACAATACACACCCCCTAGCAACACTACAACACCCCAGTTACAATAGATCCTCAGCAGTCAGCATCAATAGACCCTCCAGTACACAAAAGACCCCTGCTAGCAACAATAGATCCCCCCCAAGAGCCAGCATCAATAGACCCCCCCCCCCCGCGCAATGGTAGATCCCACCAGCAACAATAGACACCCCCCCCCCCAGCAACACTACAACCCCCCAGTTACAATAGATCCCCAGCAGTCAGCATCAATAGACCCTCCAGCACACCCCAGTCCCCTTTTCCAGTACATACATTCTGTGCTGGAGGTGCAGCACCATGCGTTCCCATGGAAGAAAAGCCCTGCCTCCCTCATATCTCACGATGCAGTGCAAGGTACCTCGGTAACCTACTGAGCGGTGCCAGTATTGTACTGTGGGGTCAAGGGGGGGCTGGGGGAAATCTGACTTTTTAGAAAAGTCTGTATTTGCATACTAATTGCAGGACGTTGTGGGGCTCATTGAAGGGGCAGATTGACAGATGGAGGAGCGTTAAACCACGCACCAAGCTCCCGGTGGCTTTAGACCTCTTGGATCCGTGTCCTCCTTGGTTTACGGTGTAAAAAGGTAAAACCAAAACCCTCATCCTCCTGGTCATTCGTGTCACCTGATTGTTGGCGAGGCCGGTCACCTGAAAAGCCTTAATTCTTTTTCAATGTCGTCACTTTGCTGTGTAATGGAATGTGAGCCCCTATGGGGGGTTAAGCAGTAGATTAGTCAAGTGTTCAATTCCTGATGTATTGTTCCTCACGTATTCACTTATTTTTATTTATTTTTTATACCGTTTTATTTTTTTAATTTTTTTTTATATCATTTATTTAAGGCCTGGGCTGCAGGGCGATTGTACACTTTAAAAAAATAAATAAAATTCTGGCCTATTTAATGATATTGGAAATGGGCCACTTTTTCACGTCCTTTAGAAGTTTTGGCTTCATCTTCGATAGCGCACGTGACCGCCAACACACCCCGCACTCTGCACCCTATGAAGCCACAGACCTCCCATGGCAAGACCAGAGAACCAGCACGGTTATATTTTTTATAAATAAAAAATAAGTAAACAAAAAAAACAAAAAAAAAAAAAACTGCTTTCTATGCGTAGGAGGAGGATTTGTTTTAGATAAAATTCTGATACTGAGAGGAAGTATTTTTGTCATACACGGCTGACTTCCTGTTGAGTCATTTCCACGAGAATTTTTTTTTCCACACAAATAGAGCTCTCTTTTGGTGGTATTTAATCGCCACTTTTATATATATATATATATATATATATATATATATATATATATATATATATATATATATATATATATTATAAAGTTGTTTTTCTTTTGTTTCTGTTAGATTATTTATTTACAAAATGTTATAACAGAAACAAAAGAAAAGCATTTTTTTTTTTTTTCAAAATGTTTGAATAATTTTGTAAATAAATAATCTTTCTTCATAAATTTCAGCCAAAATGTGTTCTATTCTATTTCAGTAGTCTGTAGCTAATTTAGTTAGCAAAAAAAAAATAAAAATATATAAAAAATTATAATATTAAAAAATTTTTTTTTTTTGCTAACTAAATTAGCTACAGACTACTGAAATAGAATAGAATACATTTTGGCTGAAATTTATGAAGAAAGATTATTTATTTACAAAATTTTGTAACGGAAACAAAAGAAAAACATTTTTATTTTTTTCAAAATATTCAAACACTTTGAAAAAATAAAAAATGCTTTTCTTTTGTTTTTGTTATAACATTTTGTAAATAAATAATCTAACAGAAACAAAAGAAAAACAACTTATATATATATATATATATATATATATATATATATATTTATTTATTTTTTTTACACATTATGATTGCTTATAAATCTGATTCATTTAGTGAGCGTTGTTGTGATTAGCTGTGATTGGCCACAGCTAATCACATAGTTTGGATGGGCAGTGATTGGCCCTGTCTGTACCATGTGATCACTGTGACCAGTCACAGCTAGCAACACAATTTGTATACAATGAACGGCATAAAAGGAAGCCATCCATTGTTTTACAACTGTCATGTGATCTGCTATGATTGGCCACAGCGACCGCATGGTACAGGAACAGGCCACAGCTAATCACATGGTTCTGATGGACAGTGATTGGCCCTGTCTGTACCATGTGATCACTGTGACCAGTCACAGCTAGCAACACAATTTGTATACAATGAACGGCATAAAAGGAAGCCATCCATTGTTTTACAACTGTCATGTGATCTGCTATGATTGGCCACAGCGACCGCATGGTACAGGAACAGGCCACAGCTAATCACATGGTTCTGATGGACAGTGATTGGCCCTGTCTGTACCATGTGATCACTGTGACCAGTCACAGCTAGCAACACAATTTGTATACAATGAACGGCATAAAAGGAAGCCATCCATTGTTTTACAACTGTCATGTGATCTGCTATGATTGGCCACAGCGACCGCATGGTACAGGAACAGGCCACAGCTAATCACATGGTTCTGATGGGCAGTGATTGGCCCTGTCTGTATCATGTGATCACTGTGACCAGTCACAGCTAGCAACACAATTTGTATACAATGAACGGCATAAAAGGAAGCCATCCATTGTTTTACAACTGTCATGTGATCTGCTATGATTGGCCACAGCGACCGCATGGTACAGGAACAGGCCACAGCTAATCACATGGTTCTGATGGACAGTGATTGGCCCTGTCTGTACCATGTGATCACTGTGACCAGTCACAGCTAGCAACACAATTTGTATACAATGAACGGCATAAAAGGAAGCCATCCATTGTTTTACAACTGTCATGTGATCTGCTATGATTGGCCACAGCGACCACATGGTACAGGAACAGGTCGTTGCAGTGATCTGTCATGGGCATGTTTTGGGTGGATGTCATATGACATCCCACTGGAACCACGAAAGTCCCGCCCGGAGTTCAGCTTTATACCTGCCCCCCCCCCCCCCCCCCGACCCTTAGGTGAACTTTAAACTTTCTGGGAAATAAGTAGTGCGTGATCAGGGTCACAGGGCTGCTATCGGTGAAAAGGAAATCGCAAAGACTCGATGATGACGATGATAAAAGGCCTATTTCAGCGTCAGATATTGAAGGTCTCAGAGATATATCGGAGTCATTATTCTGTCTGGAGTGGTGGAAAATCATAATAATAATAAGAATAGGACAGATTAAAAATGAAAGTCGACTGCCACATTGTATCACACAACATACAAACCTGTATCACTTATCAGATGACTCAACTGTTTGTATCCCACGGTGTATATGTGTGTGTATATATATATATGTATATGTAAAATTAAAGGGGCAGCAAATAAAAACTTGATGGGGGTTGAACCCCTTTTAACGCAATGCAAAAAAAAAAAAAACAAAAAAAAAGTAATTTGGGGCCTAGACATTACTTTAAAAGAGATGTATGGGATTTTTTTCTTTTAACCACTTCAGCGCCGGAAGAATTTACCCCCTTCCTGACCAGAGCATTTTTTGCGATTCTGCACTGCGTCGCTTTAGCCGACAATTGCGCGGTTGTGCGACGTTACACCCAAACAAATTTGAAGTTTTTTTCCCACAAATACAGCTTTCTTTTGGTGGCATTTGATCGCCTCTGTTGTTTTTATTTTTTTGTGCTATAAACCAAAAAAGAGCAACAATTTTGAAAAAAATATATATATTTTTTAGTTTTTTGCTATAATAAATATCTCCAAAAAATAATATATAAATAAACAAATTTCTTTCATCAGTTTAAGCTGATACGTATTCTTCTACAAATTTTTGGTAAAAAAAAAAATCGCAATAAGCGTATATTGATTGGTTTGCGCAAAAGTTGTAGTGTCTGCAAAATAGGGGATAGTTTTATGGCATTTTTATTATTATTATTTATTTTTTTATTAGTAATGGCGGCGATCTGCGATTTTTTTTTTTTTTTTTTTTTTTTTTTTTTTTTTTTTTTTTTATTGTGGCATTATGGCGGACACATCGGACACTTTTGACACTATTTTGGGACTACATTGTCATTTTATACAGCGATCAGTGTTATAAAAATGCACTGATTACTGTGTAAATGACACTGGCAGGGAAGGGGTTGAACACTAGGGGGCGATAAAGGGGCTATGTTTGTCCTAGGGAGGTGTTCTAACACTGGGAGGGGGGATGGGATAGCACTGACATGACAGCAATCTCGGCTCCTGATGGCGGAGAGGAGTGGATCTCTGTCATATCAAAAGGCAGAACGGGGAAATGCCTTGCTTACAAAGGGATCTCCCCGTTCTGCCTCGCCACACCGCAATCACGGGCTGCCAACGAACATTAAGTCTCTGGGACCCGCGTGCACGATCCCGTGGCGTGCGGCGCTCGCGTGGCCAATGGGTGGCAAATTCAAAGGGACATACAGGTACGCCCATTTTGCCTGCATGTGCCGTTCTGCCGACGTACATCTGTGTGCGGCGGTCGGCAAGCAGTTAAGAATCATACTTACCTAGGTGGATGCTGCATCTGTCCCCTGGTGCCTCTACACTAAGATCCGAATGATTAAACACCGCTGATCGCTCGGTTCTCACAGCTTCCCCGAGCAGAGATCTAGTGACTGTCAGCCAGCAGCTCTCTGCTCTGCTCCCTCCCTCGCTCACTGGAGCGCTGGACTGTGGAGGGGGTGGGAGTGGCCAGCTCAGGCTCTCATTGGCTCGCTGAGAGGCTGAGCAGGGTGCCAGTTCAGGCATGTGGGTGCAGGCATGCAGCCAAATGAGCTTCCCTGGTACTTCTGCTCTAAAGTGGTTGTAAACCCTTCCATATACCCAGTGAAGTGCCTCAGGTGATACACAGAGATTTAACAAATCCTCCTACATATGTTATACCTGTTTATCTGCTGTTCTCTTCCAGGTCCATCATTTTATACAGCTTGTCTGTACTCAGAAAGCAGGGGGTGGAGAGCTGAAGTTGCACTCTGCAGAGCTCAGTGATTGCTGATTGGAGGGAAAGGACACCCCCCCCCCCCTTCAAGCAGCACAACAGAGCTGAGGCTATCATTCAGCTGGAGCTCCCCCCTCTGTCACCATTTGTCTCTTGGTGTCAGGAAAACTTGTCAGAAGTGACTTCATACTGATAGCAGAGGAAAGGAGACAGCAGACAGAAATGACACTTAGACGCTTTTCATACTGGGGCAGGGGGGCCATTAGCGGTAAAGTGCCGCTAGATTTAGAGGCACTTTACCGCCATTTTACCGGCACTTTTTGGCTGCTAGCGTGGCACTTTTAACCACCGCTAACGGGCAAATAAATAGATTAAAATTGCCCGTGTTGTGTCGCTTCGGAAGCGCTGTTTAGGCCATTTTCAGGCCATTTCAATGGGCAGGAGCGGTGGAGGAGCGGTGTATACAGCGCTGCCACACCGCCCCAAAGAAGCCGCTTGCAGGATTTTTTTTTTCCCTGTGCCGCAAGCGCACCGCCCCCAGTGGGAAAACACTCGGGCTTTCAGACTGGGGAGGCATGAGAGGCGCTTTACAGGTGCTATTTTTAGCGCTAAAACGCTAATGCCTTGTAAAAAAAAATCAGAGAATGCCTTGTAAAAAAAATACAAGGCTTTCAGTAAAAAGCAGCCGTGCCACAGGAGTGACCCCTTGTGGTCAGTGTGCAGCGGGAAAGCCGCTCAGTGCAGGACTCGGAAGTTCACAGCCATCACAGTAGTAGCAATGACTACTACAGTGACTTCCAGCTTCCACAGCGGCCCCCTGGGGTATACATTCTTCTATGTCAGGGGTCTCCAAGCTTTATAAACAGAGGGCCGGTTTACTGTCCTTCAGACTTAAGCGGGCCAGACTTTTGGCCTTTGGTAGTAGAAGAGGCCCCAGTGGCAGTGGGAATAAACAATGCCCCATTATTGGTGTCTTTGGGAGGAATTGGGCCCCATTATTAGTGTCATTGGGCCCCATTGTTGGTGTCATTGGGAGGAATTGGGCCCCATTGTTGGTGTCATTGGGTGGAATTGCTCCCCGTCATTGGGCATCATTGTTTGTGTCATTGGGAAGAATTTGCGCCCCATCATTGGGCCCCCAATTTTGTCCTATTATTGGGGTCATTGGGCCCAATTGTTGGTGTCATTGGGAGGAATTGTGCCCCATTGTTGGTATTGTTGGTCCCCATTGTTGGTGTCATTGGGAGGAATTGTGCCCCATTGTTGGTATTGTTGGTCCCCATTGTTGGTGTCATTGGGAGGAATTGCGCCCCATTGTTGGTGTCATTGGGAGCAATTGTGCCCCATTGTTGGTGTCATTGGGAAGAATTTGCGCCCCATCATTGAGCCCCATTGTTGGTGTGATTTGGAGAAATTGTGTCCTATTATTGGGATCATTGGGCCCAATTGTTGGTGTCATTGGGAGGAATTGTGCCCCATTGTTGGTGTCGTTGGTCGCCATTGTTGGTGTCATTGGGAGGTATTGTGTTCCATCATTTGTGTTATTGGGCCCTAATGTTGGAGTCAGTGGGAGGAATTGTGCCCCATCATTGGTGTCATTGGGCCCCATTGTTGGTGTAACTGGAAGGAATTGCGCTCCATCTATGGTGTCAGTGGGGGCGATTGCACCTCATTGTTGGTATCAGTGGATTAAAATAGTGCCTCAAAGGATGGATAAAAGCAAGCAAAGGGATGCATTTGGCCCCCGGGCCGCAGTTTGGAGATTATTGTTCACTGGTGTGTTGTGTGTGTGTGTGTGTATATATATATATATATATATATATATATATATGTGTGTGTTTTTGTATTTTATATATAATATAATAATGCCAAGCTGGACTAATGTAAGTATGCAGTAAAGATCATACCTAGAGTCCAGCTTTAACCTTTTGCAGGCTTTCCTGGTTTGCATACTTGCCCGGGGCTCAGAAAGTATTCAAGCTGGTGGGATTAGATAACAGCCAATCAACTAGTATTTTTATAAGGAGATCAGCTCCTTTATATCTGCCAGGACCAGTATATATATTAAAGGTCACTGTATGTTTTAATTTTTGAAATGCAATACTGAATACAGCCTGAAGGGGGCAGCGCAATACTGAAATTCAGATACATTGTCTCATTTTATATCTAGTAAACCTGTGTGATTGTAGGAATGGATGAACTATCGATCGATCGTTGGAGCTTTTTTTTTTTTCTCCACTGACCTGCTGAGTAAATCTTATCAGCCCTACTGCTTATTCATCATTAAACAATGGAATTCAACTGGATGACCTTTTTACGTTACTACAGCCAGCGCTGTGTATCAAAAACAACTGTCATTTTATCCTAAAATTCTCTTCTTTTTTTTTTTTTTCATAGATGGGGGGGAAAAAAAAAAGAAATAAAATCTATCAGTGCTGCTGATCTGCTCCAGCCTCTTTCAGCTGCTTCCTGTCTAAGGCTGGAATCACACCTGTGGCATTTTTTGTGGTTTTTGCATTTTCCAGATTTGCTCTACAGAACGCGTTCCATAGGAGACCATGGTAAATGGACTGCATTGCAAATCTGCAAAATGCAAAAAGCACTAAAACTGCCATAGGTGTGAATCCGGCCTTCATGCGCTTTTCTCCCACACCAGCCTCACATCATTGGCCAGGAACCGGCTTCTGATGGTGACACCAGAGGACCATGCCCCGGCAATGTGTCACCATGAGAGAGCTTGGAAAAGCACCGGTGGGCCATTGGGGGGGGGGGGGGGGGCGTCCCCATCCCCGCCCCTCCCCGCTGCCTGTAAAAGCCACACAGCAGCTATTCAGTTGCAGTAGCGAGCTGTGGTAATTTTTTTTTGGGGGGAGGGAGACCTGCAAACAGTGCCACCACCACTCCACATAGGTTGGACTTGATAGACTTGTGTCTTTTTTCAACCTCACCTACTATGTAACTATATACCCCCCGGTCGGTCGGTCGCAGGTCTGGAGCACTTACCCTATCTATCGGCAGGCTTCACTGGTGGCTTCCCCTGCTCTCCATGGGCATTACGGCGGCAGCGGCCGTGTCTTCCCCTTCCCCTGCTTCCGTTACCTCCCTCCTCCTTGGCGGCCAATCGGGACGCTTCTCTTTTTTTGGGCAATGGGTCTCATAGCCGCTTCCTGATAGGCCCGGGTCAAGTGTCAGCGTTTCAATAGCGATTATTCATTCGCTATTGTAACACATCTGGGTGGGCTCGTAGCGCAATGCTCTGCCCCCCGAGCCCATCCTATTTTGAAGCCTATTGGAGCCTTGCAATTCATGCATCCGCCGTGCTGAAAGGGGCCAGATGCGCGGATAGACTGGGTGGGCATGGATTGGGGGAGGGGGACGTCCTGGTGCCCCTATTGGACTTATATATATATATATATATATATATATATATATATATATATATATATATATATATATATAATACACCCAGTGCCTTGCGAAAGTATTCGGCCCCCTTGAACTTTTCAACCTTTTGCCACATTTCAGGCTTCAAACATAAAGATATAAAATTTTTAATTTTTGTGGGACACAATTGTGAAGTGGAACGAAATCTATTGGATATTTTAAACTTTTTTAGCAAATAAAAGACTGAAAAGTGGTGCGTGCAAAATTATTCGGCCCCTTTACTTTCAGTGCAGCAAACTCACTCCAGAAGTTCAGCGAGGATCTCTGAATGATCCAATGTTGTCCTAAATGACTGATGGTGATAAATAGAATCCACCTGTGTGTAATCAAGTCTCTGTATAAATGCACCTGCTCTGTGATAGTCTCTGGGTTCTGTTGAAAGCGCAGAGAGCATCATGAAGACCAAGGAACACACCAGGCAGGTCCGTAATACTGTTGTGGAGAAGTTTAAAGCCGGATTTGGATATAAAAAGATTTCCCAAGCTTTAAACATCCCAAGGAGCACTGTGCAAGCGATCATTTTGAAATGGAAGGAGTATCAGACCACTGCAAATCTACCAAGACCTGGCTGTCCCTCTAAACTTTCAGCTCAGACAAGGAGAAGACTGATCAGAGATGCAGCCAAGAGGCCCATGATCACTCTGGATGAACTGCAGAGAACTACAGCTGAGGTGGGAGAGTCTGTCCATAGGACAACAATCAGTCGTACACTGCACAAATCTGGCCTGTATGGAAGAATGGCAAGAAGAAAGCCATTTCTCAAAGATATCCATAAAAAGTCTCGTCTAAAGTTTGCCACAAGCCACCTGGGAGACACACCAAACATGTGGAAGAAGGTGCTTTGGTCACATGAAACCAAAATCCAACTTTTTGCCCACAATGCAAAACGATATGTTTGGCGTAAAAGCAACACAGCTCATCACCCTCAACACACCATCCCCACTGTCACACATGGTGGTGGCAGCATCATGGTTTGGGCCTGCTTTTCTTCAGCAGGGACAGGGAAGATGGTTAAAATTGAGGGGAAGATGGATGCAGCCAAATACAGGACCATTCTGGATGAAAACCTGTTGGAGTCTGCAAAAGACCTGAAACTGGGACGGAGATTTATCTTCCAACAAGACAATGATCCCAAACATACAGCAAAATCTACAAAGGAATGGTTCACCAATAAACGTATCCAGGTGTTAGAATGGCCAAGTCAAAGTCCAGACCTGAATCCAATCGAGAATCTGTGGAAAGAGCTGAAAACTGCTGTTCACAAACGCTCTCCATCCAACCTCACTGAGCTCGAGCTGTTTTGCAAGGAAGAATGGGCAAGAATTTCAGTCTCTCGATGTGCAAAACTGATAGAGACACCCCAAGCGACTTGCAGCTGTAATCACAGCAAAAGGTGGCTCTACAAAGTATTAACGCAAGGGGGCCGAATAATTTTGCACGCCCCACTTTTCATTTTTTTATTAGTTAAACAAGTTTCCAAAATCCAATAGATTTCGTTCCACTTCACAATTGTGTCCCACTTGTTGGTGATTCTTCACAAAAAATAAAAATTTTATATCTTTTATGTTTGAAGCCTGAAATGTGGCAAAAGGTTGAAAAGTTCAAGGGGGCCGAATACTTTCCCAAGGCACTGTGTATGTGTATATATATATATATATATATATATATATGTATGTATGTATGTATGTATGTATGTATGTATGTATGTATGTATGTATGTATGTGTATATATATATATATATATATATATATATATATATATATATATAAAATGTGTTTTAATATATTTTTTTGACCTTCATGCATTCTCTGCATTAGGGTAAAAAAAACATTCTTATACCTGTAAACCCCCCCACCCCCTCCCCCTTCCTTTCCTCAACAACCCAGCAGTTAGCCATAGGCTGCTGTCAGTCAAATCCTGTGAGTGGGAGGACCGAGCTGTGCTGTGTCTGTCTATGGACCCACACGGGTCAGCTCATGAGCACGCTCGCACGGGTGCGCACATAGCTAGGAAGAAGGGATGGAAAGTGCCGGGGGGGGGGGGGTGGGGTGGATTCAGTTGCTAAGAGAAAAATCATGAGATGATGCCTGTAGCTGTAGGCATCTTTTTACGGTACAACCACTGAAAGTCCAGGATGTCATATGATGTCCTACGGGTGAGAGGTAGTTAAGGAGTAGTGTCTCCTTCCAGGAGCCCCTCCATTACAGTTCCAGAGAAAAGCAAACCGTCAAATAGTTTTCTGTGTTGCTGCCCCATCTAAAGTTCCAGGTGACCTAAGTTGGTGGTTAGTAGATTGCAGTCATTCTGGAGAACACTCGCATAGGTTGAGTGTGCATGTTTATGCCCTGTGAGAGCTTCACCGTCGCCAAACGTATCTCTTGAGGACAAGCACAATCGGCATTAAAAATACACCCGGGGCTATCCCTGCCCTGTACTCTGTTTTAAATATGCTCAAGCTAATCATGGATGGTGAACTATACAGTATCCTAGGAGTGTTTTTCTATAAAAGCCATCTCTACACCTTTATCATACGTCGGCGCAGTCATAGCTTGTGTACTCCGGCTCTCAACGGGGTGCTGACTGGTAGCCGCCGCCATACTGCGTGCCGTGAAATCTTCCAATCAGAGACCTCTTGGCGGGCTAACTTTCGCATTAGGAGTAAGATATGAAGGCAGTAAAGTGACATATTATGACCAACGCCGGACAGGCCCGGGCTCGTCAATCTTGGCACATCTTAACGACGGGAAGTGCAGCTTCTAATTCCGTCTTCCGTGTGGCGCAGACCTCTTGAGGCTTTGCTGGTGTCTTAGCTCATGACGGTAGCGGTAACACTTTAATGTAATTGACTCCTGCTGAGATATCCTCACACCCGCCTAATCACAGAGGTGCCTGCTACGATTTCCCAGCATGCCATGCTGCCAGTTAAGAATTCAACGGCCGGGAGCAAATTAATACAGTACAAATTTTAATTTTTCCAGAAATGTAAAAAAATGTAGAATAGAATATTTTGCTTGTGGGTCTTGAATGTATTAGTTGTTTTCGTATATTACCAATAATGAGATTGCTGGTACAAGGTCAGAAGAAAGAGAGAATTTGGAACCAAGAAGCACTTGGACATATTGCCTTAGGCCCGCCATAGATGGTTCCTGCTGAACCGGCCAAGATTCAAACCGTGTGTGGCAGGGGCGGACTGACCATTTGGGCACTCGGGCACTGCCCGAGGGCCCCATGCCACCAAGGGGCCCCATCAGGGTTGCCAGGCTCAATAAAACCAGGGACAGTATGTAAAAAATCTGTGTTTATTTAAAAATCCCAAGATTATAGCTGCCCCGCCTCTCCAGTACCTTTTCAGCGTGTGTATGTGTATTCTGTGTGTGTATACTAGAGGTGTGCAATTAATCGCAAAACCATCGCGATCTCGATTCACCCCCCCCCCCACGCAATCTAAGTTCTGGGTGACCCGCGATTTTCTTTTAGTGCCACCGGTTCCACGTAACCAGCGTGGAACGCAAATGGCGGATATTGGAACTGACGTCAGCCATCAGAACTGACGTCAGTCATTGGAGCGTGCGATGTGGTGTGCCGCTGCCTGGTTGTGGGCGGGTACAGTGGCCAGGAAACAGCACGCTGTTTACACTGTGATTGTTCAGACGGAGCGTTCACTTGTAAATAAACCAGCGTCATGTCATGACGCCAGTTCCTCTCTCCCCCTCTGTACTAATCTGTACAGTGGAGGTGAGAGATCCAGAGATGGAAGCAGCCATCCCTCCTTACCCTGCCAATACTCTAGCAATACCCTGCCAATTCTCTAGCAATACTCTAGCAATACCCTGCCAATTCTCTAGCAATACTCTGCAATACCCTGCCAATACTCTAGCAATTCACTGCCAATACTCTAGCAATACTCTGCGATACCCTGCCAATACCCTTCCTGCCAAAACTCAGCGATACCCTGCCTGTAAATTTTTCTAATAAAACAGTTTTTTGAGAATCGTGAGAGAATCGTGATCTTCATTCTAAGCAAAAGAATCGTGATTCTCCGATTTTTCCCAGAATCGTGCAGCTCTAGTGTATACTGTGTGCGTGTGTGTGTGTGTGTGTGTGTGTGTCTGTGTCTGTGTGTGTGTGTGTGTGTGTGTGTACTGTGTGGCCCATAATCTATTGCCTGGGGGCCCTATAATCTCCAATTGCCTAGGGGTCTGAAACTCCTATTGCCTGAGGGCCCCATAGTCTTCTCCTATTGCCCGGGAGCCCCATAATTTCCTATTGCCCGGGGGCCCCATGAGTTGTCAGTCCGCCCTTGGTGTGTGGGCAGGTAATCGATCAACTTGGGTACAACCAGCCTGCCAGATTCACTTGTGATTATTGCTATAGCGGCTGTTATAGCTGCTAGCAATAATCACAGCCTTCTCCTGGAGGGGATGGCTTGCCCTGTCCGCCCCTCCACCCCCACGCAGACCATTGCTTGGCAGGAGGGATTCCCCTATGAGCATTGTCTGTGTTGATGGGGGAATTCTGTGTATTTTTAAGAAATTTGCACCATCTATGGCTGGCCTTACAGGGACTGGCAGGGAACCTATGGCCTTGGGGCGAGGTGGGGGGTGCGAACATAACCAACTAGCCCTTTCATGGTAGAGAAATCATTATGTGGGCTAAAGAAGGCGTACTATGCAAAGTGTGCCAGGTCGGCGCATTTTTTTTCGGTGGGCGTGGTAAAAGTGGGGTTCCTAAAGAAATTGGTTTATTGGGACACAGCTTTACATCTTCCAGCATCAGCTTGCTTTGCAGCTCTTGGCATTTGTGAATATGACATTCCAGAGCTGCAAAGGAAGTTTCTGCTGGAAGAGTTCTCTCTGCCAAGATCTGTGTCTGAACGGAAATATGCCTTGCATCTGTAGGACCCTCTCTGATGTTTGAATGTCAAAGTATCTCCAGTCACGATCACTAGCCCAGCAAATCTAATCTGTACTGGCTTGGCGGCCAATGCCCCTCTGCCCCCCCAAAGCTCAGTCCGGTTCTTTTGACTCCTACAACACAATTAAGTCAACACAACATAAAGTAGTTGCAAATACTTACATACTGTAGTTGCGTGCATAAAGGGAATAAAAGTGGTGTAGTGGTCAGCACTCTCGCCTAAAAGTAAAAAGGGTCACTGGTTCGAATCCCAACCATGACACTGCCTGGAGTTTTCATGTTCTCTCTGTGCCTGCTTGGGTTTCCTCCAGGTACTCTGGTTTCTTCCCACAATCCAAAGACATGCAGGACATATATACAGGAAACCCCTAAATCTGGCACAAGTTGCGTAATGGAAAGCACATTCTGATGACTCCCACCACCCCATCCCTTTAGGTATCTTAATTGGCTTCTGTCCAAAATTGGCCCTAGTATATGAATGGGGACCTTGGATTGTGGGCTCCTTGAGGGTAGGGACTGATGTGAGTGTGCAATGTACAGGGATAGGGACAATTGTAGACACTCACTCAGGATGGACTGGTGTCTTTATTCAACCTTACTAACTATGTAACTAAGGAAATGAGAAAACCTTATCAAATATACAACATCCTACTTGAGTTTTTGCTGGTCTCCTTTTATGGATGAATGTTCTATATTGTCTGTGAAGGTTCTCGTGCATCCAGATCACAGGATATCTAGTAGTAGTAGTTGGTCACATTCAACTGGACTCGTTCTGTAACGTTGAAGACATTATGTAGTTCACCAAAGCCACTTCTTCCATTCTTATTAGAACTTCAGCTCATTGGAACAGTAGAGGTGGCTTGGATAAGCTACAAAACTTTTTCAACATTACAGAACAAGTCCAGCTGAATGTGACCAGCTACTACCAGATGGTAACTATAATGTAACCCTAAATTCACTAGGCTGAATAATAATCTACAGCAGTGCTCGCAGCTTTTGGCTCCAAGCAGCCTTTGGCAGTGTCAGTGATTTCTGACTAGTGGCATTTGGCCCCCATGAGACCCTCTAAACCAGGGATATGCAAGTAGCGGACCTCCAGCTGTTGCAAAACTACAAGTCCCATCATGCCTCTGCCTCTGGGTTTCATGCTTCTGGCTGTCAGAGTCTTGCTATGCCTCATGGTAATTGTAGTTCTGCAACAGCTGGAGGTCCGCTAATTGCATATCCCTGCTCTAAACCAACCTTTCTCAACCTTTTCACTCTCAGAGGAACCCTTGAAATTTTCAGGCCTTGGTGAATCCCTGCAAGATTGCTTTATCGAGGGTCATTTGGAAAATGCCCCTTACATTGGCGTTAGGAAGAATGCCCCGTATACAGAATGACACCCGTGCAGGCATGTTGTTGGCTCTGCCCAATGGCATTGGACCTGGAACTATGTAGGCACCATCAGATGGGAGGTCAGTTAGCCACAGCCCAAGGAACCCCTAGCTATCTCTGGAAGAACCCTAGGGTTCCATGGATCCCTGGTTGATAATGGTTGCTCTGGCCTTGTCTTTGTGGCCCTCAGCCACTTTAAGAAATGTAAGTACGCAGGGTCTTGTTCTGTACTGCAACTTGTACTTCTGTACCTGGATTTTGGTGCTTCAAAAATTTTGTGCCAGCTTTTATTACTGAAATAAAATATTACAATACGTATTGCAGGTTATTTTAAGCACTTCCGTGTTTTCTTTGCAAATGCTGAGGTGTGACAATCATTGGTTACAATGTAGCAGAAGTGCAACTTCAAACCAAATGCACGGCTGAAATATATATCTTCAAACTCTTTTTTGCCATCCAGAATACAGTGCCTTGATAAAGTATTCATACCTCTTGAAATTTGTAGAAAGGAGAGAGAAGTGGGTGGGATTATTACTGTGCAATAAAGATTAGGAAATTGTATATTATAAAGATAAAAAAAGAAATTTTATTAAATATAGTAAAAATTAACCACAGTACTGGAGTAAATTCCAAACAATTTTTTTGACAGTACAAACATTAATATCTATACAAATAGTGACCATAATCCGTCAATTAGTTTAGAAGAAAGGGTTCTTGGCTAAGTTGGTAAAATCCCGACATGTTTCGCCTACACAGAGGCTTCTTCAGGGGAGCCAAAGATTGACAGGAGGTAATTTTAAAAGACAAAGAGGAGATTCACAATCTCCAGGCGCAGGCCCCGCCTACACGTTGAAATGAGGACACCTTTGAAACGTAGAGAGCGCACTGTTCCCTGGAATCCCCAACAGGTGACTACAGGAGACAAATGGAACAGACAGAAAGTCCACATTCTATGAAAATCATAAAGCCAGAAAGGGCTACCGAGAGTGGTTTGATCAATGAGAGCCGAAAAATTTATACTCATAATGAGATATGAACAAATAATAAGGAAAACCTACTGTCAATCTTTGGCTCCCCTGAAGAAGCCTCTGTGTAGGCGAAACATGTCGGGATTTTACCAACTTAGCCAAGAACCCCTTCTTCTAAACTAATTGACGGATTATGGTCACTATTTGTATAGATATTTAATGTTTGTACTGTCAAAAAAATTGTTTGGAATTTACTCCATGTGGTTAATTTTTACTATATTTAATAAAATTTCTTTTTTTATCTTTATAATATACAATTTCCTAATCTTTATTGCACCGTAATAATCCCACCCACTTCTCTCTCCTTCTTTCTACATTTGATACAATTGGGATGAGGTGCGCCAATTAAATTCTTGCCCGACCTGCTTTTCTCCACTCCTCTACCTCTTGAAATTTGTTTGTCATGTTACAACCAAAAACTTAAATGTACTTAATTGCGATTTTATGTGCTATATCAAGGAAAGGAAAAGTGTGGGGGGTACATTTGTATGGCGCCCCCTGGAGTTAATACTTTGTAGAACCCCCTTTCACTGCAATTACAGCTGCAAGTCTTTTTGGGGATGTCTCTACCAGCTTTGCACATCTAGAGAGGACATTTCTGCCCCATTCTTCTTTGCAAAATATCTCAAGCTCTGTCAGATTGGATGGAGAGCGTCTGTGAACAGCAATTTCCAAGTCTTGCCACAGATTCTCAATGGGATTTAGGTCTGGACTGTGACTGGGCCATTCTAACACATGAATATGCTTTGATCTAAACCATTCCATTGTAGCTCTGGCTGTATGTTTCAGGTCATTGTCCTGCTGGAAGGTGATCCTCTGCCCCAGTCTCAAGTCTTTTACAGACTCTAAGCCCCTGTGCACACGGGTCGGACATTCCGACAACCAAATCCATCGGATTTTGTCCGAAACTGGTGTTGCATACACACGGTCGGACAAAGTTGTCGGAAAATCCGATCGCTCAGAACGTGATGACGTTATTTAGTTAGGACAGGACTACGTTCAGGCTAGTAGCCAATAGCTTTGGTCTAGGAATTTGACCTGAGCATGCGTGGCACTTTGTCCGATCGTAATCCTCTATAAACGATTGGACAAAGTCCGATCGGATCATGTTGTCGGAAAATTTTATAGCCCGGCTCTAAAGCTTTGTCGGTCGGATATTCCGACGGAAACAGTCCGATGGAGCCCACACATAGTCGGATTATCCGACAACACGGTCCGATCGGACATTTTCCGTCTGAATGTCCGACCGTGTGTACAAGGGCTAACAGGTTTTCTTCTAAGATTGTCCTGTATTTGTCTCCATCCATCTTCCCATCAACTCTGACCAGCTTCCCTGTCCCTGCTGAAGAAAATCATCCCCACAACTTGATGCTGCCACCACCATGTTTCACGGTGGGGATGGTGTGTTCAGGGTGATGTGCAGTGTTAGTTTTCCACTATACATAGTGTTTTGCTTTTAGGACTAAACATTCTATATTGGTTTTTATCTGACCAGATCACCTTCTTCCACATGTTTTCTGTGTCCCCCACATGGCTTCTCACAAACTGCAAATGGGACTTCTTATGTCTTTCTTTCCCCAATGTCTTTCTTCTTGTCACTCTTCCATAAAGGGCAGATTTGTGGAGAGACGACTAATAGTTGTCCTGTGGACAGATTCTCCCCCCTGAGCTGTGGATCTCTGCAGCTCCTCCAGAGTTACCATGGACCTCTTGGCTGCTTCTCTGATGAATGCTCTCCTTGCCCGGCCCGGTCAGTTTAGGTGGACGGCCATGTCTTGGTAGGTTTGCAGTTGTGCCATACTCTTTCCATTTTCAGATGATGGATTGAACAGAGCTCCGTGAGATTCTCAAAGCTTGGGAGATTTTTTTTTTTTTTTTTTTTTGTTAATATAACCTAACCCTGCTTTAAACTTTTGCACAACTTTATCCCTGACCTGTCTCTGGTGTGTTCCTTGGCCTTCATGATGCTGTTTGTTCACTAAGGTTCTCTAACAAATCTCTGAGGGCATCACATTACAGCTGTATTTATTAAATTACACACAGGTGGACTCTATTTACTAATTCTATTTACAAATTAGGTGACTTCTGAAGGCAATCGGTTCCACACCTTTTTAGTTTGCGGTATCAGAGTAAAGGGGGGCTGAATACAAATGCATGCCACACTTTTCACATATTTATTGGGAAAAAAAAAAAAAAAAATTGAAAACCATTCATCATTTTCCTTTCACTTTCAATTATGTGCCACTTTGTGTTGGTCTATCACATAAACCCCAATAAAATACATTTAGGTTTTTGGGTGTAACATGACAAAATGTGAAAAATTTCAAGGGGTATGAATACTTTTTCAAGGCACTGTATATGGAGGTTTTCTTATTCATCTTATGCTAGACTTGTGTCTTTTCTCAACCCATGTATCAAATGTAGCGAGAGAAAAACTCACCCGCTATATAGTATAGTTGGTTGCTTTTGATGAAGGCCCGAGGCCGAAATGCGTCAGTTTTTTTGGATGATGCCACTGCTGTAATGCTTAAATAAATATTTTCTAAGGCGAAGCTTTCGAGTCGTACTTTCCATTGATGTATCAAACGTATCTTTATGTGGACTTTAGCGTGTAAGTAAAGGAAAACTAGTATTTGTAAATTTTTTTATTGCATTCAGTAACACACTTGTGTATTTGCTGTTGCATTTCACCTTTCTGTATAATGGGATCAGCACGTTATCCCTCTGCCGAGGTCCTTCGTGTTCTCTCTTCCTATCATAAGCTGCTGTGGATCCTTCCCTTCACCTCCGCATAGTAACCCAGCAGCAAGCATTAGATGGGGATTGAATTGCATCAGCCAAACATGAATGTTTTTAGACTATGCATGCACCACTGGTTACTGGATTGCTTAGGAAATCTTAGAGAGTGAAAAAAATAGATTTTGGATGGCCGCTTTTTCTTATGGGGTAGGTGGGCCCAGGGGGGGTTCTTTGGCATGTTTCTGGGAAGAACACCATTCAGCGGTTGGATGTTCACACTGCTGTCTCAAGCCTGTAAATAGTTTACATTACAGCAAGCAAACAACAATAGAACAAAATAACAGAAAAAGTCCATGTGCATAACTATTCACCCCCCTAAAGTCAGTACTTTGCGGCTATCACAGCTCCAAGTCGCTTTCAATAAGTCTCTATGAGTCTTGCCACATCGTACCACTGGGATTTTTGCCCATTCCTCCTCCTTGCAAAACTGCTCCAGCTCCTTCAAGTTGGATGGTTTGCACTTGTGAACAGCAATCTTTAAGTCTAACCACAGATTTTCTATTGGATTGAGGTCTGGGCTTTGACTAGGCCATTCCAACACATTTACCTGTTTCCCCTTAAACCACTCAAGTGTTGCTTTAGCAGTGTGTTTGGGGTCATTGTCCTGCTGAAAGCTGAACCTCCACCCTAGCCTCAAATCACACACAGGTTTTGCTCAAGAATATCCCTGTATTTAGCGCCATCCATCTTTCCCTCAACTCTGACCAGTTTCCCAGTCCTGACTGCTGAAAAACATCCCGTAGCATGATGCTGCCACCACCATGTTTCACAGTGGGTATGGTGTTCTGATGGTGATGTGTTGTGTTGGGTTTGCGCCAGACTTAGCGTTTTCTTTGATGGCCAAAAAGTTCAATTGTAGTCTCATCATATCAGAGCACCTTCCTCCATACATCAGACCAGATCACCTTCCTCCATACATCAGACCAGATCACCTTCCTCCATACATCAGACCAGATCACCTTCCTCCATACATCAGACCAGATCACCTTCCGCTATACATCAGACCAGATCACCTTCCTCCATACATCAGACCAGAGCACCTTCCTCCATACATCAGAGCAGAGCACCTTCCTCCATACATCAGAGCAGAGCACCTTCCTCCATACATCAGACCAGATCACCTTCCTCCATACATCAGATCAGATCACCTTCCTCCATACATCAGACCAGATCACCTTCCTCCATACATCAGAGCAGATCACCTTCCTCCATACATCAGAGCAGATCACCTTCCTCCATACATCAGAGCAGATCACCTTCCTCCATACATCAGAGCAGATCACCTTCCACCATACATCAGAGCAGATCACCTTCCTCCATACATCAGACCAGAGCACCTTCCTCCATACATCAGACCAGATCACCTTCCTCCATACATCAGACCAGATCACCTTCCTCCATACATCAGAGCAGATCACCTTCCACCATACATCAGACCAGATCACCTTCCTCCATACATCAGACCAGAGCACCTTCCTCCATACATCAGACCAGATCACCTTCCTCCATACATCAGACCAGATCACCTTCCTCCATACATCAGACCAGATCACCTTCCTCCATACATCAGACCAGATCACCTTCCTCCATACATCAGACCAGATCACCTTCCTCCATACATCAGACCAGATCACCTTCCTCCATACATCAGACCAGAGCACCTTCCTCCATACATCAGACCAGATCACCTTCCTCCATACATCAGACCAGATCACCTTCCTCCATACATCAGACCAGATCACCTTCCTCCATACATCAGACCAGATCACCTTCCTCCATACATCAGACCAGATCACCTTCCTCCATACATCAGACCAGATCACCTTCCTCCATACATCAGACCAGATCACCTTCCTCCATACATCAGACCAGAGCACCTTCCTCCATACATCAGACCAGATCACCTTCCTCCATACATCAGACCAGATCACCTTCCTCCATACATCAGACCAGATCACCTTCCTCCATACATCAGAGCAGAGCACCTTCCTCCATACATCAGACCAGATCACCTTCCTCTATACATCAGACCAGATCACCTTCCTCCATACATCAGAGCAGAGCACCTTCCTCCATACATCAGACCAGATCACCTTCCTCCATACATCAGACCAGATCACCTTCCTCCATACATCAGAGCAGATCACCTTCCTCCATACATCAGAGCAGATCACCTTCCTCCATACATCAGAGCAGATCACCTTCCTCCATACATCAGAGCAGAGCACCTTCCTCCATACATCAGACCAGATCACCTTCCTCCATACATCAGACCAGAGCACCTTCCTCTATACATCAGACCAGATCACCTTCCTCCATACATCAGACCAGATCACCTTCCTCCATACATCAGACCAGATCACCTTCCTCCATACATCAGAGCAGATCACCTTCCTCCATACATCAGAGCAGATCACCTTCCTCCATACATCAGAGCAGATCACCTTCCTCCATACATCAGAGCAGATCACCTTCCTCCATACATCAGAGCAGATCACCTTCCTCCATACATCAGAGCAGATCACCTTCCTCCATACATCAGAGCAGATCACCTTCCTCCATACATCAGACCAGATCACCTTCCTCCATACATCAGACCAGATCACCTTCCTCCATACATCAGAGCAGATCACCTTCCTCCATACATCAGAGCAGATCACCTTCCTCCATACATCAGAGCAGATCACCTTCCTCCATACATCAGAGCAGATCACCTTCCTCCATACATCAGAGCAGAGCACCTTCCTCCATACATCAGACCAGATCACCTTCCTCCATACATCAGACCAGATCACCTTCCTCCATACATCAGAGCAGATCACCTTCCTCCATACATCAGAGCAGATCACCTTCCTCCATACATCAGAGCAGATCACCTTCCTCCATACATCAGAGCAGATCACCTTCCTCCATACATCAGAGCAGATCACCTTCCTCCATACATCAGAGCAGATCACCTTCCTCTATACATCAGACCAGATCACCTTCCTCTATACATCAGACCAGATCACCTTCCTCCATACATCAGAGCAGATCACCTTCCTCCATACATCAGACCAGATCACCTTCCTCCATACATCAGACCAGATCACCTTCCTCCATACATCAGACCAGATCACCTTCCTCCATACATCAGACCAGATCACCTTCCTCCATACATCAGACCAGATCACCTTCCTCCATACATCAGACCAGATCACCTTCCTCCATACATCAGACCAGATCACCTTCCTCCATACATCAGACCAGATCACCTTCCTCCATACATCAGAGCAGATCACCTTCCTCCATACATCAGAGCAGATCACCTTCCTCCATACATCAGAGCAGATCACCTTCCTCCATACATCAGAGCAGATCACCTTCCTCCATACATCAGAGCAGAGCACCTTCCTCCATACATCAGACCAGATCACCTTCCTCCATACATCAGACCAGATCACCTTCCTCCATACATCAGAGCAGATCACCTTCCTCCATACATCAGAGCAGATCACCTTCCTCCATACATCAGAGCAGATCACCTTCCTCCATACATCAGAGCAGATCACCTTCCTCCATACATCAGAGCAGATCACCTTCCTCCATACATCAGAGCAGATCACCTTCCTCTATACATCAGACCAGATCACCTTCCTCTATACATCAGACCAGATCACCTTCCTCCATACATCAGAGCAGATCACCTTCCTCCATACATCAGACCAGATCACCTTCCTCCATACATCAGACCAGATCACCTTCCTCCATACATCAGACCAGATCACCTTCCTCCATACATCAGACCAGATCACCTTCCTCCATACATCAGACCAGATCACCTTCCTCCATACATCAGACCAGATCACCTTCCTCCATACATCAGACCAGATCACCTTCCTCCATACATCAGACCAGATCACCTTCCTCCATACATCAGACCAGATCACCTTCCTCCATACATCAGACCAGAGCACCTTCCTCCATACATTTTTGGGGTCTCCCACATGCCTTTTTGCAAACTCAAAACGTACCATTTTGTTTTTTGCTGACAGTAACGTCTTTCTTCTGGGCACTCTGCCATAAAGGCCAACTCTATGGAGCGTACGGCTTATTGTGGTCCTATGTACAGATATTCCAGTCTCTGCAGCTCCTCCAGGGTTACCTTAGGTCTCTGTGCTGCCTCTCTGATTAATGCCCTCCTTGCCCGCTCCGTGAGTTTTGGTGTGCGCCCGTCTCTTGGCAGGTTTGCTGTTGTACCATGTTCTTTCCATTTGGTTATGATAGATTTGCTGGTGCTCCTAGATTTGGATATATTTTTTATAACCTAACCCTGACTTGTACTTCTCAACAACATTGTCCCTTACTTGTTTGGAGAGTTCCTTGGTCTTCATGGCAGTGTTTGGTTAGTGGTGCCTCTTGCTTAGATGTTGCCGCCTCTGGGGCCTTTCATAAAGGTGTGTCTATGTAATGACAGGTCATGTGACACTTAGATTGCACACAGGAGGACATCATTTCACTAATTATGTGACTTCTGAAGGTAATTGGTTGCACCAGAGCTTTTTATGGGCTTCATAACAATGAATCAATAAATACGCACATGCCAATTATCAGTTTTTTTTATTTCTGAAAAATTAGTTTTATGTATTTTATATATTTTTCTAATTTTACTTCACCAACTTAGACTATTTGTGTTCTGATCCATCACATATAATTCAGATAAAAAAAAAAAAACATTGAACTAAAGGCTGTAATGTAACAAAATAGGTAAAAAAAGCAAAGGGTGGGTGAATACTTTTGTAAGGCACTGTACATAATGTCCATAGCCTTGCCACAGTTCTACTTCAACCTGAATGATAATTTTGTGAATTAAAGTGGAGGGCCACCCTGAAAAAAAAAAAAATACATTAAAAATTAGAAAAAAATCTGAAAAAAAAATGAGAATTTTTTTTTTTTTTTTTTTTTTTTACTTACCAGAAATGCCTGTTGCTAGGCACATCATCCTAATCTGCCTCTTCCTCCTCCGCGGAGATCTTCTGGTCTTCTCTCCTCCGTGCGGCGTCTTCTGGGTAATGGGTCGCGCTGTGTTCTGGGAACTGTGTGTCCCAGAACACAGCGTGCCCCATTCACAAAGCGCTTGCGGCTCCACTGCCCGTTTCCCTTAGCCAAAATGGCGGCGCCGGGACCCGAGACCGAGGGACGGGTCAGCCTCGGGCGGCCGAAATCGCGGGCGCCCTGGACAGGTAAGTGTGCTTATTAAAAGTCAGCAGCTACAGTCTTTGCAGCTGCTGACTTTTAATTTATTTATTTTTTTAAACCGGCCCTAATCTGATGAGGGGGAGGGGCAGCACAGAGGACCATGTGGCAGTTGCTGCATGTGAATAGACTTGTGCACAACGGAAAATTCCGTTTAGTTTCGGTTCGTTGTCATTCGTAAAATACATAATTTAGTTCTGTTATATTCGTTATGTTACGTTAATACGTTTTCGGATAATTCATTATTATTCGTAGAGTGTCGAATTCATTCGTTCGTATTCGTTGAAATTCGCTATTTATGTATGTATAGATATTCGTGATAATGATTCGTAGTTTGGAAAGTCGTTTGTTTATTGAATCTTTTAACACACACAATGACGACGTCTCTTCTCCTCGGCTCAAATACAGTACAACACCCTTCTAACTCAGTTCTCAGGAATGCGCTTTGCCAGTAATCCATCCTCCGGCACAAAATTAATTAGCTGATTGGACTATAAGATTTACTTTGAGCCGACCTTTTGTTTCATTAGATCTTTAAAGAATTACCGAATCATGTCGAAATTAATTCGTTATATTTCTTTTGTATTCGTTGTTATTCGTTATTTTTTTATTCGGACATTCGGATGCATTTGAATGTCCGAAAGATGCAAAATTCGGCCCGAATTTCGATTAGTTACGAAACAAATTGCACAAGCCTACATGTGACTGGCAATGATAATGTTTGCAAATTTCAGAGAAAGGGTTGCAGCTTTTTAAACTATAGTGGGGTTGGGTTCGTTGATGAGAGAGAAGAGTTAAAGAGTCACTCCAAGAAAAAAAATACAAACAGTTTTTTTTTTCCCTGAAAACTCCTAAAATTCTAGTTCAGGAGTTCAGTTAGGGCGGGAAACGGAAATATCTCAGAGCTACTAATCCAAAAAGCCAGACAGGGTGGGGTATTGAGTATTGACACATAGGATGCAGAACTGTGGTTTTAGAGTGTGGTCACCCGCTGTTTGCTGTGCAGGGATGGGGTGGTGGGAGTCATCAGAATGTGCTTTTCCATTACGCAACTTGTGCCAGATTTAGGGGTTTCCTGTATATCGGTTTCCACTGTCTTTAAGCTATTTGTTTAAAGTTGGCCTTTTGATATGACTTGACTGGAGATACAATAAGGTTGCATACACTATACCAGCCTTTCTCAACCTTTTCAACACAGAGGAACCCTTGAAAAATAGTTCTCGAGTCTCAGGGAACCCCTACTAAAAATGAGTAATCTACAACTCATGATACATTAGTGTGATGGTCAGTGGGAAGAATGGTCCTTACACTTGTGGTCATTGGGAAGAATGGTCCTTACACTTGTGGTCATTGGGAAGAATGGTCCTTACACTTGTGGTCATTGGGAAGAATGGTCCTTACACTTGTGGTCATTGGGAAGAATGGTCCTTACACTTGTGATCATTGGGAAGAATGGTCCTTACACTTGTGGTCATTGGGAAGAATGGTCCTTACACTTGTGGTCATTGGGAAGAATGGTCCTTACACTTGTGGTCATTGGGAAGAATGGTCCTTACACTTGTGGTCATTGGGAAGAATTCCCTATTTACAAATAGTTAAAAAGATCACTGGTGTCGGTGGGAACTTGACTGAAAGGCAGAAATTGCCCAATGCTGAAGGAACCCCTAGCAACCTCCTGGAGGAACCCTGGTTGAGAATCACTGCACTATACGGTCAAATGTTTGTGTTCTTCACAGCTTGTTGACATATCATTCCAAAACCATAGGCATTAATATGGAGTTTCCTGTTGCAGCCTCCATTCTTCTGAAAATATTAATGTACACAAATTCCCACCGACACACTTCAAAATCTTAGCCCTTGTACACACGGTCGGAGATTCCGACAACCAAATCCGTCGGATTTTGTCCGAAACTGTTGTATACACACGGTCGGACGAAGTTGTCAGAAATTCCGACGTGATGACGTTATTTCGTTACGACGGGACTACGTTCAGGCTAGTAGCCAATAGCTTTGATGAAGGAATTTGATCATGTGTGGCACTTTGTCCGATCAGAATTCTCTACACATAATCGGAGTATGTCCGATCGGAGCATTTTGTCGGAAAATATTTCCGGCAAGTTGGAAAAGTTGGTCCGACGGATATTCAGACGGAAACAGTCCGATGCAGACTACACACAGTCGGAATATCCGACAAAACGCTCCGATCGGACACATTCCGACGGAATCTCCGACCGTGTGTACAAGGGCTAAGATTTTGAAGTGTGTCGGTGGGAATTTGTGTACATTAATATCATTGGTAAAGTCAGGAATTGATGTTGGACAAAATGGCCTGGATCTCAATTGGTGTTACAATGTATCCCAGTAGGGTTGAGGTCAGGGCTCTGTGCGGGACACTCAAGTTCTTCCACACTAAACTGGTCAAACCATGTCTTAATGGAGTGGCTTTGTACACAATGCACAGTCATGATGGAACAGAAAAAGGTCTTCTCAAACTGCTTCCACAAGGTTGGAAGAGCACAATTGTCTAAAACTACTTTGTATATAGTAGTGTTAACAGTACCCTTCACTGGAGACAACCAAGCATTTGCAAAGGCATCCACATTTGGACCCTAGGTGTGAAAGGACTCTACCTACACTCAAACTATGTCAACACATGTTTTTATGGAGTTGGCTTTGTGCACAGGGCACAGGCATGCTGGAACAGAAAGATGGCCTTCCCCAAACTTTTTGCACAATTGACTAATACAACCATTCCCAACCAGGGTTCAGTTGAAGCCTAAGGTTCCACCAGAAAGTTATTGGGGGGAATTACTTGGGTTGTGGCTGGTTGACATCCCTTATGATGGCGTCTGGATAGTTCTGGATATAATGCCACTTGGCAAAGCCACCAACATTACCCCACTGGTCTTTTAGCTGTAAGGGTGATGTTCTTGCCACCACTGTAAGGGTGGAGGTCTGTGAGAAGAATCTCACAGACCTCTCTTCCCACTGACTACCAATGCAAGAGGCATTCTTTTCACAGACCTCCAATTCATTTTAGCAAGGGTTCCCTGAGACCTAAAAATTCTATCAAGGGTGCCTCTGGAGTATAAAGGTAGAGAAGGTTGGACTAATGCAGGGTTTCTTATCCAGGGTTACGTTTAACCCTGAGGTTGCTTTTTTAGCTATCTGTATCTTCCGAATGACCACAAGTGTAAGCCCTTGTACACACGGTCGGACATTCCGACAACAAAATCCATCAGATTTTTTCAGACTGATTTTGTCCGAAACTGGTGTTGCATACACACGGTTGGACAAAGTTATCGGAAAATCCGATTGCTCGTAACGTGGTGACGTTATTTGGTTACAACGGGACTACGTTCAGCCTAGTAGCCAATAGCTTTGGTCTAGGAATTTGATCTGAGCATGCGTGGCACATTGTGCGATCGGAATGCTCTACAAACGATCGGACAAAGTCCGATCGGATCATGTTGTCGTAAAATTTTTTATATCCAGCTCTCAAACTTTGTTGATCGGACATTCCGACAGAAAAAGTCAGATGGAGCCCACACACAGTCGGATTATCCGACAACGCGGTCCGATCGGACATTTTCCGTTGGAATGTCCGACCGTGTGTACAAGGGCTAAGAAGCATTCTTCCCAGTGACCATCACACTAATGAATCTTGAGTTGCAGATATAGTAATGTTTAGTGGGGGTTTTCCTGAGACCGGAAAGATATTTCAAGGGTTCCTCTGTGTTGAAAAGGTTTAGACGGGCTGAGTTAATAGGTCTTTGCATGCTGTAAAATTTACAGCAACTTTCACCAGAAACCCCTGCACTCAATAATGTCTAAGATGTCACCAAACCTTCAGCCATATAATGTATCATGAGATGTAGATATAATGTATATGAGATCATTTATGTCGGTGTGTTGGGATTGTGCATGCTGATTGTGTTAATGATAATTGTGTCTGTGTTCTGGCCACAGAGTGATCTATCCTTTGTCTGACTCCCCCTCGGTGAAGATGTCCCATTCTTCTCCGGCTGATGAAGGGACGACTTTTGAGCACCTCTGGAGTACCCTGTAAGTTTCAGTTCTGGGTTATTTGTTTTAAAATCTATTATTACTGACAGGGAAATAGACGTTGTACAAGTTCAGGGCAGGATCAAGAATGAAGTCCTAGAGGCAGAGCCATCTTTAATTGATTGATTAGACCTCCACCACACCACACCACACAACGCCATGTAATTATGCTGTACACCTCAACATCCCAAAAAACAAACAAGGGCGGGCTGAAGGGGCAGCTGCTTTGGGCCCCACAATAATGACTGGGCCTGGGGCAGTTGCCCCCTTTGCCCTGCATTAAAGACAGCCTTGCATAGAGGCGAATGACTTGGGCAACAAGCCAAAGTAGGTCATTTCATACGCTTGAGGTTTCTTTATATTAGATATTTAGGTTTTATGTTTTGTTGGCCCAGTCTGAACTGCAGGATAGTGTGGCCTTAGCTCAGTATTTAAAGTGGGGCCTGCATTAGCTGGACAGTGAAGTAAGCCAACTGTAGATTGTGTGCATGTATGATTCCTGTTTGCCCTGCAGTTAAATATCTTAACTACAGGCAGAATAAAACAAAAAGGATTCATGTATGTATGTGATATTTAAAGTAGTTATAAACCCTTAAATATACCCTGTGAAGTGACTGGCCTCAGGTGATACACAGAGATGAAAAAAAAAAATCCTCCTACATAAGTTGTACCTGTTTATCTATCAGTCTTCCCTTTTCTACATCTGCTCAAAGTGCAGAATTGTTTAAAGTTTGTCTGAGAGTTCTGAAAAAAGGGGGCAGAGAGCTGTAGTTGCACTCTGCAGGGGGAGTTCTGAGAGCCGATTGGAGGAAAAAGACACCCCCCCCCCCTCCACACCGCTCACAGGAACAGAGCTGAGGCTGTCAATCAGCTGGAGGTTCCTCCCCTGTCACCTTTTTTCTCTTGGTGTCAGGAACGCTCTTCAGAAGTGATTCATGCAGATAGCAGAGGGAGGAGGCAGCAGACAGAAATGACATGAAGGCTACATTCACACTGGGGCGGTGTGGGCGTTAGCGGTAAATAGCGGCTAGATTTAGTGTCGCTTTACCACTATTTTAGTGGCACTTTTAAGCCACTAGCGGAAAAAGGGTGAAAAGCGCCCGTGTTGCGGCTCTGTGGAAGTGTTTTGCAGGTGCTTCAGCAGCGCTGCCCATTCATTCCAATGGGCAGGGGCGGTTTAGGAGCGGTTATAAAGCGCTCCCAAACCGCCCCAAAGATGCTGCATGCAGGACTTTCTCTAGCGTCCCACAAGCGCACCGCCCCAGTGTGAAAGCACTCTGGCTTTCACACTGGGGAGGCGAGGAAGCGTTTTTTAGGCGCTATTTTTAGCGCTAAAACGCCTGAAAAACGCTTCAGTGAGAAAGTAGCCTTAGCGCTCTGGATTGAGACAAGTACGCACTGTAGAGAAATACGTTTTCATGCCTGAGGTTTACAACCACTTTAAAATTAAGGAGTTTATATAAAGCTTTGAATATGATTTTCACAAAACTATCACTGGTGGTGAATCAAACACTTTCATTTAAAACCTCCCAGGCGCTGCTTCATGCAAAGATCCAACAATGCTTCAATAACTACCATTGATTGTAAGTGCCAGCATTGAGAGAGCTCATCCTGGCTCTATATATGCATGGGAAGAAAGGGGGATAAAACACCTCACTCCAGGAAAAACAGCCTGGGTAACAAAGGAAAGTGAAAGTGGCTTCACCTCGACTCCTCCCAGGCCATGCGTCTGACGCATTTCGCCTTGCCCACAAAGCTTAGTCATAGACCCCTATGACTAAGCACCGTGGGTGCAGTGAAACATTTTAGAGCTTGGCCTTGGAGGAGTCGGGTCCCCATCTCTTTAGACCAGTGATTCTCAACTAGGGTTCCTCCAAAGCTTGCTAGGGGTTCCTTCAGCATTGGGCAATTTCTGCCTCTCAGATAAGTTCCCACTGACACCATTGATCTTTTTAGCTATCTGTAAGGAGGTAATTCTTCCCAATGACCACAAGTGTAAGGACCATTCTTCCCACTGACCACAAGTGTAAGGACCATTCTTCCCAATGACCACAAGTGTGAGGACCATTCTTCCCAATGACCACAAGTGTAAGGACCATTCTTCCCAATGACCACAAGTGTAAGGACCGTTCTTCCCAATGACCACAAGTGTAAGGACCATTCTTCCCAAAGACCACAAGTGTAAGGACCATTCTTCCCAAAGACCACAAGTGTAAGGACCATTCTTCCCACTGACCACAAGTGTAAGGACCACTCTTCCCAATGACCACAAGTGTAAGGACCATTCTTCCCACTGACCACAAGTGTAAGGACCACTCTTCCCAATGACCAAAAGTGTAAGGACCATTCTTCCCAATGACCATAACACTAATGTATCATGAGTTATAGATTTCTAATTTTTAGCAGGGGTTCCCCCGAGACTGGAGAACTATTTCAAGGGTTCCTCTGTGTTGAAAAGGTTGAGAAAGGCTGCTTTAGACGTAGGGTCTGGGTTGGACCAACCTGTAAAGTGAGTTTGATTTGGTCGTGCCCACCCATAATGTGGAAATGAGGACCATGGGCAGGATTAACAAGGGATCTGGGATGTTCCTATCTATAGGGGAAAAAAAGTTTGTCCATGGGACAGAAGAAGGTGAGGGGCAGCCTCTGTAACTGAGCCGTGGACAGCAGTTAAACCCAGCCAGGATTTGTAAACCCTTCCTATGCTATACAAAACAACATTTTTTTGGGGGGCTTTATAGATGCGCTTTAGCTTGTTGGAAATTTAATAACCAGTGTAGATTCCTGAGGACATATGGAATATCACACCTTGTTTTATCTTCTTCTGCTTTCAGGGAACCGGACAGCAACTATTTTGACCTGCCTCAGTCGACAAGCCACTCCAATACGGAGGTGACCAATCGGACAGAGGTCAACATGGACGTATACCAGATGAGGAACATGAACCAGTCAATCATGGTGGGTGTGATGTGACCTCTATACGCAATGAACAATCAATGCATTTTGCAGGGAAATGGTGCAGATTTGTTTAAACAAGAAAAAGTGTTGTGGGTCTAATTGGAAATTCAGGTGAAATTTATGGTAAAGTTGGGTCTTGGATATCGGGTTAAAGCATGTTTAGGTCTAGTGGACATGGAAAAGGAGACTTACTTACCTGATCCTCTGCACTGTTGGACCTCCCATGCTCTGGCAGTCTCAGGCCCTGACACCATCAAGGGTCTACAATGCTGTGTTGGACAAGACGACACTGAAGGACAGTCCATTACCTGAGAATGGGGTAGAGCTTTCTGCCAGGAAGCAGAGGATTTGGTAAGCTAAAATGCTTCTCCTGTCCTAGACCAGGGGTCTCCAAACTTTCTAAATAAAGGGCCATGTGAACTATCTGTCAGACCTTAGGGGGGCCAGACTGTGGCCATCAGGAGTAGAAAAGAAAATTACGTCAATGGGCAAAAACAATGCCCCATCTTTGGTGTTAGCAAGAGGAATGGTAGCCCATCCTTGGTGTCATTGGGAGGAATTGTGTCTGATGGTGTCATTGGGCCCCATTGTTGATATCATTGGGAGAAATTGTGCCCCTTCATTGGTGTCATTGGGAGAAATTGTGCCCCATCATTGGTGTCATTAGGAGAAATTGTGCCACATCATTGGTGTCATTGGGAGAAATTGTCTCCAAATGATACCAATGAATGGGCACAATTTCTCCCATTGACACCAATGAAGGGGCACAATGTCTCCAAATGATACCAATGAATGGGCACATTGTGCCCCTTCATTGGTGTCATTGGGAGAAATTGTGCCCATTCATTGGTGTCATTAGGAGAAATTGTGCCCCTTCATTGGTGTTATTAGGAGAAATTGTGCCCCATCGTTGGTGTCATTAGGAGAAATTGTACCCCCCATTGGTGTCGTTAGGCCCCATTGTTGGTGTCATTAGGTGGAATTGTGTCGGATCATCAGTGTCACTGTGCCTCATCATTGGTGTCAGTGGGAGGAATTGTGTCCCGTCGTTGGTGTAAGTGGAGGGAATTATGCCCCTTCATTGGTGTCAGTGGTGGGGATTAGGCCACATTGCTGGTATCAGTGGATGCAATAGTGCCCCAGGGGCTGGATAAAAGCAAGCAAAGGGCCACATCTGGCCCCTGGACTGCAGTTTGGAGACCTCTGCCCCAGACTTTTAACCTTTGCAGTGTGGGTATACACTCACTAGATTACTCCCTGGACATGCTAAGAGAGGCTTAGTCATTACTACTCACTTAACCACCACAGGAGGGAGCTCTTCCTTTAATTTGAACCCCCTCACATGCTCTTTTCCCCCTGATGCAGTAACTCTGAGCTCAGTGTTATAAAAGCTCTCTGCTGTGATGGTGGACGTGAACAGTAACAGCTGGGCCTCTCCTAGGAACGTCCTAGCCAGGCTTCATGAGGTATGGAAGTGGCCTACACCTATAGCAAGGGCATTAGTCCACTTTAGTCAGAGCTGCACAGTTTGCTCTTATCTACAGATGCCCCTTATCCGCATAGGGCAGTGATGGCGAACCTTGGCACCCCAGATGTTTTGGAACTACATTTCCCATGATGCTCAACTACACTGCAGAGTGCATAAGCATCATGGGAAATGTAGTTCCAAAACATCTGGGGTGCCAAGGTTCCCCATGACTGGCATAGGCAGTTTTTTGGTAAAGGTGAACTAACCCTTTAAGAGAACTACCACCAGCGTAGTGGCGTTGGGGCCATTTTAAATTCTCCAGAATACGTTTACTGATCCACCTAACATCAGGAATAAATCGGACATTAGAATTGTTGAAGCACGTTGTTGTTTTCACTCGTTTCCTGTGCTGAAAGCACTAGGCTGAGGAGTCGGACACCAAAGACTAGCGCTGTTTCTGAGCCATTGGGTCCACCTTACATGATGGTTTCCTCCAGGCCTTTGACGGGTATAAACTTCAGAACTTGACTGAGCGTGGCTGCTCAGACAGAGTCCCATTCCACTGAAAAAAATGACTTTCTTCGGCACATGTAGGCGTTGTGTTTACTCTAAGGCCTACAAAAGGCAATGAGCACCGAGGTAGGACCTTGTCCAAGCATGAACCTGGCACAGACTCCCACCGGGTAGCAAAGTATTTCTGAGATACTTGAGAAAAGTTTCTGCTTGAACACGCAGAGTTGGCACACAAATCTACCTTAGAAAAAAAAAAACTTGAGTTGTGATTTGACTCAGTATGGACATGTTGGAGGTTCAAAGCAAACATGTTCACTGCATTTTTTTTGTGTTTTATTTAAAGAATTCCATGTACATCACTTTCCAAAATTGAGATGTGCCCATGCTTTCCTTGTGAGGTCATTTGTCTCTGGCAGAAGTTAATCTTGGGGTTAATGTCAGGGCTTGAGTTTTATGGGAAGCCTAAATGATCTTTAATATCTTACTTGACATTATGTAAAGATGTTTTTCTTTTAATCAATGTGTGTCCAATAGGGAAAAAACTGAGAGTGTATCTAAGGCCTTGTTCACACGGGCATACGACAGAGTACACCCATGTGAGGGTAAACGTACAGCCAGTGAGCCAATAAGGAGAGAACAGAGGCTGAGCTGCAGCTCTATGTGTCTTTTATGGATGCCTAGAGCGGGGCTCGGGAGGGAGCACACATTAGATAATTGGGAGGGGCCAGGAGCGCCAGCGGGGGACCCAAGAAGAGGAGGATTGGGGCTGTTCTATGCAAAACCACTGCACAGAGCAGGTAAGTATGACATGGCTTTAAAAAAACAAACCAAAAAAAAAACCCAAACCTTTAATATCACTTTAAAGGCTCGTTTACACTAGGTGCATTGGGACTTTTCCAGACC
>NW_027507788.1:214222381-214224881 GCF_037356315.1 Lithobates pipiens
GGTTTGTCAGATAAATATAGTCTTTAAAGTGTTAACTCCACTTTCATGGGGGGGGGGGGGGGGTGGAGAATGAATCAAGCGTATACAATTACTACACAAGTCATATTGTAATTAAATGTTATTAAAAAAATAACCTTTCCTTTTCAATCTGCACCGCTGTAATTTTCTGTAAAATGCAATATTGGCCGCCTGGAGGAGTTCTGTACACAGATGGTATACAGAAGACGCCCCCCAGAAGTGTCATCTCCTGCTTGTGTGATTGGCTCACTGATTTTTCCCAGAAGTCTGCACTAAGATACAAGTCCGTTTTCTAGCCCCTGTCAATTTTGGAGAGATACTCCCAAAAGGGATATCATCACATCTAAGAGATAGAAAAAGAAGAAGAGGGGGAAGCGCTACTTAGTGCAGTATCACAAGGGCGATTTTTATAAAAAGGGATTAAACACACTTACAGGATGAAACAGTATTTTCCGCCTTTCACAAGGAAAATACAGTTTCATCCTGTAAGTGTTTTTTAATCCATTTTATTAAAAATCCCCCTTGTGATACTGCACTTAGTGGCGCTCCCCCCTCTTCTTCTTTTTCTATACAACACAGAGCTGGCAGTACTCTGAATGAAGTAGATACATGTGAAGCACTTTAGGCTGCTGTCCTTCAAAGACTACCACCACTCCCAGGTACCCCATTTTCACCGGAACTATTTGATGTTGCTGAACGCATTCCTTGCGCCTGGACCCTAGACTTTGACATCTCAAGGGATGCAGACCCTGCCACTTTCCTCAAAATCCAGATACACCACGTCTACGGTCCTTCCTTTTATCTAGATGGCAGCTTGCCTCCTCATAGAAGGTTAGTAGATTGATTTGGCAAGAACGATTCTTCATGAATCCATGCTGAATACTGCTAATGATACCGTTGTCATTACTAAAATCTTGTATATAGTTCCTTATCAACCCCTCCAAGAGCTTACATACTATTGATGTTAATCCACACGAATGTATTTTGACCCTTTTTTAAATATTGGAGCTACATTGGCTTTTCTCCAATCAGCTGGTACCATTCCAGTCAGTAGACTGTTCATAAAAATTAGGAACAATGGTCTGGCAATCACTTGACTGAGTTCCCGAAGGACCCTCGGGGGGTGTAAGCCATCTGGTTCCGGTGACTTTCAAGTCTATTTCTAAGTCTATCCTCTTCGAGCCATGAGGGTGGTTCCTGTGACGTGTCATGAGGATAAACCATGCAGTTTTGGTTACTGAATCCCCCCGATTCCCTCGTGAAGACTGAGGAGAATAATTCAAAACCTTCGCCATCTCTCTACCTTTTATAACCAGATTACCTTCATCATTCTTTATGGGGCTAAAAAAAAAAAAAAAACATGTATAATGTTTGAGGGGGTTCCGAGTAATTTTCTAGCAAAAAAAAGATGATTTTTACATGTAGGATAGAAGTGCCAGAATAGGCCTGGTATGGAAGTGGTTAAATCTATTTCCCATTGGGATGCACTGGCCAATACCTTTATTCAATATGCTCTTAAAGCACACCCATTTTTCCCCTGTGTTCTTTGTTCCTAATATTTTATCCCAATTTATATCTTCTAGCAAGGTTCGTAGTTTAGGGAAGTTGGCTCTTTTTTGAAATTCATTGTCTTTGTATTACCCTTGTGTTTCCTATTTTTGCGATTGATGCTGAAACGAATTGACCTGTGATCGCTGTTACCTAAATTTCCCTGTATTTCCACATCCCTGATCAGGCCTGTATTGTTGGTAATCAGTAGGTCTATTAATGCTTTGTTTCTTGTTGGTGCGTCTACCATCTGACCCATGAAATTGTCCTGCAAGACATTTAGGAAATGGCGAGCCTTAGACGAATGTGCGGTTCCTTCCACCCTGACACTTCCCATCCTTGCTGTCATTCCGAAAGTTTATTCCAATCCCTGCAATGTACGTCGATCGCCCAGAGGGGGTGGGGTTTAATCTCAACAAAAGTGGAATTATGCTTTAAAGGAATTATTGTGTCACCTGCTTCTCTTTGTAGCTCAACCACTAAGGCTGGGTTCACACTGCTGCGACGGCAAAGTAATACGACTTTGTCTGCTACTTTTGCCCTGCAACGTTCTTCCTACTTGTTCCGACTTCTTGGATGTGATTTAGGAGCTTTACAAGAGCTGAAATCGCACGCAAGTCAGACCTTTTGTAAAGTCAGAGCAACTTGTGTTGTATCAGTTAAGATGGCTCTCATAGGGAAACTTTGACTTGAGTTCTCACAAGTTGGATCCCCGTGTCCCAGCAATGTGAACAGAGCCTAAGTAAGCACCTAGGAGGAGCTCCCATCTTAGAGGTGACAACTGTAAAAACCTTAGCTGATTCCAAATTGCCGCAAAATGCGTTTTGCTCTTAATGGCAGCCCAAACGCAGGTGCGATTCTGCCCCAACTGCTGAAGGGCAAAATAAAAAAAAAATTAAAAAATTGTGCTAAGCTTGTCGTCCAAAAAGAAGCG
>NW_027507788.1:214232381-214427580 GCF_037356315.1 Lithobates pipiens
TTTTACTTTCCACAATAAAAAATATAAAAAAAATTAAAATCTAATTTCTTCATTTATATAAACGACAATTTTGAAAATGAAAAATATATTTTTTACTTTCTGCTATAAAACATATCCAATAAAAAAAAAATTAAAAACAAGTAAAAAAACTAATTTCTTCATAAATTTAGGTACATATGAATTCTGCTACATGTTTTTGGTAAAGAAAAAAAAATCTCAATAAGCGTATATTGATTGGTTTGCGCAAAATTTATAACGTCTACAAACTATGGGATAGATTTATGCCATTTTTATTTATTATTATTATTATTATTATTATTATTATTTTTATTTTTTCCTAATAGCAACTTTATATAAATGACAGTTTTGAAAATAAAAACTATATTTTTACATTCTGCTATAAAACATATCCAATAAAAAAAGTAAAAAAAAATGTAATTTCTTCATAAATTTAGGCAGATATGCACTCACCTACATGTTTTTGGTAAAAAAAAAAATCCCAATAAGCGCATATTGATTGGTTTGCGCAAAAGTTATAACGTCTACAAACTATGGGATAGATTTATGGAATTTTTAATTATAAATTTTTTTTTCCAGTAGTAAGGACGGCGAATTTTGAAAATAAAAACATCTTTTACTTTCTGCTATAAAACCTATCCAATAAAAAAAAAAATCGAATTTTTTCATAAATTTTGGCAGATATGTACTCTCCTACATGGTTTTTGTTTAAAAAAGAAATAAAAATAAAATCCCAATAAGTGTATATTGATTGGTTTGCACAAAAGTTATAAAGTCTACAAACTATGGGATAGATTTATGCCATTTTTATTATTATTATTATTATTTATTTATTTATTTTATTTTTTCCTACTAGCGACTTTATATAAATGACAGTTTTGAAAATAAAAACTATATTTTTTACTTTCCACTATACAACATTTCCAATAATTAAGAATAAAAAAATAAAAAAAAACAATTCTTCATTAATTTAGGCAGTTATGTATTCTGCTACGTTTTTGGTAAAAAAATAAAAAAATAAAATAAAAAGTCCTAATAAGTGTATATTGATTGGTTATTGCATCTACAAACTATGGGATCAGTTCCTTCAGTCATGTAGGCATTACCTAGATTAGGGTCATCCAAACTTTCTAAACAAGGGGCAAGTTTATTATCCTTCAGACTTTAGAGAGCCGGACAATGGCCAGCAGGGGTAGAAAATATCCAGGTGATGGTAACCATTCCCTATAATTAGTGTCAGAGGGGAGAATAGTGCCCCATTGTTGGTATCAGTGGGAGGAATAGTGCCCCATTGTTGGTGTCAGTGGGAGGAATAGTGCCCCATCATTGGTATCAGTGAGGAGGAATAGTGCCCCATCATTGGTGTGAGTGGGAGAAATTATGTCCCATTGTTGGTGTGAGTGGGAGGAATAGTGCCCCATCATTGGTGTCAATGGAAAGAATAGTGCCCCATCATTGGTGTCAATGGAAAGAATAGTGCCCCATCATTGGTGTCAGTGAGGATCAATGGCGCCCCATGGTTGGTGTCAATGGAAGGAATAGTGCCCCATGGTTGGTGTCAGTGAGGAGGAATAGTGCCCCCTGGTTGGTGTCAGTGAGGAGGAATAGTGCCCCATGTTTGGTGTCAGTGGGGGGAATAGTGCCCCATGGTTGGTGTCAGTGGGGGGAATAGTGCCCCATGGTTGGTGTCAGTGGGGGGAATAGTGCCCCATGGTTGGTGTCAGTGGGGGGAATAGTGCCCCATGGTTGGTGTCAGTGGGGGGAATAGTGCCCCGTCATTGGGGTCAATGGAAAGAATAGTGCCCCAACTTTGGTGTCAGTGAGGATTAATAGTGCCTCATGGTTGGTGTCAGTGGAAAGAATAGTGCCCCATGGTTGGTGTCAGTGAGGAGGAATAGTGCCCCAACATTGGTGTCAGTGGGGAGAATAGTGCCTCGTTGTTGTCAGTGAGGGGAATAGTGCCTCATTGTTGGTATCAGTGGGGGGAATAGTGCCTCATTATTGGTATCAGTGGGGGGAATAGTGCCTCATTGTTGGTGTCAGTGGGGGGAATAGTGCCTCATTGTTGGTATCAGTGGGGGGAATAGTGCCTCATTGTTGGTGTCAGTGGGGGGAATAGTGCCTCATTGTTGGTGTCAGTGGGGGGAATAGTGCCTCATTGTTGGTATCAGTGGGGGGAATAGTGCCTCATTGTTGGTGTCAGTGGGGGGAATAGTGCCTCATTGTTGGTGTCAGTGGGGGGAATAGTGCCTCATTGTTGGTATCAGTGGGGGGAATAGTGCCTCATTGTTGGTGTCAGTGGGGGGAATAGTGCCTCATTGTTGGTGTCAGTGGGGGGAATAGTGCCTCATTGTTGGTATCAGTGGGGGGAATAGTGCCTCATTGTTGGTGTCAGTGGGGGGAATGGTGCCCCAAGGGCCAGATGAAAGCAGACATAGGGCCGATGTTTGGAGACCACTGACCTAGATCATTCTGTTCCCCCCAGACTGATATCAAGGTGTTCTGATATTTCCATAACTCCTCCCAAAATCCAGCCCACTAATTCCTTCAGGACTGCAGGCTCTTGAGGAGCACTAAGCCAAGGTGTTGTGTTGTAAAGCCCCACCATCCATGATCTGCCCGCATTACTTTTAGACGCACAGAGACCCGGTGATAACATTACTTGGCCTAAAATAAGGTATGGATGAGAACAAAGGATTTACTTTAACCGCTAGCTGGCCAGTTATACTGCGGCAGGTTGGCACGCCTGCGCAAATCGGTGTAACTGTCGCTTCTTTAAAACATCACAGCAGGCGCGCACATGCGTCCGACGCGTGTCTCCGGAGCCGATGCACGTGCCCGGCGGGCGCGATGACCACAGGGCACCCGTGATCGCTCGTGAGCGAGAACCGGAATCTGTGTGTGTAATCACACAAATCCTGCTTCTCTCAGGGGAGAGGAGAGAGAGCGTGTGTTCATACTAAGTATGAACAGCGATCTCTCTCCTCCCCTAGTCAGTCGCCTCCCCTCCACAGTTAGAACACACACAGGGAACACACTTAACCCCTTGATCGCTCCCCCTAGTGTTTCCCCCCTTCCTTGCCAGTGATCAGTGGCTATTTTTAGCTCTGATTGCTGTATAAATGTCATTGGTCCCAAAACAGTGTCAAAAGTGTTTGATCTGCCGCATTCCTGATAAAAATCGCAGATCGCCACCATTGCTACTTAAAAAAAAAAATTAATAATAAAAATGCCATAAATATATCCCCTAATTTGTAGACGCTATAACTTTTGCGCATACCAATCAATATACACTTTTATACACAATTTTTTTTTTTTTTTTTTTTTTTTTTTTTACCAAAAATATGTAGAAAACATATCGGCCTAAACTAAGGAAGACATTTTTTTTTTTTTACTTTTTTTTTTAAAGATATTTATTACACTAAAAAGTAAAAAAAAAATATTTTTTCAAAATTGTTGCTTTTTTTTTGTTTATAGTGCAAAAAATAAAAACTGCATTACTAGTAAAAAAAAAAAAAATGAATAATAATAAAATGCCATAAATCTATCCCCTATTTTGTAGACACTATAACTTTTGCACATACCAATCAATATACGCTTATTGCGGATTTATTTATTTTTTTTTTTACCAAAAATATGTAGAAGAATATATATTAGCCAAAAAAGAATACATATTTACCCAAAAAAACAGTAAACTAAGGAAGAAATTTTGTTTTTTGTTCTTTTTTAAGGAAGAAATTCGTTTTTTTTTTTTTTACATTTTTTTTTTTGAGGATATTTATTACACTAAAAAGAAAGTAAAAAAAATATATATATATATTTTTTAAATTGTTGCTCTTTTTTTGTTTATAGCGCAAAAAATAAAAACTGCATTACAAGTAAAAAAAAAAAAAAAATTTATAATAAAATTCCATAAATCTATCCCCTATTTTGTAGACGCTCTAACTTTTGCGTATACCAATCAATATACGCTTATTGTGGATTTTATATTACCAAAAATATGCAGAAGACTATATATCAGCCAAAAAAGATTTCATATTTACCAAAAAAAAACAAAAACAAATTTCTTCCTTAGTTTACTAAGGAAGAAATTATTTATTTAACTTTTTTTTGAGGATATTTATTATAGCAAAAAGAGAAAAAATAAAATAAAATAAAAAATATATATATATTCGATTCCAATCGGCCCCTGCTGTGTGTAAACAGAGCGAGCCAGCGCGCGTGTGTTCCCTCTACCCTGAGGATTTGGATCATAAAAATTTTATATATATATATATATATATATATATATATATATATATATATATATATATATATATATATATATATATATATATATATATATATATATATATATATATATACACACACTATAAATATATACATACATATATATATTATATATCTCTCTCATATATATATATAATTATAATATAATATAATTTTTTTTCAAAATTGTTGTTCTTTTTTGTATATAGCGCAAAAAAATAAAAACCGCAGGGGTGATCAAATACCACCAAAAGAAAGCTCTATTTGTGGGGGAAAAAAAAGGATGTCAATTTTTTTTGTTTGGGTGCCACGTCGCACGACCGCGCAATTAGTCAGGTAAAGCGCCGCAAAAAAAATGGCCTGGACAGGAAAGGTGGCAAATCCTTTCCGGGGACTGAAGTGGTTTAAATTGGAACTAAACCCTTCTGTGCCTTTCAGCCAGGGAAGCGGCTGTCCTTGGCCTCTGTCTGATCTGGTGCCGCACATGACACACGCCCATTCGATGGATTTGACAGTTTGGTTGAGAGCACAAGCAACTGTAACAGTTGGCATTCACGGCATGCCAGGAATGTAACCGTTTTGTTTTTTGAAAACCGTTAAATTGATGGGTTTAGTTCCACTTTTACATTTCATGAACCTGAAACAAGGGAGTTGAGATATAATTGAATTAAACTTTAAAGGGTAACTCCACTTTCACTGAACAAAAAAAAAAAAAAAAATCTAAGAAAAGAATATAAAATACACTGTACAATTGCTACACAAGCCATATTGTAATTGAATGTTATTAAAAACGACCTTTCTATTTTAATCTGCACCGCTGTCATTTTCTGTAATATTAAATGCAATATGGCCGACCTGGAGGAGTTCTGAGCATCACTTGGTTAAGGAACGCCCCCCCCCCCCACCCCAGAAATGTAATTTCCTGCTTGTGTGATTGGCTCACTGATTTTCCCAGAAGTCTGCACTAAGATGGGAGTCAGGTTTTAGGCATCCCCTGCACTAGAAATTTCATTTTTCGGTGAGATACTTCCATACCTCCCAACATTTTGAGATGGGAATGAGGGACACCTACTTTGCAAAGGTATGTAAGCATAGGACACGCCCACCTGCCACACCCCCTTAAAGGAGAATTGACCCAAAAAAATAGTTAATTAAATCCACAAGGATTTTTTTTTTTTTGCCACTATTATTCCTTTATATCGGCTTTTAACACTTACAAATGCAGCAATTTAGAATTTGGATGAAAGGTTTAGCGCCGGGAAACACTTTATATATGGATCAGAGCAAAATGAGGGACAAATGAGGGGGGAAGAGGGAACATTGCTCCAAATCGGGGACAGTCCCTCGCAATCAGGGACATTTGGGAGCTGTGTACTCCCCAAGGGTTAAATGATTCTGCAGGCCCTGCGGCTTTTCTCATCGGAACACTGAGGGCGTACCGGGTGATTATAATGAGCCAGAATCTCCCATTCGGAATCCATCTGGAGAGGACATGGTGAGACCAACCGATATTTCTTCAGAGCAACAGAAGGTAAGGAATCCGCTACAAAGTTTGTTCCCCGCAATGTACAGAGAGCACCCAGAGGGGAATGTTTGTTTATTTCTCAACAAAAAGTGGAATTACTCTTTAAAACCACTTCACATTTACCCCCCTTCATGATCAGACCATTTTTTTGCGATACGGCGCTACGTTACTTTGACAATTGCACAGTCGTGCGACACTGTACCCACATAACATTTATGTCCCCCCCCCCCCACAGATAGAGCTTTCTTTTGGTGGCATTTGATCACCTCCTGCGTTTTTTTTTTTTTTTTTTGTTTTTTTTTTGTGCTATAAATAAACAAAAAAAGACTGACAATTAAAAAAAAAAAAAAAAAAAAACACAATTTTTTACTTTCTGTTATAAAACATATCCTTTTTTTTTTTTTAAATCAGTTTAGACCAATATGTATTTTTCTTCTATATATTTTTGGTAATAAAATCCCAATAACCGTATATTGATTGGTTTGCGCAAAAGTTACCATGTCTATATATTTATGGAATTTTTTTTATTTTTTTACTAGTAAGATTAGCGACCTTGTAGTGGGACCGCGATATTGCGGCGGACATTCTGACAGCGACACTTTTTTGGGGGACAGGTGACGCTAATACAGTGATCAGTGCTAAAAACAAAATATGCACTGTCACTGTACTAATGACACTGGTTGGGAAGGGGTTAACATTAGGGGCAATCAAAGGGTCAATGGCGTGCCTAGCCTGTGCTTGTGTACTGTGGGGGAGGTGCTTTTACTAGGGGAAGGCATGGAAGCATCTACCTGCTTTGCAGCGGTGTTCATTTTGACATCTGATTTTGATTTCGTTTTTTTTTTTTTTACTAAAATTAAAATGCCATCAGTCGTATTGTAGACATCTGAATGGTTTTAGTCGTATTTTAGTCGTCTAAAATTGAATGGGTTTAGTTAAATTTGAATGTATTATTTAACCACTTCCCACCGGACCTATAGCAGAATGATGGCCAGGCGGGAGGTTCGGCTATCCCAACTGGGCGTTATATGATGTCCAGCAGGATAACATGCCGGCACGTGTCCGCGGGGGGGGGGGGCGGCGCGCGCAGCGGTCGTGGTGCTATGTTTCACTCGGCGTCTCCAATCGTGGTAAGGAACCTCTGACGGAGGCCCCTTACCACGTGATCAGCTGTGACCAATCACAGCGTGGACCAAGAAACGGCTTTTTGCAGTTCATGCTGACAGGGAGAGCCGATCGGTGTCTCTCCTTGTCGGAGCGGGCGTCTGTGCTGATAATCAGCACATTGATTATCAGCGCAGCCCCCACGACAGGTGGCACAACAATGCCAATCAGCGCCCATCGGGAACGCCTGTCAGTGCCCATGACAGTGCCAATTGGTGCCCATCAGTAACACCTGTCAGTACCTCATTGTCAGTGCCGCTTGCCAATGCCCATCAGTGCTGCCTATCAGTGCCCATCAATTCTACATATCAGTGCCTCCTCATCAGTGCCACCTTATCAGTGCCAGTCGGTGAAGGAGAAAACAACATTTTAACACAAAAACACAAAAAAAATAAAATGTTTTGTTCTTCTTTTTTTAGTTTGTTTAGCAAAAAATAAAAAAAACGCAGAGGTGATCAAATATCACCAAAAGAAAGCTCTATTTGTGGGAAGAAAAGGATAAAAATGTTTGTTTGGGTACAGTGTTACCTGACCGCGCAATTGTCATTCAAAGTGCGACAGCGCTGAAAGCTGAAAATTGTCCTGGGGGGGGTGCCCGGTATTGAATGCCCATCAGTACTGCATATAGCAGTGCCACCTTATCAGTGCCCATCAGCGTCGCCTTATCAGTGCCCATCAGTGAAGGCAAAAACGGACTTATTTTACAAAACAATTTTTTATTTATATATTTTTTTTTTTCTGTCTTTTTTTTACTAAGAGCTTTCTTTTGGTGAGGTTTTTATTTTTTGCTAAGTAAAAAAAAGACAGAAAAAAAAAATATAAATAAAAAATTGTTTTGTAAAATAAGTCAGTTTTTGCCTTCACTGATGGGCACTGATAAGGCGACGCTGATGGGCACTGATAAGGTGGCACTGCTATATGCAGTACTGATGGGCATTCAATACCGGGCACACCCCCCCCAGGCCAAATTTTCAGCACTGTTGCATCGCAGTCGTGCGACACTGTACCCGAAACACAACTTTTATAATTTTGTTCCCACAAATAGAGCTTTCTTTTGGTGAGGTTTTTATTTTTTGCTATTTGTGGGAACAAAATGATAAAAGTTGTGTTTTGGGTACAGTGTCACACGACTGCGATGCAACAGTGCTGAAAATTTGGCCTGGTCAGGAAGGGGGGAAAGTGCCCGATATTGAAGTATTTAAAATGTTAATAACGGAAAAACTCTTAGGCCGCGTACACACGGGCGGACTGTATGGCCTACTTAGTCCGCCGAAACACATTTCAGCGGACAGTCCGCTCGTTTGTGGGCTTCAGCGGACTTTTTCAGCGTGCAGTCTGGCGTACTAAGTATTTCGGAATTTCCGTAATTCTGTCCGTCAGACTTTGGTTTCAGCGGACAGTCCGCTCGTGAGTAGGCTAGTTCGACGGACTAAGAATGGCGCATGCTCAGAAAGGATTTACACGGCGAAAGGTTGCATTGCAGTGTATTGGACTTCCTATTTCTAGTCCCGTCGTACGTGCTGTACACGTCATCGTGCAAGCTTTCGATGGACTGTTTGTGCATCCGTGTGTGGTCAAGTCCGTTCATTCGAAAGTATGACGGACTGTCCGTCGGATTGTATGACGGACTAAGTAGGCCATACAATCCGCCCGTGTGTACGCGGCTTTACATATTTTTTTTTTTTTTATTCCTTTTTTTTTTTTTTGTTTGTTTTTTATTGTGGACAGAGTAGGGAAGATTGTTTTGCTATCCATGTCCCCCTGGAAAGATTCTCTGCACTTCCTGTCCTACAGACACAACAGGCGGTGAGAGAAATTCTCTCCAAAGTAAGGGGAAATCTCCTACTAAACGATTGTCACCAGAACCAGATCTACCTTCCATTCCTCTACTGGACTGAACTCAAACTTTTCAATCGTTACGTTCCTTTCTGTCCCCAGCGACCGCGGTCACATGGACAAATAAAAAGACTGACTCTCCTCAGTGGGGACACGGACTGCAATGTGGAACTGAGAGTCCAGGAGGCGGACGTACTAAAGGAGTTCAGAATCCTCACTCAAAAAAAAATTAAATTAAATATTCAATTTATTTATCTATGGGGAAAAAAGGCAAATTTCTGTTCACTTTAATCATCAATCGCATTCAAATGCTTTTTTCATAATTGCAGAATTGAAGTGAATATCCACCTCAGCTCAGGAAGATTTATCCCCCCTCCCCCTTCATGACCAGGAATTTTTTTTGCTATTCACTACTATGCTACTTTAACTGGTAATTGCACGGCCATCCAGTGCTGTACCCAAGCGAAATATAGATCATTTTTATTTTCACACAAATAAAGCTTTCTTTTGGTGGTATTTGATCGCCTCTGTTTGTTTGTTTGTTTTTTATTTATTTATTTTTGCAATATAAACAAGAAAAGACCGACCGTTTTGAAAAAAATAAATATTATAATTTTTACGTTCTGCTACAAAACGTATCCAATGAAAAAAAAAAAAAAAAAAATCTAATTTCTTCATGAATTTAGGCTAAAATGTATTCTGCTACATGATTGGCCAGGAGCAGAATCGGTGTGACAATAGCGAATATTCATTCACTATTGTCACACAACTGGGTGGGCTCCGGGGCACAGGGCTCACAGCTGAAGACCAGGAGGAGGGTTTCTTTGGCATCTGGTAACTTTGCGCCTATACTCCACTATTGAGAGCTATTGAGAGCTATTGTTGCGATTCGGGCGCGCTCGTGCGCGCATAAGAAACTTAGCGGATCACAGATGCACCATTGAGCATGCTCAAAGAAGTGTGCACGCCCGTGGGAGCACGCCCGTGCTTCCCTTTGGCACCAGACGGCCTACTTAAGGGACACACTGACCTTTGACGGATGCTGACTGATCTTCAGCTGTTCCTGTACCAGTATCCTGCCTTGCCTGTTACCCGTTACTGAACCTTGGCTTTCCTTGACCTTGCTGCTGGACCCTCCTACACTCCTGATTACTGGTTCCTGATCTCGGCTTCCTATTGACCTTGCTCCTGCCTGATGTCTTGGTACCCTGCTGCCCTCCTGCTACCGAACCCGGCTATCCTAGTGACTTTGCTTCTGTCTCCTGTCAACACTGCCACCCGAGTCTCTGCAACTATGATCCTGCGACCTGCTGCGACTTTCTGCCTTGCAAGAGTCGCATCCTCTGCTACAAGTTTTCGGGGCTACATCTGCAGGCACTCATGTTCCTCCTGTTCCTTGGTTCCCTCTGTCCCCACTCTCAGCGGGACCTGGGCTGGAGATACAAGAGAGGCTGGCCTCTTCACTACAGACTCCGACCAAGCACGTGACAACTGGTAACCAATGTGATTTTCCAGAACCCCGCACAGTTATGGGGATCAATTTAGGGTGTTTACTAACAAGACCTTAAGACAGCTGCCACCTTCCAGCTTCCACCGTAAACATGGTCCAGTGAGGTGAGAGAGTCCTTCAGACCCGATCTCTCCTGGTGATGTCCTTCAACCAGCTTCTACGAAGATCCAGCAAGGCCCTCAGCCGTGAGGCCTCTCTAGAACAGCTGCACAGTCCATGGGCTGCCTTGGGGGCAGCAGCCCCTCAGGCACTGGAACCCTCCTGGGGAGATGGAACCCAGGTCTCCGGTGCTTTAGACCAGGGGTCTCCAAAATTTCGAAACAAATGGTCAGTTTAGACTTGGCCAGTGGGAGACAAAAAGATTCAGATTTAAGTGGGAACAAATAATGCCCCATTGTTTGTGTCAAGCTACAGTAATTTCACCAGATTATTGGTGTAAATGGGAGGAATTACGCCCCACCATTGATATCATTGGGCCCCATCGTTGGTGTCTTCGAGAGGAATTGCGCCCCATCATTGATGTAATTGGACCCCATAGTCGGTGTCATTGGGAGGAATTGTGCCTCCTTCAGAGGTGTCAGTGGGGGGTAATTATGCCCCATTGTTTGCATCATTGGAAGAAGTAGTGCCCCAAGAGCTAGATAAAAGCAAACAAAGGGCCACAGTTTGGAGATCAATGCTTTAGACCATTTTATTCAATTTTCAGCTCCCCCTCTGGACACACATCTCAAGGGATTGGCTGGAGCATGATAAATATTCAAGCTGGTTATTTGCATCTCCCTCCCTAATCTCTGGATGCTTCTTCCAGAGGCAGGCAAAAGCAATCCAACTCCCAGCCTGTGGAACCCTGAACAGACCAGGACAGATGATCACTGCTCCCTATTGCAGAAGGAGCCAAAAACAAGATTTACCCAGCACCCTACGCTAGGAGGGTGCCATGTATCGATAATGTGGAGGGGGGGGGGCGCGCGTGTGGCAGTCAAGTGGACCTGTTGCACAGTTTCAGTGGGTCTGTCACGAGGACCACGTACCTGATGTGAAACCAAAGTAGTGGGGAGGCCTTCCTTGCACCTCAGGTCCTTAAAGCCTCTGGAGATGGACCCGAGGTGCAAACCTTAGTCCGGGATCCGAGCCGAGGTCAAGTCCAGTTGGGCAACGAAGCATAAAAGGGTTAATCAGAAGAAGAATGGTCGAGATCCAAGCCGGGGGCCGGTTCCAATCTGGCAGCGGAGTACAAAAGGGACAAAGAAGTAGAAAGGTCAAGGTGCAAATCCGAGGTCAAAGGCAAGCAGTAATCAAGAGTAGTCAAACAGGTTTCCAAGTCACAACAGGTTCAGACAGATCACACACTAGCACAGGAACAGGGGGGGGGGGGGGGACTGAAGATAATCCAGCAATTTGGCAGTGTCTGGGCTGGACTTATATAGGGAAGTTTGGGGTTGCTTCCTGTGTGCCTCCTGGGCATTTTCCCACCTTTTTTCCATCAGGCTGAAGTCACTTCCTGTGCGCCTCCTGGGCATTTTCCCACCTTTTTTCTATCAGGTTGAGGTCACTTCCTGTGCGTGTTCTGGCCATTTTCCCGCCTTTTTTTCATCAGGTTGAGGTCACTTCCTGTGCATGTGTCCGGCATTTTCCCACCTTTTTCCATCAGGCTGAGGTCCCTTCCTGTGCGCCTCCTGGGCATTTTTCTGCCTTTTTTCTATCAGGTTGAGGTCACTTCCTGTGCGCATCCTGGGCATTTTGACACCTTTTTTCCAACCGGCAGAGGTCACTTCCTGTGCGCCTCCTGTGCCTTCTCCTGCCCTTTTCCATCAAGTCTTCTGCGCAGGTGCGGGTTTGCGCCCTGAGGCGTCTTTGGCACTCGCTCAGTTGGCACGGATTTCCTCTTGCGGCAGCGCGCCCTTGGTGCATGCGTAATAAGCCCTGGACTCTTACAGGGTCCCTGCATCTACTATATGTTCAGTTGCTCTGTAGAGCGCACCATGAGAGGTCCAACAAGCCCTCTCCTGAGTCAGACCTAAAGCAATCATCAAAGCTCATGCTTCCAGCTGGTTGGATAACTCTAGCCCCGACTCAGCAGGGGGCGTAGTAGGCAGAGAGACCACTGCTTCCACTTCAGCATACAAGCAGGGGACAGGCTTTTCTACTCAGACTTTAAACATTTGAGGCTGTATGTAGGGGAGGTGCTAGGTCTACAAAAGATCTGGGGCTACAGCCCGTAGCAGCGTAGTAAAGAAAGTCATACACTTGGGCAGGCATATAAATGTATATACAATAATATATGTGTGTGTGTGTGTGGGGTATCCCCAGAGAGTCCCCCACTTACATCAGGGTCCCCAGAGAGTCCCCCACTTACATCAGGGTCCCCAGAGAGTCCCCCACTTGCATCAGGGTCCCCAGAGAGCCTTCCCCCCTTGCATCAGGGTCCTCGGAGAGCCTTCCCCCCTTGCATCAGGGTCCTCGGAGAGCCTTCCCCCCTTGCATCAGGGTCCTCGGAGAGCCTTCCCCCCTTGCATCAGGGTTACCTCGGAGAGACTTCCCCCCTTGCATCAGGGTTACCTCGGAGAGCCTTTCCCCTTGCATCAGGGTCCCTCGGAGAGCCTTTCCCCTTGCATCAGGGTCCTCGGAGAGCCTTTCCCCTTGCATCAGGGTCCTCGGAGAGCCTTTCCCCTTGCATCAGGGTCCTCGGAGAGCCTTTCCCCTTGCATCAGGGTCCTCGGAGAGCCTTTCCCCTTGCATCAGGGTCCTCGGAGAGCCCTTTCCCCTTGCATCAGGGTCCTCGGAGAGCCTTTCCCCTTGCATCAGGGTCCTCGGAGAGCCTTTCCCCTTGCATCAGGGTCCTCGGAGAGCCTCCCCCTTGCATCAGGGTCCTCGGAGAGCCACCTTGCATCAGGGTCCCCAGAGAGCCACCCCTCCCCTTGTGGACCCCTGCAGAGACTCGGGGCTATGGGCCTCAGATTCGGGGCTACAGCCCCTAAAGCCACCCCGTAGCGACGCCACTGGCTGTATGTATGTATGGACAAATTTTATTTGCTTTTTTTTCTTTATCTTTGTTTTAGAGGTGCATTGTTTGAGTCTTAATACCTTGCAAGAGTAGCTTAATGCCTTAGCAAATGCAATATGTCAACAAAGTAATACCGGTTAACCAGAGAATTAGCCACAAGTTTTACTGTTCTGCAAAGTTACAGATGAGACTAATTGATGGTAACGACAGCACCGAGGACCAAGTTTCCATGGCCTCTTCCTTCCGACTCCTCTTCCTTCTACTCCGCGGTCACCAATACAGTTGGGCGTTTATTACGAAGTGGCTTGTTGCTGGTGCCAGAATCCGGCTTTACGGAATTAAAACAAGCAAGGTTTAATAATAATGGAAGGAGCCCCGTCTTCCCCCGCAGTGGGATACTTGGTGCAGTCCAATACAACACTGGGCAAGCCTGGGCCTGCCTGGTGCTTTTAATGAATAGTCATGAGGAAAGGGAAAAGGGGAGGGCCCACGTTTGTTGTTGGATGCAGCTAGTTGACAGAACCCAGGGAGATGAGAGAGAAAAAAAAAAAAAGAAAAATTCAAACAAACTGCTTACATGTACCACAGCATCCTCCGAGAGCCATGCACTGCGTCGTCTACCTGGGCTGCCATTGCACGTTCTCGCTCCTACCCAAACCTACGCTTCTGACCCCATGACTCCGGTGCTGGGACTTTTGCCTCTTATATTCAAATTCCACATAGAATAAAATGCTATATATAAGTGACCCCATGCAGCCGTACACGGTAGGTAACGGGAGTTATTGCAAGCATTAAAAGAACGTAATTTTTTTTAAACTTTTGTTTTTGTTTTTTTATGTGTAATATATAAATATATATTTAAGCAATCTATAAATATTTATTTTTAATATGATATCATTTATATATTTTTCTTTTCATTTTTTATACCCTTTTTATTTTTTTATTTTGTTTTTTGAACAGAAAAAATTTTACGAAGAAATGTATTCATATATTTATCTTTTAATGAATACAAGTTTATTTTTCTGATATATTTTTTTTGTTTGTTTTTTTTTTTTTTTTTTTTTTTTTGTAGTACACGTTTACTTATTTTTATTTTTTATTTTTTTTATCAGGACATATATTTTTTAAAGAAATGTATACACATATTTATTTTTTAATGTATACATATTTATTTTTCTAATATGATAAATGTTATAGAATTTTTTCTTTTTTTTATTACACATTTACTTTTCTTTTAACAGGACAAATTTATTTTTTAATAAAATATAATATATTTTTTTTTTATAGAAATTTATTTTTTAATGTATAGATAATTATTTTTCTGATCGTTTTTTTTTTTTTGTAGTACATGTTTACTTCCTTTTTTGTTTTGTTTTTTAACGGGACACATTTATTTTTTAATAAAAAAAATGTAATTGACCTATTTTTTAAAGAAATGTATACACATATTTATTTTTTAATGTATACATATTTATTTTTCTAATATGATAAATGATATATATATTTTTTCTTTTCTTTTTTTAATTACACATTTACTTTTTTAACAGGACACATTTATTTTTTAATAAAATTATAAATATATATATATATATATAAATATAATATAAATTTATTTTTATTTTTTTATAAAAATTTACACGTATATTTTTCTAATAGGATAAATGTTTTATATATATTTTTTATTTTTTTTATTACACATTTACTTTTTTTAACAGGACACATCTATTTTTTAATAAAATTATAATATTTATATGTTTTTTTATAGAAATGCATACACATTTATTTTTTAATGTATACATATATATATATATATATATATATATTTTTTAATATGATCCATTTTATATATTTTCTCGTTTCTTTTTCTTTTACACGTTTACTTTTTTGACAGCACACATTTTATATATATATATAGATATAGATAGAGATTATGTAATATGTATTTTTTTTTTTATTGTATTAATTGTTTTTGTACTATTTTGTCTGGTTATATATCTTTGTTTGCCCCAAGTTTTTTTTTTTTTTTTTTTATAAATTTATACTCAAATTTGATTTGTAATATAGATTTTTCTTTGTTTTCTTATTTTTTTTTATTGTATATACCGGTACATATTTAGTTTTCCTAAAGAAATGTATGTTCATTTAAAAAAATGTAACCCCCCCCCCACCTTCCCCCATGAGTTCCTTTACCGTCACTCCCTACTGCTTCTTTCACACCTGTTGCTATTTAAATCCTGCCATGCATTAAAATTAGGAAATTAGGGCTTCTTTTGGGATCAGTTTCACGACTGCGACAATCACAATGAAGGGAGAACAGGGGTTGTGCCTTTTGCTCTTTGGTGGCTGTTAAAATTGTAAACTGCCTTCTCCTGGGTTTTGTGTATTTTCTGTTCTTTATATTGAAACATATTTTTGTTAATTTTTTTTTTTAATTTTTAATTTGTTTTTTATTAAATTTTTAGTTGAAAAAAGATAGTTTGTACATTGCTTTCATAGTGGTTGTTGTTGCTTTTATTAGCAAGGGGGTGAACGTGTAAAAAATGCTGGAAACTTATTGCTGCTTACATGTGTTTGTAATATGTAGCTGGAGATACAAAATAAGCAAATATGCAGATTTTTTTTTTTATTTTAATTCCTAAAAATAATACATACTTTTGATGCAAGGTTCATTCGGAGGGATTTAAGTCAAATTTTTTTTTTTTTTTTTTTTTTTTTTTTTTACTTTTCTAAATGATTCAATTTTTTCAGACTATGAGATGAATATTAGTCCAAATTATGTAATAGTTACTTAAGCAGAAAATAATCCCTTCAAAAAAACTTATTTTTTTCAAGGAGTAAAAACAATGTATTTTGAAATGGAGCGATGGCCGAAAATGACCAAGTAGTCCATTGAGTCTACCTCAATTTTTTTTCTAGTTTAAAAAAAAAAAATATATATATATATATATATAATATGTGTGTGTATGTATATATATATATATATATATATATATATATATAAAAAAATTTATATCATTTCATTTTTTTTTTTTTTTCTTATACACAGTATCTTGAAAAAGTATTCATACCCTTTGGAATTTTCCACATTTTATCATGTTACAACCAGTAATGTAAATTTATTTTATTTGTATTTTATTTGATAGACCAACACAAAGTGGCACATAATTGTGAAGTGGAAGGAAAATGATAAATGGTTATCAAACTTTTTTTTACAAATGTGTGAAAAGTGTGGGGGGGGGCTTTTGTATTCAGCCCCCTTTACTCTGTTACCCCTAACTAAAATCTAGTAGAAGCAATTGCCTTCAGAAGTCACCTCCTTAGTAAATAGAGTCCACCTGTGTATAATTTAATCTCAGTATAAATACAGCTGTTCTGTGAAGCCCTCAGAGGTTTATTGGAGAACCTTAGTGAACAAACAGCACCATGAAGGCCAAGGAACACACCGGACAGGTCAGGGATAATGTTTTGGAGAAGTTTAAAGCAGGGTTCAGTTATAAAAAAAATATATCTCCCAAGCTTTGAAAATCTCACGGAGCTCTGTTCAATCCATCATCTGAAAATGGAAAGAGTATGGCACAACTGCAAACCTACCAAGACATGGCCGTCCACCTAAACTGACCGGCCGGGCAAGGAGAGCATTCATCAGAGAAGAGCCAAGAGGCCCATGGGAACTCTGGAGTAGTGATGGACGAACGTTTCGCCCGGCGGTCGTTTCGCGGCGAATTTCCGACTTTCGCCGTCCGCGGGTTCGAACGCCTTTTTCCGTCGTTCGCCCCGGCGGACTTACGTGTTTAATGTATACAAGAACTTTAACCTTTCGTGACACGTTTATCATGTGTTACAGGACAACCAATTGAGACATGACAGCTCATGGACACTTGGACATTCCCCCTAACCTATAAATACACCCGATCCGGTGGCCATTTTACATTCTTTCTTCTGTCACTGTAGGGAAAGGATCCTGTGTGGAGTAGGGACAGAGAAAACGCTAGCTATTTGGTACACAAAAGTTCTTTTCAGGACTGGTATAGGTGTTAGGTCAGCAGCCTGAGTTTCTTTTGTCAGTTTAGATAAAGGGACAGAGCGCTGTATGCTGCTATTTTAGGGACAGCTCAGCCAGATTAGTCTTTCTTCATCATCATCATCATCATCATCATTAGCTGTTACTATCAGGTCCACAAAAGAGCTGTTCCAGCTAATCGTTCCAGCCTACTCTTTTTTGCCAATTTGTATAGGGACAGGCAGGAAGCAGTGTGTCAGGCAGTGAGGATAATTTTAAAGACTTGCTGTTACTATTAGTTCCACAAAGGTTCTTTTCAGGACTGGTATCAGTGGTACGGTAATAGGCTTGTACACGTATAATATTCTTTCTTCCAAATATAGAAAGAATATTATACTTGACTGCTGCCCTTCTGCTGCAGTCTGCTAATCATTCACAACTCACTTGTTCCACAAAGCTCTTTATCAGGACTGGTAACTTGGTCTGTCTAGGGTGCTACGGTACATAGGCTTGGGTGCGGTACAGTCTGCTGTTCTGTAAGGACCGCTATCGGTCCACAATACATAGGGTTGCCGTGCACTACTGCTGACCGCTGCCCTATACTGCAGCAGTCCTTCAGCGGTATAGGGACTGACGCACAGTCTGCTAAACACTAATACACAACCTGCTTGGTCCACAAAAGTTCTTATAAGGACTGGTAACTTGGTATAGGGTGCTACGGTACATAGGCCTGAGTGCGTTACAGTCTGCTGTTCTGTAAGGACCGCTATCGGTCCACAATACATAGGGTTGACGTGCACTACTGCTGACCGCTGCCCTATACTGCAGCAGTCCTTCAGCGGTATAGGGACTGACGCACAGTCTGCTAAACACTAACACACAACCTGCTTGGTCCACAAAAGTTCTTATAAGGACTGGTAACTTGGTATAGGGTGCTACGGTACATAGGCCTGAGTGCAGTACAGTCTGCTGTTCTGTAAGGACCGCTATCGGTCCACAATACATAGGGTTGCCGTGCACTACTGCTGACCGCTGCCCTATACTGCAGCAGTCCTTCATTGGTATAGGGACTGACGTACAGTCTGCTAATCACTAACACACAACCTGCTTGGTCCACAAAAGTTCTTATAAGGACTGGTAACTTGGTATAGGGTGCTACGGTACATAGGCCTGAGTGCGTTACAGTCTGCTGTTCTGTAAGGACCGCTATCGGTCCACAATACATAGGGTTGCCGTGCACTACTGCTGACCGCTGCCCTATACTGCAGCAGTCCTTCAGCGGTATAGGGACTGACGCACAGTCTGCTAAACACTAACACACAACCTGCTTGGTCCACAAAAGTTCTTATAAGGACTGGTAACTTGGTATAGGGTGCTACGGTACATAGGCCTGAGTGCAGTACAGTCTGCTGTTCTGTAAGGACTGCTATCGGTCCACAATACATAGGGTTGCCGTGCACTACTGCTGACCGCTGCCCTATACTGCAGCAGTCCTTCAGCGGTATAGGGACTGACGCACAGTCTGCTAAACACTAATACACAACCTGCTTGGTCCACAAAAGTTCTTATAAGGACTGGTAACTTGGTATAGGGTGCTACGGTACATAGGCCTGAGTGCAGTACAGTCTGCTGTTCTGTAAGGACCGCTATCGGTCCACAATACATAGGGTTGCCGTGCACTACTGCTGACCGCTGCCCTATACTGCAGCAGTCCTTCAGCGGTATAGGGACTGACGTACAGTCTGCTAATCACTAACACACAACCTGCTTGGTCCACAAAAGTTCTTATAAGGACTGGTAACTTGGTATAGGGTGCTACGGTACATAGGCCTGAGTGCGTTACAGTCTGCTGTTCTGTAAGGACCGCTATCGGTCCACAATACATAGGGTTGCCGTGCACTACTGCTGACCGCTGCCCTATACTGCAGCAGTCCTTCAGCGGTATAGGGACTGACGCACAGTCTGCTAAACACTAACACACAACCTGCTTGGTCCACAAAAGTTTTTATAAGGACTGGTAACTTGGTATAGGGTGCTACGGTACATAGGCCTGAGTGCAGTACAGTCTGCTGTTCTGTAAGGACCGCTATCGGTCCACAATACATAGGGTTGACGTGCACTACTGCTGACCGCTGCCCTATACTGCAGCAGTCCTTCAGCGGTATAGGGACTAAGAGTTTTGTCACAGGGTGATTTAAAAAATGACAGGCAGAGGAAGAGGCAGGCCCTTCCGCAGGGGTGGTAGGGGTAGGGCAGGAGCAACAGCCTTGAGCCAAAGTGGGAAGTTGCAGAAGGTGCGTTCAATTACTTTAAAGGACGCACCAGACTTGGTTGAGTGGCTCACTCAGCCTTATTCTTCTGCACCCTCCTCATCCTCTCGATCTGCACCCTCTTCTTCACTCTCTGCTATGTGCACCCCCAAAGACACTACCACCAACAACACCACCACCACCACATACCTTCCGCTTGAGTGCAAATGGGGGCCTTCATGCTCCAGTGTTTTAATAGGGACCCCCGTATAAAAAGCATGAGGGTCAAGGACCAGTACTGGGTGGCAACGTACTTAGATCCCCGGTACAAACACAAAATGGCGGAAATGTTACCGCCGTCGCAGAGGGCTGTCAGAATGCAGCACTTCCAGGCCTTGCTTCGAGAAATGCTGCATTCTGCTTTTGCGTGCGCTGGCAGAGGAGCAATTCCCACTCCCAGAGAAGGATTTGCGGGTACCAATCCAACAGCGCCTGCAAGAAGAGGCCGGTTTGAAGATGTGTTGGTGACTTCGGATATGAGGTCATTCTTTCAGCCGACCCATCGACAGGTGTCATCCGGATCCAGCATCAGGGAACGCCTAGACCGTCAGGTGTCCGACTACATTGGGTTAACGGCCGATGTGGACGCTCTGAGGAGTGATGAACCCCTAGACTACTGGGTGGGCAGGCTTGACCTCTGGCCAGAGCTTGCCCAATTTGCAATCGAACTGTTGGCTTGCCCCTCATCCAGTGTCCTGTCCGAAAGGACGTTCAGCGCAGCAGGGGGGATTGTGACCGATAAGCGTACTCGCCTAGCTCACCACAGTGTTAACTACCTCACATTTCTAAAAATGAATGAGGCATGGATCTCGGAGGAATTCAACACATGTGATCAGTAGACCATGTATATGTCTATAAACAATTTTTGGAATCAAGCACACAGACCTTCTTAATTCATTTGGCTCACTTCCCTGACCCAAAAAAGCACACCGTACTATATGCCCCTACCCTCCTCTTTGAAGAGGTTGAGCGGTGTCATATTTCTACTGGGGCTGCTTATTATGAGGGGTTCCCACCATCCCTGTGCTGTGCTGACTTCCTCCTGGGTGTTCTTATTATGAGGGGCTCCCACCATCCCTGTGCTGTGCTGACTTCCTCCTGGGGGTTCTTATTATGAGGGGATCACACCATCCCTGTGCTGTGCTGACTTCCTCCTGGGGCTGCTTACGGTGCTGCTGTCAGCGCTGTATGTCACGGAGCTGCTGTCAGCGCTGTATGTCACGGAGCTGCTGTCAGCGCTGTATGTCACGGAGCTGCTGTCAGCGCTGTATGTCACGGAGCTGCTGTCAGCGCTGTATGTCACGGAGCTGCTGTCAGCGCTGTATGTCACGGAGCTGCTGTCAGCGCTGTATGTCACGGAGCTGCTGTCAGCGCTGTATGTCACGGAGCTGCTGTCAGCGCTGTATGTCACGGTGCTGCTGTCAGCGCTGTATGTCACGGAGCTGCTGTCAGCGCTGTATGTCACGGAGCTGCTGTCAGTGCTGTATGTCACGGAGCTGCTGTCAGCGCTGTATGTCACGGAGCTGCTGTCAGCGCTGTATGTCACGGAGCTGCTGTCAGCGCTGTATGTCACGGTGCTGCTGTCAGCGCTGTATGTCACGGAGCTGCTGTCAGCGCTGTATGTCACGGAGCTGCTGTCAGTGCTGTATGTCACGGAGCTGCTGTCAGCGCTGTATGTCACGGAGCTGCTGTCAGCGCTGTATGTCACGGAGCTGCTGTCAGCGCTGTATGTCACGGTGCTGCTGTCAGCGCTGTATGTCACGGAGCTGCTGTCAGCGCTGTATGTCACGGAGCTGCTGTCAGCGCTGTATGTCACGGAGCTGCTGTCAGCGCTGTATGTCACGGAGCTGCTGTCAGCGCTGTATGTCACGGAGCTGCTGTCAGCGCTGTATGTCACGGTGCTGATGTCAGTGCTCTGTATTACGGTGCTGCTGTCAGTGCTCTGTATCTCCTGCACCCTCTTGTTTGCCTACCCTGGTCCCTGACCTTCCCTCTCCTCCATTGCCTTCATTAGCTCCATAGTCCTGAATTGTCAGAACAATTTCCCAAATAAAAAAAAAATGCTTGTAGTTATCGATCCCAAATTCACCTCATACATGTATTATGCTATTGTCCAGGTGGTGGGACTACGTGCTACCCCCTAATAATTACCCCGTGGCCGCAAATTCGACCTAAAGGTTTGCGAAATTCGCCTCCCATTGAAGTCAATGGAGCCCGCGGCGAACGGTCGTTTTCGCGAACGTTTGTGTCCGTTCGCGTTTCGCGTTCGCGAAACGTCCCGTCGGAAGTTCGTCCATCACTACTCTGGAGGAGCTGCAGAGATCCACAGCTCAGGGGGGAGAATCTGTCCACAGGACAACTATTAGTCGTCTCTCCACAAATCTGCCCTTTATAGTGACAAGAAGAAAGACAATGGTGAAAGAAAGTCATAAGAATTCCCATCTCTAGTTTGTGAGAAGCCATGTGGGGGACACAGCAAACATGTGGAAGAAGGTGATCTGGTCAGATGAGACCAAAATTTAACTTTTTGTCCTGAAAGCAAAACTCTGTGTGGCGGGAAACTAACACTGCACATCACCCTGAACACACCATCCCCACCGTGAAACATGGTGGTGGCTGCATCATGTGGTGGGGATGCTTTTCTTCAGCGGGGACAGGGAAGCTGGTCAGAGTGGGTGGGAAGGGGAGGGGTATGGGGTTTATGGAGGTGGGTATTATGTGCAGGAGAGGAGTATGGGGTTTATGGAGGTGGGTATTATGTGCAGGAGAGGAGTGCAGAGTAAAAAAAGGAAAGGTGATGAAGGAACTCGCCTAAGTTAATTACTGAGGACCATGCAGCTTAAGGGTAAGGGAACTTTAATTACACCAAAATATCATTAGTACAAAAATCACTGGATAAAAATCCGGAGTGTACGGTGCAGAATGTATGGGGGAGGAGTGAGGAGTGTGGAGTGTACAGTGGAAGGTATTATGTTCAGGATGGTGTCAGTAGGGCAATTTTTTTTTTATAATTTTTTTTTTTTTTTTTTTTTTTTTTTTACAATTTCATTTTTTAGTGTTGTTTTTTTTTCATTTTTTCAAAATGCTTTCTGGCGGGCAGTGGATGGTGTCACTGGGGCAGTGAACGGTGTTAGAATTTTTTTATTTTTATAATTTGGGGATTGGACAGCCTCATTAGGGCAGTGGACGGTGTCAATAGTTTTTTTTGTTTTTATTATCTTATTTATTATCTTATTTATCATCTTATTATCTTATTATCTATTTTTTACAATTGATTTATTTATTTATTTTAAGATTTTTTTTTTTTCACAGTGCTTCTGGGGAAGGGGGTGAGGGGTATGAGGCAGTGGATGGTGTAATGTATTTATTGTTTTAGTTTTAACACTTTTTAACTTGTTTTTGATTTATTTATTTATTTTTTTTGTGGGGGGGGGGGGGGGTATTGGGGCAGTGGATAGTGTAGGCACTTGTTGTCAATAGTTTTCCTTATATATTTATTTTACAATTATATTTTTTATAATTTTTTTTTTCCAATTTTATTTTGTAATGCTTTTCCAATATTTTTTGTAATACTTTTTGTAGAGGAGGAGAACGGGGGAGTGAAGGAGGCGGAGGATGGGGGAGTGGAGAAGGACACAGCGGGCTGGGAGGGAACACAGGGAGTGCAGGAGGACGGGGGAGCGGAGAAGGAGGAGGACGACGGGAGAGTGGAGGAGGACGACGGGAGAGTGGAGGAGGAGGAGGAGGACGACGGGAGAGTGGAGGAGGAAGAGGAGGACGACGGGAGAGTGGAGGAGGAGGACGACGGGAGAGTGGAGGAGGAGGACGACGGGAGAGTGGAGGAGGAGGACGACGGGAGAGTGGAGGAGGAGGAGGAGGACGACGACGGGAGAGGAGGAGGAGGACGGGGACGGGAGAGTGGAGGAGGAGGAGGAGGACGACGGGAGAGTGGAGGAGGAGGACGACGGGAGAGTGGAGGAGGAGGACGACGGGAGAGTGGAGGAGGAGGAGGAGGACGACGGGAGAGTGGAGGAGGAGGAGGACGACGACGGGAGAGGAGGAGGAGGAGGAGGACGGAGGAGGGCGGGAGAGTGGAGGAGGAGGAGGACGGGAGAGTGGAGGAGGAGGACGACGGGAGAGTGGAGGAGGAGGACGACGGGAGAGTGGAGGAGGAGGAGGAGGAGGATGGGTGAGTGGAGGAAGGAGGAGGAGGAGGAGGAGGACGGGAGAGTGGAGAATGGAGGAGGACGGGAGAATGGAGGAGGACGGGAGATTGGAGGAGGAGGAGGAGGAGGAGGATGGGAGAGTGGAGGAGGAGGAGGGTGGTAGAGTGGAGGACGGAGGAGGAGGACGGAGGAGGAGGATGACCTAAACCTTGTGGACAGCCTTCCCAGAAGAGTTGAAGCTGTTATAGGAGTGTGTCTATGGGAATGTTTGAGCATTCTTCCAGAAGTGCATTTGTGAGGTCAGGCACTGATGTTGGACCAGAAGGCCAGCAGGCCAGTCAAGTTTCTCCACCCTCAAACTCGTTCATCCATGTCTTTATGGACCTTGCTTTGTACACTGGTGTGCAGTCATGTTGGAACAGAAAGGGGTCACCCCCAAACTGCTTACACATAGCTGGGAGCATGAAATTGTCCAAAATGTCTTGTTATGCTGAAGCTTTAAGAGTTCCCTTCACTGGAACTAAGGGGCCAAGGCCAACCCCTGAAAAGCAACCCCCCACACCATAATCCCCGTCCCCCCTTCGCCAAATGATTTGGACCAGAGCACAAAGCAAGGTCCATAAAGACATGGAGGAGCGAGTTTGGGGTGGAGGAACATGCCTGACCTGCACTGGTGTCAGTGTGGGAAATGATGTCCTGTTATTGGTATCAGTGGATGAAAATAGCGCCTCAAGGGCCAGATAAAGGCAAGCAAAGGGCCGCTGTTAGGAGACCACTGCTCCAGAGCTTAGTAAATGAGACAAAGCTTCACTTTGCTATGAATACTCAATCACATGCAAGGGGGGAAAAAACAGCATGCATGGGTTGTGTATATTGTGCTTTCATCAATTTCTACCTCTCTGTGTCATAAATGGTGTATTGCCCTGATTCCTGGTGTCAGACAGCCTCTTTCTGTAGATGCTGCTCCATCTCTCTCTTGGTTTGGTCCCTCCAGCTTCTGACCACATGTCTTCCCATGCTCGTTCCTTCTGTAAGTACATCTGAGCAGTCAGCAACAAGCTGTTCCTTCCCTTCCAGAATCCCCAAGACAGCAGAACAGCAGCTGATGCATCTCTAGAGGTGTCGGAGATGTCCACAGGGAGGATTTGCTGCGTCTCTGAATAAGACATGGCCTTTGTGTGAAAACCTTTCTTTTTTTTCCAGAGAATCAGGCATGATAGAAATATAGATGCCACCACCGTTCACTTGTTTGTGAGGGTGCAAGCTCTGGGGTGGTCATCTTCATCCGTACTTAGCCACTGAATCAAAATGGCACATCTGAATTTAGAATTGGAATACCACATATTAATATTCAAGTCCAAATACAAGTTTATTCTAACAATAGATTCCTTGCAAAGCCAACATGGGGCTGTAACTTTGCTCCCTTCCTCAGGGTCTAAGAAAATCACACAGAGGTACATTATATGTGGACTCAGTGTTCAGTATGTAGCTTGAGAGTTAGGAATGTGCTCAGGATCTGTTACCCCGGCTGGATAAAGCAGTCCTTCAGCATTCAGAAGTTTCTAGTCCAATAGTCGGCTTCTTCACATTCGCACCATTGCCATACTACTACTACTAAAAGGGAACATAACTTTTTTGTTAATTTACAGGTCGTTCAAATTTCACATTTGGTATTATTTTTTTAATTACAATGTCTTTACTGATTTATTCTCTATAAAGCCCCTATACACACTATCAGATTTTCTGCTGATTTTTTTCCTTGAGATTTACAAAAACCATGTAGTGCAAGGGCCTGCCTGATTGTATACAGATTGAAACTCCTGAGGTTTGACCTCATATTATATGGTTTTTGTAAATCTGAATGAAAAAATCAGCAGAAAATCTGATAGTGTGGGGCTTGACTCTTCCTTTTCTTTTTTTCATTGCAGGTAAATAATGGTGTCCAAGCAGAAGCAACGTGCCGTCATTGAGTTCTTGACAAAGGAGGGACGCAGGCTGTCCGACAGTCACAGCAGGCTACAGAATGTTTATAGAGATGACACCATTGGCAAGAGCAATGTCTTGTCAGTGGTGTCACCTCTGTAATGTCTTCTCTTTGGTGACTCTTGTACATGGTGTCATCTCCATAATGTCTTGTCACTGGTGACTCTTGTCCATGGTTTCATCTCCGTAATGTCTTCTCATGGGTGACTCTTTTGTCCATGGTGTATTCTCTGTAACATTTTGTCATTGGTGACTCTCGTCCATGGTGTCATCTCCTTAATGTCTTGTCACTGGTGACTCTTGTCAATGGTGTCATCTCCATAACATTTTGTCACTGGTGACTTTTGTCCATAGTGTCATCTCCGTAACGTCTTGTCATTGGTGACTCTTGTTAATGGTGTATTCTCCGTAAGGTCTTGTCATGACTCTTGTCCATGATGTCATCTCCGTAACGTCTTGTCATTGGTGACTCTTGTTAATGGTGTATTCTCTGTAAGGTCTTGTCATGACTCTTGTCCATGATGTCATCTCTGTAATGTCTTGTCAATAGTGTCATCTCCATAATGTCTTGTCATTGGTGTCGCTTGTCCATGATGTCATCTCTGTAATATCTTGTTAATAGTGTCATCTACATAAGGTCTTGTCGTTGGTGACTCTTGTCAATTAAGCATTCGCTATAACGTGTTGTCACTGGTGACTCTTGTCAATGGTGTCATCTCCATAACATTTTGTCACTGGTGACTTTTGTCCATAGTGTCATCTCCGTAACGTCTTGTCATTGGTGACTCTTGTTAATGGTGTATTCTCCGTAAGGTCTTGTCATGACTCTTGTCCATGATGTCATCTCCGTAACGTCTTGTCATTGGTGACTCTTGTTAATGGTGTATTCTCTGTAAGGTCTTGTCATGACTCTTGTCCATGATGTCATCTCTGTAATGTCTTGTCAATAGTGTCATCTCCATAATGTCTTGTCATTGGTGTCGCTTGTCCATGATGTCATCTCTGTAATATCTTGTTAATAGTGTCATCTACATAAGGTCTTGTCGTTGGTGACTCTTGTCAATTAAGCATTCGCTATAACGTGTTGTCACTGGTGACTCTTGTCAATGGTGTCATCTCCATAAAATCTTGTCATTGGTGACTCTTGTTAATGGTGTATTCTCCGTAATGTCTTGTCATGACTCTTGTCAATGGTGTCATCTCTGTAATGTCTTGTCATCGGTGACTCTTGTCCATGTTATCATCTACATAAGGTCTTGTCATTGGTGACTCTTGTCCATGTTATCATCTACATAAGGTCTTGTCATTGGTGACTCTTGTCAATTAAGCATTCGCTATAACATGTTGTCATGGTGACTCTTGTCCATGGTGTCCTCTCCGTAGTGTCTTGTCTTGGGTGACTCTTACTATTGGTGTCATCTCCATAAACATTCTGTAGCCTCCTGTAGATGTCTAACAGCCTGCACCCCTCCTTCGTCAAGAACTCAATGACATTACATTGCTTCTGCTTGGAATCCATTATTTACCTGCAATGAAATAGAAGAAGAGTTACTATAAAGGAACGGTTTACTCTACCAACAGGTGAAATTTTACTGACCTATGTATAGTAAAAAAAAAACGTTATGGCCATTTTTTTTTTTTTTTGGTACGACCCTCATATACAGAGGGTTCTAGTGTCTGCATCCTCTCTCCCAAGCATCAAACTAGTATACTGTCAACTAAATATCGAGACATCTGATATGCACAGACCTGTTCCTAGCCAGTGATTGTGCAGGTAGTGAAGAATGGATCAGAATGACAGTCCTGGAACTTGCACCTGCAAATGCAAATCAGCAGCGGTCACATTATATCTGGTTGGCTTATTTTAGGCAGAAGATTGTACAGAAGCCAAACCTTTCATGGGATTTCTGGGTTCTCATAGCAGTAGATGTTTGTCAGACTGGGAGAGAAGTTCCCATACATACATACAGTTATGCCTTAAGGGAAACGCATGCTTCTAGGAACATGAAGGTATGAAAATGCCTGCTGCCTGGCTGTCATGCTGATCCTAATGCTTCAATGTTTCTGACCCAGAGCCAACATGCAGATCATGAATTCTGGCTTCACTGGGTCAGGGGCTTAGATAGTATTGGATGCCGGTCACATAACATTTTTAGGAGGATGCCAGCAATGGCGTTCCTTGTATTTATATGAATATGGGCTCCCTTAAAGCGGGAGTCCACCGGGACTCCGCGTTTTTTTTTTTTTTTTTTTTAAAAGCCAGCAGCTACAAATACTGCAGCTGCTGACTTTTAAATAGTGACACTTACCTGTCCAGCGCGCCCGCGATGTCGGCACCCGAAGCCGATCGCTCGCTCGGCTGCCGGGTCCCGCCGCCATCTTGGGTATGGGAATCAGGAAATGGAGCCTTTCGGCTTCATTTCCCGGTTCCCTACTGCGCATGCGCGAGCCGCGCGGCGCAATCCGGACGGTCCCCGCTGCCTCTGGGAGCTGTGTGTTTCCCAGCAGGCAGCGGGGCACTTGCTGAAGGGGGCGGGCGCTTGCGGAACGGGGGCGTAACCTACGCTCGTTCCGCAGAGAGCTAGCCCGGAAGTGGGTGCAGTTACCTGGATTATCCAGGTAACTGCACCCCCCTCCCCCCTGAAAGGTGCCGATTGTGGCGCCGGAGGGGGGGGGGATTCCGATGAGCGGAGGTCCATTTTAGGGTGGACCTCCGCTTTAAAGTGTTTAATAAGCCCACAACAGTAAAACACAACGGTGTGTATATGCAGTAAAGCGTGCTTGTTATACTCACTGGGGGAACCTAAGGGGTTAATCCTGCTCATTGTGTAAAAAGGCTGTTTGATCCTGTCTTCTCTGATCCTTCCCTTCTTTTACTGTGCCCAATCCATCTCCTGATAGTACAGAGCCTTGGGAGCACTCTGCACATGCTCAATCTGATGTGTTTTTCCTAAAGTGTTTTTTTTTCTTTGGAGAGTACATGTGATTGTTTAGACAGTGCTGATTGGCCCTGTGCTAGAGGGTCAGGGGTCATGCAGCCTCATAGGAAAGTCAGAGTAGAATGAAAACTCCACCTACAAGCTTTAGCACTGATATAAGTAATAAGACTGCTATATACTGCTGATGAGAAAAAGTATTTAGCAGCTTATGGTGGTTAAAAATGCCTGTTTTTTTTTTGTTTTTTGTTTTTGTTTTTTTTTTGTTAACCTTCCATCAACCCAACCAGCCCTTAAAAAAATTCTATTTGCTTCCTATTTTTTTTTTTTTTTGTAACATCTTTGTTTATTATGGTGTTTATTATATTGGCAAATATGACACAAAGTTTCTCGCTGGAAACAATAGAGCTGAGCAAGAGCTGGGTAATGGAAATAAACAGTCCTCTCTCTGTAGAGATACTCAAAGCCAGGGCCGGTGCTACCACTAGGCAAACTAGGCAGCTGCCTAGGGCGCACTGCTGCCAGGGTGCCCGGCCACTGGTGTTCCTACTCTCTTCTCTCTGCAGCAAGCAACTAAGTCTCAGCATCAGCCGACGTTCTGTTCACACATAGTGTCAGGGGCGCAGCGGCGGCAGAGCAATGGAAGCAAGAAAACATTCATTGATGGGCATTGGTAGGCTGCATTTGATGGGCGCTGGTGAGGCTGCATTTGATGGGCGCTGGTGAGGCTGCATTTGATGGGCGCTGGTGAGGCTGCATTTGATGGGCGCTGGTGAGGCTGCATTTGATGGGCGCTGGTGAGGCTGCATTTGATGGGCCCTGGTGAGGCTGCATTTGATGGGCCCTGGTGAGGCTGTATTTGATGGGCCCTGGTGAGGCTGTATTTGCTGGGAGCGCTGGAGAGGCTGCAATTGCTGGGAGCGCTGGAGAGGCTGCAATTGCTGGGAGCGCTGGAGAGGCTGCAATTGCTGGGAGCGCTGCTGGGAGCGCTGGAGAGGCTGCATTTGCTGGGCGCTGGAGAGGCTGCAATTGCTGGGAGCGCTGGAGAGGCTGCAATTGCTGGGAGCACTGGAGAGGCTGCATTTGCTGGGAGCACTGCTGGGAACGCTGGAGAGGCTGCATTTGCTGGGCGCTGGAGAGGCTGCATTTGCTGGGCGCTGGAGAGGCTGCATTTGCTGGGCGCTGGAGAGGCTGCATTTGCTGGGCGCTGGAGAGGCTGCATTTGCTGGGCGCTGGTGAGGCTGCATTTGCTGGGCGCTGGTGAGGCTGCATTTGATGGGCGCTTCATTAAAAAGGTGGGGTATACATCGGCAGGGCAAAAGGAGTGGGGAAGGGGTGGAGCTGAGGGGGGCGGCAAAATGAGTTTTCGCCTAGGAAGTCAAAAATCCTTGCACCCGCCCTGCTCAAATAGAAAACACACAAGGATGTTACAAAAGAATAAAAGTTTCCGGAGAGTATGTACAAACCAAGACTCAAAAGCAGACAATGGAAGTGATATAAAAAATGACGGCATTTCATATGAAATAGGCTTTATAGCTCCCTTAGACCCCTTTCACACCAGGGCGTTTTGCAGGCGCTATAGCGTTAGAAATAGCGCCTGCAATCCGCCCTAAAGAAGCTGCACCATTGTGTGCAGTGTGAAAGCCCCGAGGGCTTTCACACTACAGCGGTGCGCTGGCGGGACGTCAGAAAAAAGTCCTGCCAGCAGCTTCTTTGGAGCGGTGAAGGAGCGGTGAATCAATGGGGCAGTGCTGTAATGCCGCCGGCAAAACGCCGCTGATGCGCCGCAAATCCGGCGGTAAAACGCCGCTAAAAATAGCAGCGTTTTACCGCCGATGCTATCAGCGGTGTGGTGTGAAAGGGGTCTTAAGATCTCTGCAGAAGCCCCACCAACTTGTCCTGCAGAAGCTACCTTCTAAGTACCGGTGAATGGGGCTTTAGGATCAATCCTAACAAGGGGCGAAATGCGTCAGTGCCAGAGGCAGCTAGGTGTATTTGTACTGGTTACTTTAACAAGGAGGACTGGTTTGTGGCTTTAGTATGTAAACCCAATAACTGCAATCCTAGACATGTGCCACTGCTGAGAAATGAATTTGTTTTTGTTTCATTTGTTTTGTTTTTTTGTTTTTTCGTTTTTCGGGTCATTCGTTATGATCCCAATTCTTAAATTCGAAATTTCGTAAATACGAAAATAAGAAAGAAAATACGAAAATTTTAAATAATTACTAACTAATAATAACTAATTATTAAATTAAAGGTCTTGGCATTTCCTTCCAAATTTGTCTGTTGGTGAAAGTAACGAATACAATTTTTTTTCCAACGTTACGAATTATCCTCCGAAAATAAAGAACGTCGCATCTAAACAAATGAAGCGGAATAAATGAATATTAAATAATAATAATAAAAAGGTTTTGTTATTATTGATATTTATTATTATTATTAGTTTGTTACGTTCCATTTGTTTAGATACGTTCGTTATTTTGGATAATTCGTAAGATAAATTCATATTCGTTACTTTCACTAATAGCCAAATTTAGCCAAATTTGAAAAAGGAAATTCCAATACCTATAATTTAATAGTAATTATTAGTTACCTTATTATTAGATAGTTATTAGGATTTTCGAACTTATGACTTTATGAATTCGAAAATTTGAGAACCCTAATAACTTATAATAACTTTAACTATTACTAACTATTTAATTATAGGTATTGGAATTTCCTTTCAAATTTGGCTGTTAATGTATGAATACAAATTTAACTTACAAATTATCCAAAATAACGAATGCCGTATTTAAACGAATGGAAAGTAACAAATTAATAACAGAGCTTTTTTTTTGCTTAGGATAAAAAGATCACGATTCTCGCGATATAAAATCTTTCACATTATACAAAAAAATTGGGCTAACTTTACTGGTTTAGTTTTTTTTTTTTTGTTTTGTTTTTATTTATTAAAGTAATTTTTTCCCAAAAAATTGCATTTGAAAGACCGCTGCGCAAATACAATGTGACATAAAATATTGCAACAACCACCATTTTATTCTCTAGGGTCTCTACTAAAAAAAAAAATATATATATATATATATATATATATAATATATATAATAAATGTTTGGGGGTTCTAAGTAATTTTCTAGCAAAAAAAACGAATTTAACTTGAAACCAGCAAATGTCAGAAAAAAGGTTTTGTTTAAGTGGTTAAACGTTCCTCATTTACACACATAGTCTATTTCTTTGACAAATTGTTACAATGTTTATACTTAAGTTCCACTGCTAAAGAATGTTGTGATTCTTGGCAGACTGCCCGTTTTTTGTTTTTTTTTGTTTTGTTTTTTTCTTCCTTTCTTTTGAGGGCTGTGGCTTCAGAAGAGCAGAGAGAATTCTTTGCATAAGTTTGCATAATTGTGAAACACTTTTGTCAAGATCACCACGGGGAAAAAATTGCGATAACGATTCTTGACGATTAATCGAGCAGCTCTAATTAATAATATTAGATAACAATAATACAAACGTTTTATTATTATCGTGATAACCATTCTTGACGATTAATCGTGCAGCTCTAATTAATCATATTAAATAACAATAATAATACAAATGTTTTATTATCGTGATAACCATTCTTGACGATTAATCGCATAGCTCTAATTAATAATATTAAATAACAATAATAATGCAAACGTTTTATTATTATCGCGAAAACCATTCTTGACGATTAATCGCATAGCTCTAATTAATAATATTAAATAAAAATAATAATACAAACATTTTATTATTGTCGCGATAACGATTCTTGACGATTAATCGTGCAGCTCTAATTAATAATATTAAATAACCATAATAATACAAACATTTTATTATCGTGATAACGATTCTTGACGATTAATCGTGCAGCTCTAATTAATAATATTAAATAACCATAATAATACAAACATTTTATTATTATCGTGATAACGATTCTTGACGATTATTCGCGCAGCTCTAATTGATAATATTAAATAACAATAATAATAGAAACATTTTATTATTATCTCGATAACGATTCTTGGCAATTAATCGTGCAGCTCTAATTAATAATATTAAATAACAATAATAATAGAAACATTTTATTATTATTATTTACTATTAATTTAATTTGTTCCGCTTCATTTGTTTAGATGCAGCGTTCGTTATTTCTGATAATTCGTATTCGTTACGTTCACTAACAGCCAAATTTGATAGGAAATTCCAATACCAATACATTTTAGTTAGTTAGTTAGTTATTATTAGTTAGTTTATTCTTTAAAATTTTCGGATTTTCTTTCTTATTCTCGAATTTACAAATTTTCAAATTTACAAATATTCGGAAAAATTTGTTAAAAGCGTTTGTCAAAATTCGTTAAAAAACCCGAATTCGGAACGAAACAAATTGCACATGTCTATTCAATACTTCTCTTCCCTTCGGTGATGAGAAATCCGCGCGCTTCCAACACACTGACCTCTTCTCCCCAGATTTTTTTTGGGGTTCTGGGTCCTTTGATTATTGGTGATGGGCTGGGCCAGGATGATGCACCCTTCTGCGCATGTGTGAGTCCAATCATCCCGGCACTGAGGCGTGCTGACACTGAGCTGCGCATGCGCAACTTATGCAGGCCATACACGGTTGAATTTCGAACGAATTTTCTTTTTAAAATCAGAAAATTAGTTTTTTTTGTGATCCGATGATGCCACCATTGATTTTCAAAATTTGGCCGACCAAGCCTTCAATTTCACCTCATGTTGCTACAGAAAAGAATTTTCTTGGCTGGGAATCTTCTTTTCTCTCTGTAAATTTTCTTTTATCTCCGTACATTTTCTTTTCTTATTACGTTTCTCGCACGATTCTCCCATCATTGATTAGAAAATCGTTTGTTTTTCAAAAAATTTCCAACATGTCCAATTCCTCAAATTTTATTTCCGTACGAAAATCGGCTTTTGCTGCCGCCCCACTAATGGTGAGAAATTCATACGAAAATTCTTAGATACGATTTTCGAAAGAAAATTCTTTCGAAATTCGAACCGTGTATGGCCGGCATTAGAGTACATCCTCAAAGACGAGCTCCGGGCTCCTTCAGGGAAAAAAAGGAAAAGTCAGCAGCTACAAATACTGTAGCTGCTGACTTTTAATATTTGGACACTGGAGGGAGGGAGGGGGGGGGGGGAGAACTTCCAGGTGAATTTGCTGTGGCGAGATTACCCAGAAGTGGTAGCGGGTACCTGTCAAAACCAGGTACCCGCTCTTCCTCTTCCCCCTGAAAGGTGGCAAATGTGGCATCGGAGGGGGGTGGGTGGTGGAGGAGGCAGATAAGCGGAGCTTCCCCTTTTGGGTGGAGCTCCGCTTTAAGCATCTTGCGAGGAGGACGGTAAGAAACCTCTATAGCAGAAGTGACTTAGTATACACTATATTATCAAAAGTATTGGGACACCTGGCTTTACTCGCATATGAACTTTAATGGCCTCCCAGTCTTAGTCTGTAGGGTTCAATATTGAGTTGGCCCACCCTTTGCAGCTATAACAGCTTCAACTCTTCTGGGAAGGCTGTCCATGGGGTTTAGGAGTGTGTCTATGGGAAGGTTTGACCATTCTTCCAGAAGAGCATTTGTGAGGTTAGGCACTGATGTCTGATGAGAAGGCCTGGCTTGCAGTCTTCACTCTAATTCATCCCAAAGGTGTTCTTTTGGGTTGAGGTCAGGACTCTGTGCGGGCCAGCCAAGTTCCTCCACCCCAAACTCGCTCATCCATGTCTTTATGGACGTTGCTTTCTGCACTGGTGCGCAATCATTTGGGTGGAGGGGGGATTGTGGTGTGGGGGGTTGTTTTTCAGGGGTTGGCTTTGGCCCCTTATTTTCCGGTGAAGGGAACTCTTAAGGCGTCAGCATACCAAGACATTTTGGACAATTTCATGCTCCCATCTTTGTGGGAACAGTTTGGGGATGGCCCCTTCCTGTTCCAACATGACTGCGCACCAGTGCACAAAGCAAGGTCCATAAAGACATGGATGAGCGAGTTTGAGGTGAAGGAACTTGACTGGTCTGTACAGAGTCCTGACCTCAACCCGATAGAACACTTTTGGGATGAATTAGAGCAGAGACTGCGAGCCAGACCTTCTCATCCAACATCAGTGCCTGACCTGACAAATCCGCTACTGGAAGAACGGTCAAACATTCCCATAGACACACTCCTAAACCTTGTGGATGGTCTTCCCAGAAGAGTTGAAGCTGTTATAACTGCAAAGGGCGGAGCCAACTCAATATTGAACCCTACGGACTAAGACTGGGATGTCATTAAAGTTCATGTGCGTGTAAAGGCAGGTGTCCCAATACTTTTGGTAATAAAGTGCATCTCCTCTGCAATAAAGAATCTATCTACTTGTAAGCTTTTCCATTCGGAGCAAAGTTCTGCTTTAACTTCTGTGTTTGTATCTGTATTACTTTCCAGCAGAACAAAAAGTTAAATTTTCAGCCAACATTTGTCTGCAGGAAGAGGAATCTGCTGTGAATGAGATGATTGTCAGGGTCTCCTCTATTAGAAAATGCCTATTGACATAGTAACATTAATTCTTGCGGTCTTAAAGAATGCAGCATAATGTGTTGGGACAGCTCTCATCTCCAGCGCCTGCTTGTAGGAACATCTCCTGAGAATTACACAGATGTCTCCTTATACCGGGACCATCACATTCAAGTGGACCCGTCCCTCCCCCACCCCGGGGGGGTCTGTTCTCTGCACTAACCCGATATATGGCCCGTGACTAAACCTGGTGTATGGATGTGGGTGCCCTAATGAAATATACGGGGACTGTACCGAAAGTCATGCAAAAGTGGGCAGAACCTTTTCATACCCTTGCATAGGTAGTTCAAATGTCATAGGTTGGTAGAAAAACTCTTCATTTATACCAGTGGCCTCCACGCTGTGGCCCAGGGGCTTTTATCCGGTCCTTTGGGCATTATTCCACCTCACCTGCCACTGGCACCGACAATGAGACACTATTCCTCCCCCTGGCACCAATGATGGGACACTATTCCTCCCACTGGCACCAATGAGGGGGCACTATTCCTCCCACTGGCACCAATGATGGGGCACTATTCCTCCCACTGGCACCAATGATGGGGCACTATTCCTCCCACTGGCACCAATGATGGGGCACTATTCCTCCTATTGAAACCAATGATGGGGCACTATTCCTCCCACTGACACCAATGATGGGGCACTATTCCTACCACTAATACCAATATACCTCCTCTGGTTTCCTCCCACGCTCCAAATTGGCCCCTAGTATGTGTATGTATATATGGGAGTTGGAGACCTTAGATTGTAAGCTCCTTGAGGGCAGAGACTGATGTGCATGTAAAATATACAGTATGTAAAGCACTGCATACATTTACAGTGCTATATAGGCACCTGTAATTAAATATTCCTCCCCCTGACACCAATGGAGGAGGACTATTCTTCCCCCTGACACCAATGATGGGGCACTATTCCTCCCACTGACACCAATGATTGGACACTATTCTTCCAACTGTTACCAATGATGGGGCACTATTCCTCCTATTAAAATCAATGATGGGGCACTATTCCTCCTATTAAAATCAATGATGGGGCACTATTTTTCCCACTGACACCAATGATGGGGCACTATTCTTCCCACTGACGCCAATGATGGGGCACTATTCTTCCCACTGACAGCAATGATGGGGCACTATTCTTCCCACTGACACCAATGATGGGGCACTATTCCTCCCACTGACACCTATGATCGGACACTATTCTTCCAAATGATACCAATGATGGGGCACTATTCTTCCTATTGAAACCAATGATGGGGCACTATTCCTCCCACTGACACCAATTGATGGGGCACTATTCCTCCCACTGACACCAATGATGGGGCACCATTCCCCCCACTGACACCAATGATGGGGCACCATTCCCCCCCACTGACACCAATGATGGGGCACTATTCCCCCCCAATGACACCAATGATGGGGCACCATTCCTCCCACTGATAATTATTTGAGCCAGGCACTCTATTTTCTCTCATAAATACAAAGAATATTCCCAAATAAATGTGTATACATTTGATCACAATTTTCTAAGTTGGGTCTCAACAAGCAAAAACATGAAATGGTTGTGTATTAGAGGTGGCCCTAGTGGCAGAGAGGTGTAAAGCAGCCCATACATTGACCATTTCTTTTCCTTCAACCGGCTGTTATACCCTCTATAATAATCTTCAGTCTTCTCCCGCTGGGAACCAACCGTTGTTTGGTTGGATCATACGAGAACGATGCCCAACATCTTTTGGCACCTTTTTAAAGTCAAAATGAAAGAAGTGTCCATTCTTGTAATCTGTGACCCGAAGAGAGTGGAGGGGGGAATCTCTTCCATGGTGTTCACACATAGAGCTGGTTGTACTGCCTGCAAGGACTTTTACTGATCGAATCGCTTTGTAAATTGCAGCCCGTGGGCTGGAGACACTTATCCCACCCAGGTCAATTAAAGGATAATTGGAAAGCAAATATGGGGCGGCTTACACAGGTCTCCACAGAGTGTTCCATCAAGATAAGACTGGAAATCCACTCTCCAAGTCATACTTGGCACACCGATGAATTCCATACACATTATCTGATGGTACAATGAAAGTGTTATATTTTTATATCACTCTAATGATGGGAATTGGCATGGTGGACAATATCCAGAAAATGACTCTTAAGAATGTAATTAAAACAAGTTTTTAAAAGGATAGGATCAGTGTGGGTCTAATTTATTTATTTATTTTGAAAATTATGAGTTTGTATGCTGATGTTGTTCATTTATATATATATATATAGAGACAGAGAGAGAGCGATACAGAGAGAGCGATACAGATATAGATACAGAGAGAGAGCGATACAGAGAGAGCGATACAGAGAGAGCGATACAGAGAGAGCGATACAGAGAGAGCGATACAGAGAGAGCGATACAGAGAGAGCAATACAGAGAGAGCGATACAGAGAGAGCGATACAGATACAGATATAGATACAGAGAGAGAGAGAGAGAGAGAGATGCAGAGAGAGAGAGAGAGATGCAGAGAGAGAGAGAGAGATGCAGAGAGAGACAGAGAGAGAGAGATGCAGAGAGAGACAGAGAGAGCGATACAGAGAGAGCGATACAGAGAGAGCGATACAGAGAGAGCGATACAGAGAGAGCGATACAGAGGGAGCGATACAGAGAGAGCGATACAGATATAGATGCAGAGAGAGAGAGATGCAGAGAGAGAGAGATGCAGAGAGAGAGAGATGCAGAGAAAGAGATGCAGAGAGAGAGATGCAGAGAGAGAGATGCAGAGAGAGCGATGCAGAGAGAGCGATGCAGAGAGAGCGATGCAGAGAGAGCGATACAGAGAGAGAGACAGAGAGAGCGATACAGAGAGAGCGATACAGAGAGAGCGATACAGAGAGAGCGATACAGAGAGAGCGATACAGAGAGAGCGATACAGAGAGAGCGATACAGAGAGAGCGATACAGAGAGAGCGATACAGAGGGAGCGATACAGAGAGAGCGATACAGATATAGATGCAGAGAGAGAGAGATGCAGAGAGAGAGATGCAGAGAGAGAGATGCAGAGAGAGAGATGCAGAGAGAGAGATGCAGAGAGAGCGATGCAGAGAGAGCGATGCAGAGAGAGCGATGCAGAGAGAGCGATACAGAGAGAGCGATACAGAGAGAGCGATACAGAGAGAGAGACAGAGAGAGCGATACAGAGAGAGCGATACAGAGAGAGCGATACAGAGAGAGCGATACAGAGAGAGCGATACAGAGAGAGCGATACAGAGAGAGCGATACAGAGAGAGAGAGATGCAGAGAGAGAGAGATGCAGAGAGAGAGAGATGCAGAGAGAGAGAGATGCAGAGAGAGAGCGATGCAGAGAGAGAGAGATGCAGAGAGAGAGCGATGCAGAGAGAGAGCGATACAGAGAGAGCGATACAGATATAGATGCAGAGAGAGAGAGATGCAGAGAGAGCGATACAGAGAGAGCGATACAGAGAGAGCGATACAGAGAGAGCGATACAGAGAGCGATACAGATATAGATACAGAGAGAGAGAGAGAGATGCAGAGAGAGAGAGAGAGAGATGCAGAGAGAGAGAGAGAGAGATGCAGAGAGAGAGAGAGAGAGATGCAGAGAGAGAGAGAGATGCAGAGAGAGACATGTATAGAGATAGAGATACAGAGAGACATATAGAGAGAGAAACAGAGAGAGAAACAGAGAGATCTATATAGAGAGAGAGATACAGAGAGAGAGAGATACAGAGAGAGAGATACAGAGAGAGAGAGATACAGAGAGAGAGAGATACAGAGAGAGAGAGATACAGAGAGAGAGAGATACAGAGAGACATATAGAGAGAGAAACAGAGAGACATATAGAGAGAGAAACAGAGAGACATATAGAGAGAGATACAGAGAGACATATAGAGAGAGAAACAGAGAGAGAAACAGAGAGATCTATATAGAGAGAGAGAGAGAGAGAGATACAGAGAGATCTATATAGAGAGAGAAACAGAGAGATACAGAGAGATATATATGTATATAGCGGCCATAACCCTTGGCAGGGCGGCCTTAACTTTTGGGCTTACCGGTTACCTCCGCTTGGCTGGTTCTTCCACGTCTAGGGGTTCCCAGGGTTAGTACCCAACAACTTTGGATGCTGATACCATAGATGTCCTTTAGAAAAAGTTTTTATTTGCAGGCGTAACATCCAACAAACAGTCTCGTATGGGAACAGAGGGCAAGGGTGAAGGAACTCGGGCACCTTGAACTGCTAATATCAGAAAGTCTCTAATACCACCCAGAGAGTGGCCACTCGCAGCTGGGCGCTTCAAGGCTGAACAAACCTCTAGCCAGAGATTATGGCAGTCAGCACTTTTGATCCAGAACTTGAGAAATCTCTGACCTTGAGTAACTGGTAACAGAAGTGAATGGGAACCTTTTTTCCTCAGTACCTGGAACGTTCTCTGTCTCCTTGGCAGTACTGGAAAAAGTGTAAATTCGTCAGTGTCCTTCTCCACTCAGCAACCAGTCGCTGGGGTTTGGGGTCGTTATGTTGGAATACTGCCCTACGGCTTCAATATATCACAGTACATGTTGGCATTCATGGTTCCCTCAATGATCTGTAGCCCCCCAGTGCCGGCAGCACTCATGCAGCCCCAGACCATGACACCCCCACCACCATGCTTGACTGTAGACAAGACACACTTGTCCTTGTCCTCCTCACCTGGTTGCCCCCACACACGCTTGTCACCATCTGACACCAAATAAGTTTATCTTGGTCTCATCAGACCACAGGAAATGGTTCCAGTAATCCATGTCCTTAGTCTGCTTGTCTTCAGCAAACTGTTTGCGTGCTTTCTTGTGCATCATCTTTAGAATAGGCTTCCTTCTGGGATGACACCCATGCAGACCAATTTGATGCAGTGTGCGGCGTATGGTCTGAGCACTGACAGGCTGACCCCCCACCCCTTCAACCTCTGTAGCAATGCTGGCAGCACTCATATGTCTATTTAACAAAGGCAACCTCTGTATATGACATCAACTTCTTTGGTCTTCCATGGTGAGGCCTGTTCTGAGTGGAACCTGTCCTGTTAAACCGCTGTATGGTCTTGGCCACGGTGCTGCAGCTCAGTTTCAGGGTCTTGGCAATCTTCTTATAGCCTAGGCCATCTTTATGTAGAGCAAAAATATATTTTTTCAGATCCTCAGAGTTCTTTGCCATTAGGTGCCATGCTGAACTTCCAGTGACCAGTATGAGAGAGTGAGAGCGATAACACCAAATTTAACACACCTGCTCCCCATTCACACCTGAGACCTAATGAGTAACATGACACGGGGGAGGGGAAAATGGCTAACTGGGGCCCAAGCTGGACATTTTCACTTAGGGGTGGTATTCACTTTTGTTGCCAGCGGCAAATTTACACTGTTATACAAGCTGTACACTCACTACTTTAAATACAAGTGTCATTTCTTCAGTGTTGTCACATGAAAAGATAGAAGAAAATATTTGCAAAAAATGTAAGGGGTGTACTCACTTTTGTGAGATACTGTATATATAGAATTGTCAGCTGAGTCACTCCTTTTGTTACTATGAAGATTCTAGGAGAGGTGTTTCGGTGGGCTCCCAATTTTCCACCAATTCCAAGAATAAAAGAAGAAAAGGGATACGATCTCCAATGAAAAAGTTTACTGAATATCAATTCTCCATACAAAACAGTGAAGAAAGTGTCTGTACAGTTTGAAGCATCCCTGCTCTTCTTCAAAAATACACTTTAATAAAAAAAACAAAAAACAAACATAATATGTAACCCAATTTATTTTTTAAAAGATGATGCTACATCGAGTAAATAGATACCCAACATGTCATGCTTTAAAATTGCGAATGCTTGTGGAATGGCGCTAAACTACTAAAGGCGACGCGTTTTAATTTTTTACAGGTTACCAGTTTAGAGGTACAGAGGAGGTCTAGTGCTAGAATTATTGCTTCCGCTATAAAGTTTGCGGCAATACCTCACATGTGTGATGGAAACACCATTTACATATGTGGGGGCGTGACCAACGCATGCATTCGCCACTGTGCACGAGCATAGGTGGAGGTTAAAAAAAGCTTTATTTTACTAAACGTTTTACATTTTTACACTGTCCATGTTAAAAAAAAAAAAAAAAAAAAAAAAAAAATGATTACCTTTATTGCTATTGCAAGAAATCCCTTGCGATCATACAACATGACCGGTCCTCTTTATGGAGAGATCTGGGGTCTATAGGACCACACATGTGAGGAACTGCTCAACTACATTGCAGAGTGCATGAGCATTATGGGAAATGTAGTTCCAAGGTTTGCCATCACTGCACCAGACCGCTGAGCCAAAGGAGTGACTGTGTGACTGGCTGCGGGGCAACTATGGGAGTGACTGTGTGCCTGGCTGCGGGGCAACTATGGGAAAGGACCCCTAGGGACTTTATACTGTGACCTCCTGTGGGAGTGAGCGCTACAAAAGTTCTACCTAAAAAGCAGAAATTACAAGATGCCCGCTAATACCCTTAGTCGGAAATGCCGCTCTCTCTCTCTATTTGGTTTCACTTTCTTACTAGGTTTTGACTTTCCATGGCTTTATGCAACGTAGTACGTCTCTCTTTATCCTCCTGTCCAATGAGGCGGCTTCAGTGCATACGTGGTGTAGCAGTTACATAGTAGGTGAGGTCGAAAAAAAGACACAAGTGCAATCTATGTGTGTGATTCTATGTCAGTATTACATTGTATATCCCTGTATGTTGCGTTCGTTCAGGTGCTTATCTAAGTGTTTCTTGAAACTATTGATGCCCCCCGCTGAGACCACCGCTTGTGGAAGGGAATTCCACATCCTTGCTGCTTTAAGGTTAAACCTCTTTTCTTCCAATTTTAATGAGTGGCCACGTGTCTTGTTAAACTCCCTTTCGTGAAAAAGTTTTCTCCCTATTGTGGGGTCACCAGTACGGTATTTATAAAATTGAAATCATATCCCCTCTCAAGCGTCTCTTCTCCAGAGAGGATAAGTTTAGAGCTCGCAACCTTTCCTCATAACTAATATTTTCCAGACCCTTTATTATCTTTGTTGCCCTTCTTCTTTGTAGTCGCTCCATTTCCAGTACATCCTTCCTGAGGACTGGTGCCCAGAACTGGACAGCATACTCCAGGTACGGCTGGACCAGAGTCTTGTAGAGCGGGAGAATTATTGTTTTAGCTCTGGAGTTGATCCCCTTTTTAATGCCAATATTCTTTTGTCTTTGTTAGCAGCAGCTTGGCATTGCATGCCATTGCTGAGCCTATCATCTACTAGGACCCCCAGGTCCTTTTCCATCCTAGATGTCCCCAGAGGTTCTCCCCCCAGTGAGTAGATTGCATTCATATTTTTGCCACCCAAATGCATTATTTTACATTTTTTCTACATTGAACCTCATTTGCCATGTAGTTGCCCATCCCATTCATTTGTTCAGATCTTCTTGCAAGGTTTCCACATCCTGCGGAGAAGTTATTGCCCTGCTTAGCTTAGTATTGTCCACAAATGCAGAGATTGAACTGTTTACCCCCATCCCCATCCTCCAGGTCGTTTATGAATCGTTGGTACGTGGAGTTGGGAAAAGCCAGGCCTCTGTGTCCTAATGAAACAAAATTTCGGGGCATAGAAGAGGCTTTTTGGAGCCGTTAGAAGTAGTGATGCGCGCGGACATGTTCGGACTACTATCTGAGTGAAGAAATCTCACCAGCACACCATGAAGGGACCCTGCGTGGCTCCAAAACGTTGCCTTATGCGTAACATGTGACCACGAGAATAAAGCTTTGGACCCTTCTTGAGGAATCCTTGGTGTGCTGGTGACATTTCTTCACTTGGATTACCTACGGTTCCTCAGATTTTCACTTAATAGCCATGAACGTGTGAGTGGGGAATATTGCATTCGGACTAGGCTCTGAACCCAGATATGTGAGTTGCCTAGGAAGTTGTCACCTGTACTGGGCCAATCATCTGTAGTCGGGGCATTCTCCGCTCTGCTTCCACATACATGAAGGCAACATGTATATGTGAGGCTGTGGAGCAGGAAATGTCCTGGTTACGGAGGATTGGTGGCTTGTACTACTAACTGTTCCCAGGTGGCCTCACACATGCGGATTCCCATTCTAGTCCTAATGCCCCTGAGCTCATCACTGATGAGAAGGCTATTACCAGAGACAAGAGATTAAAGTTGGCCATAAACCAGTAGAATTTTGTTTGTATGGAAGTTCTGAAAAATTGTTTGTCAGAACATTCTTTCTTGCCAACATTGAACAACTAATTTTAGCTCGAAAAGCTTTTAAAATTTTGTCCAGACCTGCTACTTGAATGGAATCTCAGACACGTAATAAACACGTTTCGATTGTCTTCAGTACTTGAGCATTACAATATGAAGGATTTTTTCACAAACAAAAAACACATTTACAGTTAGAATTCGGCGGCGAGATTGACACGTCACTGGCCCCGTCATCTGGTATGGACTTAAAGGGGAAGCCCTACGCCGAAAAAATGATGTGGGGGTCCCCCCCAGGTCCATATCAGACCCTTATCCGAGCACGCAACCCGGCCGGTCAGGAAAAGGGTGGGGACGAGCGAGCGCCCCTCCTCCCTCCTGAGCCGTACCAGACCGCGTGCCCTCAACATGGGGGGTGTGCTTTGGGCGCGGCCCCCCACCCCAAAGCACCTTGTCCCCATGTTGACGAGGACAAGGGCCTCTTCCCGACAACCCTGGCCGGTGGTCTGCGGGCGGGGGGGCTTATCGGAATAGTCCGGCGGACCTAGTCTGCCGGAAAAGTCCCGTGTGTGGGCAGGTCCGCGCGTACGGACAGTCGGGCAGACTTTACGGCGGTTTGTCCGCCAGATAGTCTGATCCATGTGTACGCAGCATTACAATAATTTCCCTTTCCTGACGAGCTCCATGGCAGCACAGCTGGGTGTAGGCTCTGCTCCCCCCCATGCTTCCAGGACTGAACTCATATAAAATTTGAGCCCACCTACAGCCTCGGCGTTCTGTAACTAGTCCTACCAAGCTGGGTGGGACGAAGTCAGCACAGCTGGGAACTAACTAGCCAAAACAGGGGAGGGATAATGCTACACACTCCTCAATTTTGACTAAAAAAAAAACGGAAGCCAGGATGCCTCTGCCAAACTCAACTGTCATTAAGCCATGAATATGAATATTTTGGTGCCCACGTCGCTGCCTTGCAGAAAGTTTCAGACACTCGTTCTGCTGCCAACTCTCAAGGTCGAGACCCTTCTATTCTCCTGGCACGGCCAACCCTTTCAACTTGTAGGCCAAGGAGATGAGCTTTACCAACCAAGAGAAAAAATGAAGAACGCAGAAGCTGTAGGTGGGTTCAAATTTATATGAGTTAAGTCCTGGGGGCATGGGGGGGCAGAGACTATACCCAGCTATGCTGACATGGAGCCATCAGGAAAAGTTAATGTATGTCCTGAAAACAAAACGTTTTTCAACAAACTTGTACTGGTGGTTTACCATAGAAGATAGGAGTTGATTCTTGTCAGGAAGGAAGTGATGGTAAATCTCTGACATTTTTTGGGTTGGGTTGACTTGGGAAGAGTTAAAATTGTTGAAAATTTTGTTTCTATTGATTTCTAAACCCCCCCCCCCCCCCCATATGGACAACACAATGACAGGAAGTAGTGAAAATGTCCCAAATTAGGCCAGACAGGAATAAAAACCTGGAAGCAAAAGTTTTATTAGAAGCACCACACCAACAGTTGGGCCCAAGAAGATTACTAGTTAATATTGGGGTGACATCAGATAAAACAACCAATGAGTTTCAGGGCCTTGACCACTTCCTGTCACGGTCAGGGGTCAGGCTCGGAGACCAGTAGCTATAGCAGTAGAGAGGCTCCCACTAACCAGCTGGATAAGTACACAAGCGGGTCACCTTGGCGGATGACATGGGCTCACTCGAGGTACAGGATCTAATTCAACAGGGCTCCTGATGGTGGAGATGAGTTTTGCTGAGTGTTAGTAACAGGTCATGATCCTCAGGATCGCCCCACCAGGAGGCAAGCAAGCCGGGGCCCAGAAGCAGATATAGCTGGTAGGAATAAAGCAGAGACATAGTAGGTAAACAAGAAAAGGTCAGTAATAAGTAGCTGCAGGTTGGAATGAAGCGGAAGCACAGTCGAGGAACAAGCCAAAGGTTGGTAACAGGTGCTAGCGGAGATGAGGACAGCTGCAGGTACGCAAAGGAGCACAATAATCTGGCAAAACAGGAAATGCAGAGACATGGCTTAAATAGGAAGTTCACGAGAGGAGCAAACAATTCAAGGTTGTCCAGAAACAAGGTACAAGGCGAGGAACCATATAGGATGCTGTCCAGCATCTGAAGTGGCTCAGCAAGAGGAGATACTGCCGAACACAGCAGAGGTTGTGGGTTCCGATCCTGACACTTCCACTTTAGAAGGGTTCAAAGACTGCATAGACTGGAATAGTAGAAATTTAGTAAAAATTATAAGATAATTAAAGTTCATTTAAGGTAAATGGTTCACCAAAATAAAAATCTAATAGGAATTGTAACTCGTTGACAATCAAAAAATAAAATAATAATAACAACGTTGTATTGGGCTTTTACAATGCAACATTCAGAGCGATCTAAGCTTTTGTACAAGATCTGTCCTAATTGAACTTTCTGTGATGTTCCTTCATGTATATGAGCAGTATTATTATTTTTTTTTATGTGTTATTTAAATTTTTTCAGAAATTTAATGTTTACAGTAAGTAGTGTTTAACCACTTGTCGCAGTATATTTACTGTGGCGGGGCAGTATGCGCGTGCACAATCACGTGCAGGTACCTAATTGTGCCTGATCGGCCACTGGGCCGATCTATCCACCGAACACAGCAGATTGTGCCTCACAATGGGATCACAATGTCAACAACGACAATCTCATTAATGACAGCTCTGCTTTTTATACTAGTGAGCTGTGATTGGCTCTAGGCTATCACAGCAACCTGTACCATGTGATTAGCTGTAGCCAATCCCAGATCACTAGTCATCACAGCTGTCATGAATGAAACTCATTCATCACCGTTCAAAGCATTGCTGGCAAAATGATCTTCAAATTGTAAAAAAAATCCCTGATCTCCCCCCGAATAGTACAGTGTCACTATGTTGACACTCAACTACTCTGATGAAAGTATGTAACAAAAAAAATTTGAAAATATTTTTATTTATTTAACAACTTAATGACTGGAAGAATTTGCCCACTTAATGACCAGGCTGCGATACGGCACCGCACCGGTGGTGGGAAGGGGTTAACACTAGGGGGCGATCACGGTGTTAGGTGTTCCCTAGGGGTTGCTTTCTAGCTGTATGGGGGCTGGGCTGACTGGAGGAGGAGAGAGATCGCTGTTCCTAATCGCTAGGAACAGACGAACTGTTTGTTTACACTGACAGATCCCCGTTTTGCCTGTTTCTGGAGTGTCCGCCGGACCCGCTGGTTGGCACCCTGGCTCGTGAATGGGCGTGCGCGCCCACAAGTCACGGTGTATGTGCCAGACGTACAATAACGGCGATTCGCGCAAGGGGGCCAACTTGCTGCAGTACAACTGCGGCGGGTGGTCGGTAACTAGTTAAAGAGGAAGTAAACCCTGATGAGTTTACTTCCTCTTTCATTCCCTGCAAAGCATAATGGACTACTATGCATCGCATCGCATCGCATAGTAGTCCATTATGTGTCACTTACCTGACACAGGAGCCAGCGAAGTCGCCGCTGTCCCCTGTAGTCCGCCGCATCCATCTTGCTGGTGGCGTCTCGCAGCTCCACTGCTGTCATTCGGCGAAGCCGCGATGACGTCACTCCCGCGCATGCGCACGGGAGCCGACACGCGTGGCAGCTCCATTCTTGGAAAGGCCGCACTCAGTGCGCCTGCGCGCCGCTGTCTACGGCGCATGCGCCGTAGACAGCAGTGCCCATTTTCGGGCAAATATCTCCTAAACCATATATGTTTAGGAGATATTGCTTGGACCTACAGGTAAGCCTTAATCTAGGCTTACCTGTAGGTCAAAGTGGTTTGTAAGGGTTTACAACCACTTTAAATACTGTAACCAGTCCTTGATCACCGCCACATGTCTTGTCTTGTGATGACACTGTACTGCACTGGTGACCAGTATGTAAAAAAATCAAAATAAAATGAAGGGAAAACATTTTTGTTTATGAAATTTCTTATTTTTCCAAAAAAAGTGACAAAAAAAATGACAACTTCAAAAAACTCTCCATGCCTCTTAGGCTACTTTCACACTGAGGCACTTTACAGGAGCTACAGTACTAAAAATGGCGCCTGTAATATAGCACCGCTTTACCGCCGGCGCTCGCCTGCCTGCCCCAGTGTGAAAGTAGCCGTACTAAATCACTCAGTCTGTCAACTTTCCAAAAAGGTCCTTTCGGTGGTATTTGTATTGTCCTGGCACTTTAAGGGGCTCAATAAAATTAGATAGATCAGGATTGGTCAATTCTCAAATATATCCCAGCGTTTGTAGACGCTATAATGTCAATGCAATTGCCAGGTAACCACTTGCTGATCACCCACCACAGATGTACTGCGGCAAGGTGGCCGGGCTGTGCAAATCGCTCCGATTGGCCAGCAGGGAGGAGTCAATCAGCGGGTCTGGCCGTCTCGGTGTCTGCCGGCCGCCCGCGATCGCTCCCCGCAGAGACAGAATGGGGATCTGCCACAATAAACAAGGCAGATCTCCGTTCTGCTACGGGACGACACTGAGATCTGTGTGTTTCCCCAGTCACGCAGTCCCCCATACGGTTAGAAAACACAAACAGGGAACACATTTAACCCTGATGTTAACCCCTTCCCTGCCAGTGTTATTAGTACAAGGTCAGTGCATATTTTGTAGCACTGATTACTGTAATAATGTCACTGGTTCCCAAAAAGTGTCAAAAGTGTCAGTTGGGTGTCCGATCTCTCTGCCGCAATGTCGCAGTCCCACTAAAAAAAATCACTGATCCCCGGCCTTACTAGTAATAAATAAATAGAAATGCCATTAATCTATTTCCTATTTTGTAGACGCGAAAACTTTTGCGCAAAGGAATCAGTATACCCTTATTGGGATTTTTTTACCAAAAATTGTAGCAGAATACATATTGGCCTAAACAGATGAATACATTTATTTAGATAGAGAGAGAGAGAGAGAGAGAGAGAGAGAGAGAGATATCTATATATATATATCTATATATATCTCTTTATAGAGAGAGCGAGAGAGAGCTGGAGAGATATGGAGAGCTAGAGAGAGATATGGAGAGCTAGAGAGAGATATGGAGAGCTAGAGAGAGATATGGAGAGCTAGAGAGAGATAGAGATATAGAGAGCTAGAGAGAGATAGAGATAGATATAGAGAGCTAGATAGAGATAGAGATAGATATAGAGAGCTAGATAGAGATAAAGAGAGCTAGATAGAGAAAGAGAGATAGAGAGAGAGCTAGAGAGAGAGAGAGAGATAGAGATATAGAGAGATAGAGAGAGAGATAGAGATATAGAGAGATAGAGAGAGAGATAGAGATATAGAGAGATAGAGAGAGAGATAGAGAGAGAGCTATAGATATAGAGATTTCTCTATCTATCTATCTCTATCTCCCATCTATATATAATATATAATATTTTTTATGATATGTATTATAGCAGAAAGTGAAAAATATTGTGTTTTTTTTTTTTTTTTTAATTGACGCTCTTTTTTTGTTTATAGCGCAAAAAATAAAAAACGCAGAGGTGATCAAATACCACCAAAAGAAAGCTCTATTTACGGGGGGGGGGGGGGGGGGGAGGATGTCAATTTTGTTTGGGTACAGCGTCGCACGTCCGCACAATCGTCAGTTAATGTATCGCAAAAAATGGCCTGGTCGTTAGGGGGTTAAAATCCTTCTGGGGCTGAAGTGGTTAACGTAGCGTAGTGCTAAATAGCAAAAAATGGCCTGGTCCTGAATGGGGGGGGGGGGGGGGGGGGGAACCTTCTAGAGCTAAAATGGTGAAAAAAAAGACACGTGCTTCAGGTGAAGTAGAACTGAGATTTTATAGTTTAAATTCTCATTTCATTGCGGCGGTCATCATGCTCGGTATGTTTACCTGGCCATTATTTATTTTTTTTATTTTTGGCAATGTTTACAGAAAGCCTTTTGTCAGCTCAACATTTGTCAAATCTGTTTTAAGGCCGAGTTGTCTTCCCTTGCATCCACAATATAAGTAAACTTCTTTAACGTGAACCAATAAAAAAAAAAAAAACTTAGACGAGCGAGTGTTTACTGTCTGTCCGGCTTACAAAGCCACATTTGCTGGGGATAAGAGCTAAACCAGGGCACAATACACAAAAGAATGGTATGATTAGTCGTCTTGTCGAGTATAGCGCTAAACAAACACTGGCCGACGGCTCCACAACAAACACACCATGTGACCTATACTCCATGGAAGGGAGTTTAAACGAGCTCAAGAAGTTATTTGCAGACTTGGGCAATTTTTTTGACTAATTATTATTATTTTTTATTTTTTTTTCAATGGCATTTTCTAAAGCATATAACAATAGGTTTAAAAGTATATAAAGATGAATATAAACAAACGCAATAGCAAGAAAGTATTGATATCCAATATACGTAAAGCAGTATTGGCATTTTTATGTATTTATTTTTAGTAGCATCAGACAACACAGCTCGCAACTCATTTCCACTTGTGGTGGAATTATGGCGATGCACATATACCACGCAATAAGACCCCTTTCACACTGGGGCGTTTTTCGGGCGCTTTAGCTTTAAAAAAAAAAAGCGCCTGTAAAGCGCTTGAAAGAAGCTGCAACAGCAATCCCTATGTAAAAGCCCGAGTGCTTTCACACTGAGATCCCTTTCACACTGGGGCGTTTTTCAGGCGCTTTAGCTTTAAAAAAAGCACCTGTAAAACGCCTGAAAGAAGCCGCAACAGCAATCCCAATGTAAAAGCCCGAGTGCTTTCACACCGAAGCGCCGCGCTGGCAGTGCGTCAAAAAAAGTCCTGCAAGCAGCTTCTTTGCAGCGCTTTAGACGGCTCCTAAAGCGCCCCTTCCCATTGAAATCAAAACCAAGCACCTGTAAAACGCCTGAAAAGCGCTATTGGCAGCAGCGTTTTGTGGGTGCTTTTAACCCTTTATTTGGCCACTAGCAGGGGTTAAAAGCGCCCCGATAACGCTTGAAAAACGCTGATAAAGCGCTGCTAGTTTAAGCATCACTTTAAGAGCGTTTTTCAGGCGCTGACATTGTAAAAGGGCACTTAAAGCACTTGGGCTTTCACAATGGGACTGCAGATGAGGCTTCTTTCAAGTGCTTTACAGGCGCTTTTTTAAAGCTAAAGCGCCTGAAAAACGCCTGAAAAATGCCCCAGTGTGAAAGGGGTCTAATGTGTGTGCGTAGAATAAATCTAGGCTGATGTTCAATGGAAGCTTCAACTTCTATTAACCCGAGAATTTTTTCATTTTGATAAAAAGGTGGTTGCTGGAAAACATGTAATTTGTGTAATTTTCCACCTACGGGTTTTATTGTCTACCTGAATTTGATTGAAATTGGGCAACAAATTGGCAGCTTAATTACAGGTTATTGGAAAACACAAATCAATGGAAATAAGTACAATTTTGTAAAATAAAGTAGTAAAATAAAATTTAATAAAAAAAATAATAAATCAAATGCTACAATAAATAACATTTTGTTGAACGCGATAAAATTTTTCCACCGAGTTGCACCCGTATTACAGTAATCAATAACATGTCAATATACACTCGCCGCCCACTTTATTAGGTACACCTTGCTAGTAACCGGTTGGACCCCCTTTTGCCTTCATTTACGTGGCATAGATACAAGAAGGTGTTGGAAACGTTGTTCAGAGATTTTGGTCCACATTGACATGACCACATTGACCACATCCCAAAGGTGCTCTATTGGATGGCATCTGGTGAGTGTGGAGTCCATTGGAGTACAGGGACCTCATTGTCCAGTGGTGAGATGATTGGAGCTTTGTGACATGGTGCATTATCCTGCTGGAAGGAGCCATCAGAAGATGGGGACACTGTAGTCATAAAGGGATGGACATGGTCAGCAACAATACTCAGGTAGGCCGTGGTGTTTAAACCATGCTGAATTGGTACTGAGGGGTCCAAAATGTGCTAAGAAAATATCCCACACAATTACACCACCTCCAGCCTGAACCGGTGATACAAGGCAGGATGGATCCATGTTTTCATGTTTACACCAAACCCTACCAGACCCTACTATGTTTTTTCGATCTTCTATTGTCCAATTTTGGTGAGCCTGTGCCAACTGTAGCCTTGACTTCCCATTCTTAGCAGAGAGCAATGGCACCCGGTGTGGTCTTCTCCTGCTGTAGTTCATCTGCTTCAAAGTTGGAAGTGTTGTACAGTCAGAGATGGTATTCTGCATGGCTTGGTTGTAAGGAGTGGTTATTTGAGTTACTGTTGCCTTTCTATCATCTGGTCTGCCCATTCTCCTCTGACATCAACAAGACATTTTCCTCCACACAACTGCCGCTCACTGTATTTTTTTTCTTCTCTTTTTCGGACCATTCTCTGTAAACCCAAGAGATGGTCGTGCGTGAAAATGCGGCCGGTGAGTGTATGTATCAGCGCTATATACATAAATTGTTATTTGAAAAGCACTGCGGTGTGTATTTATATTAGCAGCTGGCTATAGTATAGACTTATTGGGTTTTTGGGGGTGTAGGGATATCCATAACACGGCTTCTAGTATTTGCAATGAATAATATTTCTGCATTAGAGCCTGCAAAGCATTGCAACGCGATCAGTGGATCACAAGGTGCAATGCCCCTGCGGACTTCTCCTCCAGCCCAGGTCTGGGATGACATCACCATACTTGTGCTCCATTGAGAATCACAAGGTCTTCTACTGCAGTGGAAGATGGGATTTGTAGGTTTTTTTTCTATTCAGGGATTCCTGTGGATGAATGACACAGGTGGAGCTACAGAGAGGCACGTCAAATTCATAAAACGTCAGGAACCAGAGGGAGTGAAGAAACCCTGGATTCTGTAAGGTAGGGGTTAAAGTGGTTGGGGTGAAGTGGTTTGGGGCTAGGGGGCTGCAGCCTTTGACCATGCTTTATTTTATATCCTAAATATGGGTAACATTGAACATGGCCATAAAGATGGACTTCCCTTTTTAAATCTTATCTCGTTCTAGTCTATCAATCAATATATAAACAACCACTTCTTTCCACATTTTATAAAAGATAGGGACTTTGAGGAAAACATGGCCTGGTAAGGCCCAATAATTCCATCCCTAGAGACTTTAAATGATAACACGGCCTGGTAAGGTCGTGAATATCCATCCCAATTACCTAACCAAAAAAGAGGGGGGGAAAATCATTTACAAGGGAAATGGGACTTTAAATGCAGCACATGGAAGCAAAACGATAAAAGGGCGAATGTAAAGGAGTTTTATTGATGCATCAATCAAAATATACAAAATTACATATTAATGGTACAATTTAATAAATAGAAAGTGGTAATGCAAAATAACATACATATAATAATACATATGATAATGATTTCACTAAATACACTCTAAGGCGGCGTACACACGCGGGGACTGTCTGCCGAAACTAAGTTCGTCAAACAGTCCGCTCAAACTTTTGAATGAACGAACACGCCCACACACGGCACTTTTTGAGCGGACAAATACGGCAAACTTTGTTCGTCGTACTAAGTCCGCGCAACTTTTGAAATGAGCGGACTCGCCCACACACGAGGCAACAGTCCGCTCATTTCGAGCGCGTGTCAAGGTAGGCGGGGCCCGCGACGGAGACGTCGCGGGCTCCGCCGCCTGGAATGGACTTAAAGGGGAACCCCAACGCCGAAAAAAAATCGGCGTGGGGGTCCCCCCAAAGTCCACAACAGACCCTTGTCCGAGCACGCTACCCGGCCGGCCAGGAAAGGGGGGCGAGCGAGCGCGCCCCCCCCTCCTGAGCCGTACCAGGCCGCGTGCCCTCAACATGGGGGGTGCCTTGGGGAAGGGGGGGCCGCGCGGCCCCCCCACCCCAAAGCACCTTGTCCCCATGTTGATGAGGACAAGGGCCTCTTCCCGACAACCCTGGCCGTTGGTTGTCGGGGTCTGCGGGCGGGGGGCTTATCGGAATCCGGGAGCCCCTTTAATAAGGGGGCCCCCGGATACCGGCCCCCCACCCTATGTGAATGAGTATGGGGTACAATGTACCCCTACCCATTCACCTGTAAAATAAAAGTACCCCAAAAAAAACCACAACACACGAGATAAAATATTTTATTGCACAGCTCCGGGGGTCTTCCGTCTTCGGGGGTCTTGTCCCCCTCTTCGGTTCTTCTGCCGGGCCATCGCGCCTTCTTATAGCTCTTTTGCAGGCGGTGGCCCGGTCTTCTGTCGCCGCCTTCCGTTCTTCTGTCGGCGCCTTCGGTTCTTCTGCCGGGCCACCGCGCCTTCTTGTAGCTCTTTTGCAGGCGGTGGCCCTGTCTTCTGTCGCCGCTGTCGCCGCCGCCTTCCGTTCTTGTTCTTCTTCTTGTTCTTCTTGTTCTTCTCCAGGAGATGTTGACACGTCGCTCTCTCTGGCCGGAATGCCAGAGCCGCGCTGAGCGGCCACTTATATAGTGACAATGGGGCGGTGTCACATGGTATATGTCACATGGGTTGGTCACATGGTGACCCCGCCCCCTTACGATGTCATAGTCCCCATGTGACATCAACCCATGTGACCAACCCATGTGACATATACCATGTGACACCGCCCCATTGTCACTATATAAGTGGCCGCTCAGCGCGGCTCTGGCATTCCGGCCGGAGAGAGCGACGTGTCAACATCTCCTGGAGAAGAACAAGAAGAACAAGAAGAAGAACAAGAACGGAAGGCGGCGGCGACAGCGGCGACAGAAGACCGGGCCACCGCCTGCAAAAGAGCTATAAGAAGGCGCGGTGGCCCGGCAGAAGAACCGAAGAGGGGGACAAGACCCCCGAAGTCGGGAGAAGAGGCCGGCGGCGGGGAGGAAGAAAGCCGGACTCCTCCGCTAGCAAAAGAGCTACAAGAAAATAGCGGAGGAGTCCGGCGAGAAGACCCCCGAAGACGGAAGACCCCCGGAGCTGTGCAATAAAATATTTTATCTCGTGTGTTGTGTTTTTTTTTGGGTACTTTTATTTTACAGGTGAATGGGTAGGGGTACATTGTACCCCATACTCATTCACATAGGGTGGGGGGCCGGTATCCGGGGGCCCCCTTATTAAAGGGGGCTCCCGGATTCCGATAAGCCCCCCGCCCGCAGACCCCGACAACCAACGGCCAGGGTTGTCGGGAAGAGGCCCTTGTCCTCATCAACATGGGGACAAGGTGCTTTGGGGTGGGGGGGCCGCGCGGCCCCCCCTTCCCCAAGGCACCCCCATGTTGAGGGCACGCGGCCTGGTACGGCTCAGGAGGGGGGCGCGCTCGCTCGCCCCCCTTTCCTGGCCGGCCGGGTAGCGTGCTCGGACAAGGGTCTGTTGTGGACTTTGGGGGGACCCCCACGCCGATTTTTTTCAGCGTTGGGGTTCCCCTTTAAGTCCATTCCAGGCGGCGGAGTCCGCGACGTCTCCGTCGCGGGCCCCGCCTACCTGCACACGCGCTCGAAATGAGCGGACTTCCCTCCGAGCGGAACAGTTTGCTCATTTCGAAAGTAGCCTACACACGGGCGGACTGTTCGCTCAAACCAAGTTTCAGCGGACAGTTTTTCGGAATTTCCGAAAAACTTTGTTCGTCAAACTGTCCGCTGAAGCCCCACACACGAGCGGACTGTCCGCTGAAACACTGTTCAGCGGACAAAGTTGAGCCAACAGTCCGCCCGTGTGTACGCGGCCTAATTAGGTGCATTGATAAAGATGGACAAAACAATATAAATATGAATAAAAATTAATACATTCATATGATGTAAACAATAAAACGTTTCCTCATTCGTCTCAAAAAGGCGTGGTATATGACAGTATTTAAGAAAAAAATCCGCAGGACCTATGACCTCACTAAACCTGAAGGGGGAGTAAGAATTATATAATAACAAAGAGGTCTGAATACGATTTGGTAAATACACGGAAACCAGTAGATCTACGCGTTTCGTGGCTTAACTGCCACTCATCAGGAGCAAGCGTATATGGAATCTAAAAAGAATTTTTGTAAAAATAAAAAAATTAATTGTAGGGAAAAAATTATATAAAAATGACTAGAGAAACAGGGTTGGGGAGCGGCATAAATAATCGCCCCGACCAAGGCTGACTCATTGGAATTCGTAGTGTAGCCAATGTGGTAGTAGGACTGAAAGAGCAGTCCGGAGAACAGCTCCAACCGGGAGCTGAGGTGGACAAACATCCAGCACCAATATGGGCAATACCCAGGGTGGACGACTCGCAGGGACATTCTAAAGGGAAAGGAAAGGAAGTAAAAATAAGAAACGGAGGGGAGGGGAAAAGGGGGGGGGAGCGTTTTGCTTCCATGTGCTGCATTTAAAGTTCCATTTCCCTTGTAAATTATTTTCTCCCCCCTCTTTTTTCTTTCCACATTTGATCGCTCAGCATTTCATTTCCAGGTCAGTCAAAAGTGGTTAAAATTGCCGGAACAATACACAAAAGAATGGTATGATTAGTCGTCTTGTCAGGTCTAGCACTAAACAAATACTGGCTGAGGGCTCCACAACAAACACAGCATGTGAACTATACTCCATGGAGGGTACAAAGTTGAGAGTTTAAATGAGCTCAAGCAGTTATTTGCAGACTCGGGCAGTTTTGGAGACAAACTTGTTTTATGGCATTTTCTAAAACGTACAACAAAGGTACAAAGCTATAAAAGTATGACCGTTTTATAAACTAATACAACAGTAAGAATGTATCGGTATTCAAAATAAGTGTTATCTCATGTCTCCTCTTAATCTACTATTTTAAAATTCCTGAGAATTTTATCACCAATAAATGCAGTGATACAACTGTTTGCCAAGTGAAATGTTCTATTATACCCTCGTAATTGCTCGCCAATGTTAGGCCTATGGAAAAAAAAAAAGAGAACGGTATAGGTTGACCCAATAAAAATCGTATTACCTCTTGCTCTGTGGTTCCACCACTTGTATGTAGTACAGTGTTTACCATTTTACCTCTACATAACATGAACTGAGAAATGTCATTCCAATAGAGGAATGGCCGTTATGAAACTTTTTGATGCAACAAAATAGGACGGACTCTATCTGAGGTAGACCTATAAATGGGACAGACTCTAGCTGAGGAGTCCATAGAGCTATAAATGGGACAGAGTCTAGCTGAGGTGTCCAAAAAATCTAATAATGGGAGGGACTCTAGCTGAGTAGTCCATAGAACTAAAAATGGGACAGACTCTAGCTCAGTAGTCAATAGAGCTATAAATGGGACAAACTCTAGCTGAGGTGTCCAAAAAATCTATTAATGGGATGGACTCTAGCTGAGTAGTCCATAGAATTACAAATGGGATGGACTCTAGCTGAGGAGTCCATAGAGCTACAAATATGATGGACTCTAGCTGAGGAGTCCATAGAGCTACAAATGGAATGGACTCTAGCTGAGGAGTCCATAGAGCTACAAATATGATGGACTCTAGCTGAGGAGTCCATAGAGCTATAAATGGGACAGACTCTAGCTGAGGTGTCCAAAAAAATCTATTAATGGGACGGACTCTAGCTGAGTAGTCCATAGAACTACAAATGGGATGGACTTTAGCTGAGGAGTCCATAGAGCCTTAAATGGGACAGACTCTAGCTGAGGTATAAATGGAACAGACTCGGCTAGAGTCTGTCCCATTTATAGCTCTATGGACTACTCAGCTAGAGTCTGTCCCATTTATAGCTCTATGGACTACTCAGCTAGAGTCTGTCCCGTTTATAGCTCTATGGACTCCTCAGCTAAAGTCCATCATATTTGTAGCTCTTTGGACTCCTCAGCTAGAGGAGTACACAGAGCTACAAATATGTTGGACTCTAGTTGAGTAGTCCATAGAGCTACAAATATGATGGACTCTAGCTGAGTAGTCCATAGAGCTACAAATGGGATGGACTCTAGCTGAGGAGTCCATAGAGCTATAAATGGGACAGACTCTAGCCGAGTAGTCCGTAGAGTTATAAATGGGACAGACTCTAGCTGAGGCGTCCGTAAAGCTATTAATGGGACGGACTCTACCTGAGGAGTCTATAGAGCTACAAATATGATGGACTTTAGCTGAGGAGTCCATAGAGCTATAAATGGGACAGACTCCAGGACTCCATAGAGCTATAAATGCATTTTTTTTTTGAATGGAAAGCCCCTCCGACGCACATGCGACAAAAGCTTGGATCAAGGGATGACTTTCAATAGAAAGTAGCGAGGTAGCTCCTCTGCTACACACGAAACCCTGACCCAGAATCAGTTTGCCTAAGAATGATTTAGCACCAGGTTCCCAATGAACATGCAGTGCGCTCCGGGAGAGAGGCAGCCCACTTCCAGCCCGAGACGAGATACCAGATACCATCTGTGGGATTATGACTGAATGCCTCTAAATCAGAGTCCCACCCTAAAGGTGACGATACCACAGTGCCGCGGAGCCCATGTTGGCCTGGGATAGCCGGCCCTCCCACCACAGGGTGGGGGGCGGCTACCCCAGGCCAACATGGGCTCCGCGGCACTGCGGTATCGTCACCTTTAGGGAGAGGATTCTGATTTGGTTCCTCAGCCAAGCACATACACCACATTTTTGAACCTGTGGTTCCTGAATCCTTCTCTCGTTGAGCAGGATTGCTATAAATACTTTAGTCAACCATTTCTTTTTTTTTTTTTTTTTTTTTTACAAAAGCCAGAATTGCCACATTGCTAGTCTGGGCCTGATCACAATATTGGCTGAAATGATAAAATTTTAATATTTTTTTATTTTTTTTTTAAGTCCAGTAGTATTTTCTAGAAAAATGAAGTTGGAAAAACAACCCGAGGTCATTATGTAGAAGATGAAATGGTGCATGGCGGGGAGATAGTGATCGCATCTAATATTACCACATATTTCCCACTTTCACTGAGTCTGTGTTTGAACTGGAGAGCAGAGCAATAACTCACAGTTAACGAGGCAATCGTTCCTTTCCAGGTCAGAGATTGGTTGTAGGACTTGAAAGAAACGTCTGTGAAGTGTGTGATGTCAGAGAGCTAAAGACTTTGCATCACCCTATATGTAACATTAAAAGCTTTATTGCATTATACTGTATATATTTTTAACCTATATTTCCGAAAGTTACAAGAGGAAGGCGTTTTCATCAAGACTAAGACAGTTTTATTGGGCATAATGCTAAATATGGACAATATAGTTGGGTAATGATGCAAAAAACAGGAGAGTGCATCATTTATATTAACCACTTCAGCTCCTGAAGATTTTACCCCCCCCCCCCCCTTCATAACCAGGCAATTTTTAGCTTTTTGGCACTGCGCTAATTTAACTGGCGATTGCGCTGTCATGCAACACTGTACCCAAACAAAATTTTATATTTTTATAATATATTTTCCCCCACAAATAGAGCTTTCTTTTGTAGGTATTTGATCACCACTGGGGTTCTTCTTCTTTTTTTTTTTTTTTTTTTTTTTTTTTTTTGCGACCTAAAAGAAAAAAGACCGAAATGTTTGGAAAAAAAATATATATACATTTTTTACTTTCTGCTATAAAACGTCTCCAAAAAAAAAAAAAAAAAATTGTATTCATAAATTGTGGCCAAAATGTATTCTGCTATGTTTTTGATAAAAAAAAAAAAAAGAAGAAAAATACCCCAGTAAGTGCATATTGATTGGTTTGCATGAAAGTTATAGCGCCTACAAAGTGGGTATAGAAAAGAATCGCCCCCCTTTTTAAAATGATCACATTTTGTTGCTTTTCAGCCTGAATTTACTGTGAAAGACAGAACACCAACATGTCAGAATTTTTTTTTTTTTTCAAAAACATAATAGCTGAGTTGGAAAAAGGATCACCCCGCTTATGTTAGTATTTTGTTGGACCACCTTTTGCTTTAATTCCAGCCTTTAGCCTGTTGGGATTTCTCTCTACTAACTTTGCACATCTAGACAGTGCAGTGGTGGCTGGTGCTCCATTTTTTTTTTGGGGGGGGGGGGGGGGGGGGGGGGCAGCAAACAAACCCTTCACCCTCCCCCCACACACTTACCCTGTCCAGGTTGCAGATGGCTTCCCCGGCTTCTCCTCCCGGCCAATCCAGTCGCTTCTCCTACCAGCCAATCCGGTCTTAGGACCCGCTTTCTGCCCTGTTTGGCTGGGAGGAGAATCAGGAAGACAATAGCGAATGTTGCTAATGTCACAAGTGGGTGGGCTCGGGGCACAGTTCTCGTGAGGCCCCCCCCCCCTTTTTGAAGCCAATTGGAGCCTCAGGCTCTAATCACGTGCTTCAAAAAAATAAAACTCGTAGAAACCTATGCGTCCGGCGCCCTGCATGGAAATTAGGGGGGTGGCACCCCTGCGCCCCCTATGGGCCGGCCGCAAGTGCATCTAGACTTTGCAATATTTGCCCACTCTTCTTTACAGAACTGCTGAAGTTCAGTTGACGGTGACCATTTGTGGACTGCAGTCTTCAAGTCATTCCACAGATTTTCAATGGGGTCCAAGTCTGGGCTCTGACAAGGCCACGCAAGGACATTGACCTTTTTCTCCTCCAATCACTGTGTGCTCACTGGTGCTGTGTGCTTTGGGTCATTGTCATGTTGGAAGGTAAACCTTCTTCCCATTGACAACTTTCTGGCAGAGGGGAGCAGATTTTCCTCAAATAACAGGATATTACTACCCCCCATAACAGGATATTGCTACCCCCCATAACAGGATATTATCACCCCCATAACAAGATATTACCACCCCCCCCCCCCATAACAGGATATTACCCCCTCCATGCTTTACTGTAGGAATGGTGTTATTTGGATGGTGAGCTGTATTCGATTTCCACCAGACAATATTGTTTGGTGTTGAGGCCAAATAATTAAATTTTAGTCTCATCAGACCACCTTAAACGCACCTTGAAGATTCTGAGAAAAGATATACCCGTGCTCAAGTCCCAATCGCGTGAACATGTATGTAAACTATCAGGTGCTAAAGGGGTGTGACGCCATAATAACCACTTTAAGACCGCCCCACACAGATATCCTGTGGCAGGGCACCCCTCCTGCGCAAAATCATGTACCTGTATGTGATTTCATGCACGGGGTCTGGGGCATGCATGGGGGCCGCCAGTGACACCCGCTCCCGCTGTGATTGGACACACCAGGACTCAATCAGTGATGTCCGCTGGGACTCGCCGATCATACTGAGGAGAGGCAGAATGGCGGTCTGCCTATGTAAACAATGGAGATCTTGTGTTTCTGCTATGCAGAAACACAGATCTCTGTCTTCCCCCAGTCAAAGCGCCTCCCCCACAGTTAGCCCTCCCTAAGGACGCACTTAACCCTTTGATTGCCCCTGATGTTAACCCCTTCCCTGCCAGTGTCATTAGTACAGTGTGTGTTATATATATATATTTTTTTTTTTAAGCACTGATCACTGTAATGATGTCAGAGCTCCCCGAAAAGTGTCAGGTGTCCGATTTGTCCGCTGCAATGTCACAGTTCCGCTAAAGATCACAGCCATTACTAGTAAAAAATAAAAAATTCCATATAAATATCCCATCATTTGTAGACTCTATAACTTTTGCGCAAACCGTATACGCTTATTGGGATTTATTTTACCAAAAATGTAGCAAAATACATATTGGCCTAAATTGATGCAGAAATTTAGATTTTTTTTTTTTAGTTGGATATTATTGGTTTTATAGCCGAAAGTAAAAAAATATATAATTGTCGGTTTTATTTTGTTTATAGCGCAAAAAAAAGTAGAGGTGAGCAAATGCCAGCAAAAGAAAGCTCTAGTTGTGGGGAAAAAAGGACATCAATTATATTTGGGTAAAGAATCGCACGACCGAACAATTATCAGTTAAAGCAACCCAGTGCCGTATCACAAAAAATGCCCTGGTCATGAAGGGGGTAAAACCTTCCAGAGGTTAACTTATTACAGGTTGTAGAAGTTGTTGTCGGGTCTATTGCCGAACATTCTGGCTGGTCCCTTGCCTTCTATAGGTGTCTACTTCCCTCCAGGCACTTCCACAAATAAACTTCTCTGATCCTTAATCTCTGTCCATTGTCTGTGTCTACAATGGCGGGGGGCACAAGGTTATCTCCACAATGTAACTCGATCGGGCTGATGTGTGGTCTCCTAATGCAGATACTACTCTTGGCCTGTCCACCTTAAGTGCTACAATTGTATGGCGGGAACTAATGTATTATTTATAAAAAAACACAGACTTGGGTTCACTTCCGCTATGTTGGAGTTGGCGCTTTTTTCTTGTAGTGTCGGCCGTTCACCCCTCATTTACCACTCCGAGCTGTTGGCGTGGTGTACGGACTTGTGGGTGTGCCATCTCATCATTGATTTAATCAGGTCCTACTTGAACTTGCATGATCCCCGCGTAGCAGCATTAGCACAAAGTATGAACAATGGTGTCCCAAAGAGGTCCTGTCGCCAATACTGGCGGCTGGTGCTCCAAAAAAATTTGGGGGCGGAAAAAAATGTGAAAAAAAAATCATCAATTGCTGCCACTGTGCCCATCAAACGCTGCCACTGTGCCCATCAAATGATGCCGCTGTTCCATCAATTGCTGCCACTGTGCCATCAATTGCTGCCCCTGTGCCCATCAAATTATGCCACTTTGCCATCAAACGATCCCACTGTGCCATCAATTTCTCCCACTGTGCCAAATGCTTCCACTGTGCCCATCAAACTCTGCCACTGTGCCCATCAATTGCTGCCACTGTGCCCATCAATTGCTGCCACTCTACCCATCCAACTGCCACTGTGCCCTCAAACGTTGCCACTGTGCTATCAATTGCTGCCACTGTGCCCATTAAACTGGTATTAGCACAAAGTACAAGCAATGGTGTCCGTAAAGAGGTCCTGTCGCCAACACTGGCGGCTGGTGCTCCAAAATTTGGGGGCGCAAAAAAATTCTAAAAAAAAAAAATCAATTGCAGCCACTGTGCCCATCAAACGCTGCCACTGTGCCATCAAATGATGCCGCTGTTCCATCAATTGCTGCCCCTGTGCCCATCAAATGATGCCACTGTGCCATCAAACGATGCCACTGTGCCATCAATTTCTGCCACTGTGCCAAATGCTTCCACTGTGCCCATCAAACGCTGCCACTGTGCCCATCAAACTCTGCCACTGTGCCCATCAATTGCCACTCTGCCCATCCAACTGCCACTGTGCCCTCAAACTCTGCCACTGTGCTATCAATTGCTGCCACTGTGCCCATTAAACTGGCACTGTGCCCTCAAATGCTGCCACTAATCCATCAATTGCTGCCAGTGTGCCCATCATATGCTGCCAGTGTGCCCATCAAATGCTGCCAGTGTGCCCACCAAATGCCAGTGTGCCCTTGAATGACCCCAATGTGACCCCCGCCTGCTCACATCTGCCTGGCACTTGCCCTGTCTTGGTGGGGTAGCGCGTGACAGCGACGAGCGGGGTCCTCCATGCATCTCCTGCCGTCCTGGTCTCCCGTCCTCTCCTCCTGATAGGCAATCAATAGCGGCGCCTGTCGTTTCAGCCAATCAGGTGACAGGTAACAGACCTGAGCACATGATTGGCGGAGATCCGGTTTAGTGTTAGGAAAGGAAATAGTCATTCGCTTTTCTAACACAGCTGAGTGACCTGCGAGCGCCCAGCAGCTCACTTTTTTTGAAGGCTATTAGAGCCTATGGATGTAGTCAGGTGCTTCAAAATCGCCCACCGCCGCTGTAATTCAAGCACCCTGCGCCCGAAAAGGGGCCGGGCGCCTGCACAGGGAGTGGCAGCGGCAGCCATAGATAGATTCATGCAATGCATGAATCTATATATTCATGATAGATTCAAGTGTTTTAAATGCCCCAGGAAAGTTTTGATTTCCTGGAGAGAAAAGGTAAATGCTCCAGGAAAGGTAAACTCCCCAACACTTTACAAACAAAGGGCCAGTTTATTGTCCTTCGGACTTTAGGAGGGCCGGACTTTGGCCAGCGGAAGCAGAACTTTTCCTGGTATCAGTGAGAGTAAACCTCACCACATTTGGTAATGGGGGAAGAAATGGTGCCCCATCGTTTATACCATAGTGAGGAATAGTGCCCCATTATTGCTGTCAGTAAAAAAAAAAAAAACAGCGCCCCATTGTTGGTGTCAGATGGCAGAATAGTGTCTTGCATCAGTGGAAGGAATAGTGTCCTAGGGGCCGGATAAAGCCAAGCAGTGAGGTGGAAGGCACTAGATGGGTGCAGACTGGGAGCGAGACCGTCTACACAATAAAGAGAGGAGGGTATTCCCACAGCTGCACACCTTATCCGGCCATGTCATTATAAAGTCAAAGCCGCCTCAGCTCGCTCCATCAGAAGCCATGGCTCCAACGCGTTTCGCCCCACTCCTTGGGCTTAATCATGAAGGTGCACCTTCATGATTAAGCCCTGGGGGCAGGCTGACCCATGCGGGGGGGGGGGGGGGGCTTCCGATGGAGAGAGCCAAGGCTGCTTTTACTTCATAATGACATGGCCAGATAGGTGTGCAGCCCTAGAAGACCCTTCTGTCTTCATAATGCATAAAATACACTACATTCAACACGCAAATCTTATGAGATATTTTTGTGAAAAAGCCAATATAAAGGAATAGTAGTGGTAAAGAAGCACCTGTGGGTTTAACCAATCATTTTTTTTGTACAATTCTCCTTTAAGGGGGCTTGGCAGGGGGTGTGCCCTATGCTTACATACTTTTGCCAATAGGTGTCACTCGTGCCCATCCCAATAAGTTGGGAGGTATGAAAATGGTCTCTTTACTGGGGCAGTGCCCTGATAGAAATGTACTAAAACGGGAGCACTCAGAATCGGGTGCAGCTGTGCACGGCAGCCAATAGGCTTCTAACTTCTGCGTGTTCAATTAAGCTTTGCAATAAAACCCGGAAGCTGATTGGTTACCATGCACGGCTGCACCAGAATTTCCACTCAAAAAAATGTGAAATCGGAAGTAAACCATTTCAGTACAACCGTGAAAGACTGAAGGGAAGGCCGGAGCTCAGGCTTGAATGCAAAATATGGTAAAGTGGAACTTTACCCAAAACAACTTGATAAAAAAATAATGTTCTTTAGCAAGGAACAATACATTCCACATTAATAATTGTGCTACCAACATGAGTGTGTGCTGTAAATTGCCTCCAGCATTGTTCCTGTTTCTTCTTGCCCAAGGCTGCCATTTTGCTGAAGCCCAGGGCCCCTGAGAAGCAGTAAATCTTAAGCTTTTAGCCTAAATCTTTAGGCTTTTAGCCTTTAGGCTAAAATCTTAGGCTAAAAATCTTTAGGCTTTTAGCAGATCGGCCTCTAGTGGCTCTGATTTTTGGCACAATGCCAAAAATGGAGAGCAACTGAGCATGTGCAAAAGCAGGGTGAGACAGGGTATTACTGGATTTTAACTGCCTGCTGCCCGCCCACTGTCAAATGATGACGGTGATCATCAGTGCCCTGATTACAATATAGCAATATAGTGTCACAAATCAATGCCAGCTATCAGTGGCCACAAGTGCCACCAATCAGTGCCCATTAGCAATGCCAGTCAGTGCTGGCAATCAGTGCCTCCTATCAGTGCTGCCCATCAATGCCCATCAGTTCCACCCATCAATTCCCATCAGTGCCCATCAGTACCGCCTATTCGTGCCACCTATCAGTGCCCACCAGTGTCGCTCATCAGTGCCACATATTGCCACCTATCAGTGCCCATAAGTGTGGCATATTAGTGCCTCCTCATCAGTGCCAGCTAATCAGTGCCCTTAAGTGCCGCCTATCAGTGCCACCTATCAGTGCCCATCAGTGTCGCTCATCAGTGCCACATAGTGCCACCTATCAGTGCCCATAAGTGTGGCATATTAGTGCCTCCTCATCAGTGCCCTTAAGTGCCGCCTATTAGTGCCACCTAACAGTGCCCACCAGTGTCGCTCATCAGTAACACATAGTGCCACCTATCTGTGCCCATAAGTGTGGCATATTAGTGCCAGCTAATCAGTGCCCTTAGTGCTATTAGTGCCACCTAACAGTGCCCATCAGTGGCGCTCATCAGTGCCGCATAGTCCCACCTACCAGTGCCCATAAGTGTAGCATATTAGTGCCTCCTCATCAGTTCCAGATAATCAGTGCCCATGAGTGCCACCTCATCAATGCCCACCAGTTCAGCCTATCAGTGCCTATCAGTGCCACCTTATCAGCGCACATCAGTGAAGGCGAAAAATTACTTAGTTACAAAATGTACTAACTGAAAAAAAAGTAAAAAAACATTTTTTTTTTCAACATTTTTGGTCTTTTTTTTGTAAAAAAAAAACAAAAAAAAAAAACAGCAGTGATTAAATACCACCAAAAGAACGTTCTATTTGTGTGAAGAAATTGGTAAAAAAATGTGTTTGGGTACAGTGTAGCACGACCGCGCAATTGTCATTCAAAGTGCGACAGCTCTGAAAGCTCAAAAAATGGCCCGGGCAGGAAGGGGGTATAAGTGCCCGGTTGGCAAGTGGTTAGACAGTATGGCCACTTATTTTGAATGTTGTACGTAGCTATGTCTGCAAAAGAAGCCAGTATGAAGCGATCTAGCAGGACATCATTTTCTGACTAAAGTCCCACTTCAAGGTTTCTTCTTTTTAAATTTTAAATAAATGGACTGGATTTGGTCTTCAAACTTTTCCCAGGCTTTGAATCCATAGAGCGCTCCTGGTGTTGAGCAGCACGGAGGTTTTTTCCTGAACCGGCTCACAACAGACCCATCAGTCTGTCCGCTGACAAGTATTAACCTGTTACCAAAAAGGAAAAAGCCTGGGGAGATTTTTCGAATGACTCCAAAGCCAGCAAGTCCTTTAAGACTCCTGTAACTAGACACCTTGAATCCCTAAAATGCAGCTGATGCCTCTCTCCGTCTTACCTGTGTGATGCTCCAGTCCTTACCTGTGTGTTTTTTTTCTCCCCTCTCTCTCTCTCTCTCTCTCTCCTCCCATTCGTAAACCATCTGCAGTCTCAGTTCAATCTGCTGAACAACACCATGGATCAGAGCATTGGTAGCCGAGCAGCTTCCACCAGTCCGTACAACCCAGAGCACAACTCGAATGTCCCCACGCATTCTCCCTATTCGCAGCCCAGCTCCACCTTCGACGCCATGTCGCCCGCACCGGTCATCCCCTCCAACACAGACTACCCGGGACCCCACAGCTTCGAGGTCACCTTTCAGCAATCCAGCACTGCAAAGTCAGCCACATGGACGGTAAGTCACTTTCTTGTGTGTACCTGTTCTCCTCTGAATATCTATGTATTGGCATGTAAAGTGTGTGTGTGGGGGGGTCTAGATCAGCGTTTCTCAACCTCAAAGGAACCCTTGAAATAATGTTCCGATCTCGGGGAACCCTTGCTAAAAATGGCCATATCTACAACTCTGATAAATTAGTGTGATGGTCAGTGGGAAGATTGCTCTTGACGTTGGTGGTCAGTAGGAAGAATGCTGCTTACGCCTGTGGTCATTGGGAAGAATTATCCCCTTACAGATAGCTAAAAGGATGAATGGTGTAAGTGGGAACCATGGTAACCTCACTGAGAACCCCTGAACTTGAGGTGGTAATGCCTGCTTTGCAAGCCGATGGGTGGGAAACAGAATGGACTTAGGTGTTCTTACAGGAAGGAGGAAAGTGCTATGGTGGTGGTTAGTTGGCCAAAGAGCAGGTCCTAGCAACCTCTGGAGGAACCCTATGGTTCCATGGTACCCTGACTGAGAACCCCTGAACTTGAGGTGGTAATGCCTGCTCTGCAAGCCGATGGGTGGGAAACAGAAGGGACTTAGGTGTTCTTACAGGAAGGAGGAAAGTGCTATGGTGGTGGTTGGTTAGTTGGCCAAAGAGCGGGTCCTAGCAACCTTTGGAGGAACCCTAGGTTCCATGGTACCCTGACTGAGAACCCCTGTACTACATCCCGTATATAATATGGGTTACAGGCTAAGAGCCATCCTCATCAGGATGAATCCGTGAATATTGAATTGAGTACAGTATTACCGGAGAGGCTTGAGGTGGTAACGCCTGCTCTGCAAGCCGATGGGTGGGAAACAGAAGGGACTTGGGTATCCTTACAGGAAGGAGGAGAGTGGTATGGTGGTTAGTTGGTCAAAGAGTAGGTTCTGTGGTTGAGAAACCCTGGTTTAAATACTGAAAATGGGGCCATGGTATTGCAATTTCCTACAGAGGATGTGGAAGGGGGTAGCTCTAGGTTCACTCCAATGTTCTTCTGAGACTTTGTAAACAAGAGATGATGGGCTGAGCCAGTGCCGGACAAATCCTCGAAGTGAGGAAGCACCAGCACTTCAGTGTCATTAGAATTTTTTAAGCTGGCCATATATCGGTAGATTATTGTATGAAAGTTTTAATTCATATATTGAACTTGAGGTGGTAATGCCTGCTCTGCAGCTCTGCAAGCCGATGGGTGGGAAACAGAAGGGACTTAGGTGTTCTTACAGGAAGGAGGAAAGTGCTATGGTGGTGGTTAGTTGGCCAAAGAGCAGGTCCTAGCAACCTTTGGAGGAACCCTATGGTTCTGTGGTACCCTGGCTGAGGAACCCTGGTATGGATACTGGAAATGGGGCCACAGTATTAAATTTATGTAATTTCCTACATGGGATATGGGGGGGGGGGGTGTTATGGGACTCTAGGTTTACTCCAACCTGAGACTTTGTTAACAATACATGACGGGCTGAGCCAGTGTTGGATAAATCCTCGAAGTAAGGAAGCCGCAGAACTTGAATGTCATTGGAGTTTTTAAGTTGGCCGTGTATCAATAGATTTTTCTATAAACGTTCGTATTAAAAATCATGTCAGTACATTTGATACTGGGAGAGAAATACTAAAGCTTGCCATACACTGGTATATTTTTGTATGAAAGTTTATGCAAAAATTCTCATCAGTACATTTGATAATGCCATCAGAGACTTGATCACTGTCGTTCAAAGGTACTTCTAAATTTCATTTGCTTTTAACATTTGAATTTGAAAGGAATGGAATTTCCCAAATGATTATCTTATTTACTACTATTTCATTATTTGCAAAAAATATTCCTTTGCCTTCAATTTTGTTTATCAATACATTTAAAGACAATTATGGTTTTGATCTCCGTTACCTATTCGAAAATCTAACGAAGGTTCTGAAAATGTAAAAAATAAATGACTGGTTTATTGCTAGCTTTAGGGTCAGTTTGTGGGTGGACGTGTATGGATATGCAAGGTCAAAGTCAAGCAGCCAGGTTTGTACGTTGGTAACATTTTCTGTGGCAATATATCTGATTTAAGCATCACCTAATCATTTGGTGTACGGGGGATTAAAAGTAGCAGCGTTGGGGCAACTGGTGACCTTGGCTGGTCATTTCCTGCAGAATAAAGGTAGTAGGGACATGGAGGGTTCGGGTAACTTGCAAAATAGGGGGAGTGTCCTGCAGGAAGCAGACATATGTCAACTGATGACCATGCCTGGACACTTCCTGCAGAAGAAAGATAGCGGGGACTGTCCTGCAAGAAGAGGACACATGTCAACTGATGACCATGCCTGGACACTTCCTGCAGAAGAAAGGTAGTAGGGACATGGAGGGTTTGGGTAACTGTCAACATGGGGTGATTGTCCTACAAGAAGAGGCCACATGTCAACTGGTGACTTTGGCTGGAGACTTCCTGCAGAACAATGGTAGTAGGGACATGGAGGGTTTGGGAAACTGTCAACATAGGGTGATTGTCCTGCAAGAAGAGGCCACATGTCAACTGGTGACCTTTGCTGGACACTTCCTGCAGAAGAAAGATAGCAGGGACATAAGGGTTTGGGAAACTGTCAACGTAGGGGGCTGTCCTGCAAGAAGAGGACACATGTCAACTGGTGACCTTGGCTGGACACTTCCTGCAGAAGAAAGGTAGTAGGGACATGGAGGGTTTGGGTAACTGAAAAAATAGGGAGAATGTCCTGCAGGAAGAGGACACATGGCAACTGATGACCATGGCTGGACACTTCCTGCAGAAGAAAGGTAGTAGGGACACAGAGGGTTTGGGAAACTGTCCACATAGGGTGATTGTCCTGCAAGAAGAGGCCACATGTCAACTGGTGACCTTGGCTGGAGACTTCCTGCAGAACAATCGTAGTAGGGACATGGAGGGTTTGAGAAACTGTCACCATAGGGTGATTGTCCTGCAAGAAGAGGCCACATGTCAACTGGTGACCTTTGCTGGACACTTCCTGCAGAAGAAAGGTAGTAGGGACATGGAGAATTTGGGTAACTGGCAAAAATAGGGGGACTGTCCTGCAAAAAGAGGCCACATGCCAACTGATGACCTTGGCAGGACACTTCCTGCAGAACAAAGGTAGTAGAGGCATGGAGGGTTTGGGTAACTGAAACAAAAAGGGGGACTGTCCAGCAGGAAGAGGACACAAGTCAACTGCATGGCTCTTGGAACAGATCAGTACAGAAAGTAAAGGTAAACTAGGAGCAGCTGATAGATTAAAAGTGAGTAAGGAAAATGTATTGTTGCTTGTAGCAACTCCTAAAAATCCTAGTTTCATTTTCATCCCTGGACCTTCAAAATAACAAATAAAAGCTCATTCAATGCTCCAACCCAATGGAACCTTTTCTAATAGCAATGATTGATCACATAATTATCTCTACTGTGTTTCAGCATTTTGGGATCTGAAGTTGAAAATTATTTTTGTCTGTTACATTTTTTAACATTTTTTTTGTGCCATAGTCTACAATGGTATTTCATGTAGTGATCCTTAGATTCTCTGTCTGGTCACGGTCTATTGGTGACCTATCTATACGGTATATGTAAAGAGCTGCAGAAATTGACGGTGCTGTATAAGTACCTGTAATGAATAAACTGCAGGGACTTTCTGAGTTGCTAAACATAACCAATCAGATCCTCCCAGAGATGGAGATGCTCTTTGTTTTAAGTCGGAACACCATGCTGATGATTAAGCCTGTAGAGCTTTCTCTTCTATTGTTCTCAACCTAACCACAGAATATTTCCACAAATTGTGTCCTCACAATGTACACAGGGTGGCCTAGAGGTTTGTTTTTCTCAGTTCAGAACAGGTACTCACTCCATTCACTCCTGTTTACTTGCCCAAGGCACGGCGAGTTGACATGGAGTAAATCCCACTTCAAAGACCCGTGACATCATAACACATTCCTGGAGGATGCTGTGACTTCCATTAGCTAGACAAACAACAACCCCTAGCTATCGCTCGCACTTCTCATACATGCATGTGTGATAAATTGCCACAATGTGCATTTTTTTTTATGAACAAAGTGCACACGGTGTACGATGCCACCTCCTTGAGCACCACTCCGGTACACTCATTTTCAGCATGGCTTGAAGTTTCAAGTGGTAAAAAAAAATGTGAAAAAATAAAATAAAATGTGCAGCCATGCATTGTGGAAAGTCTCAAAATCTAACATGACCTTAATTACCTAACCTGTCTTTTGCATGTTGATGCAGTGTTGCACCAATGCATGTGTTTGAACTTGCAACACAGCATTTGACCTTTTGCCTGCAGTGCAAAAGTGTCTCAATAGAGCATGCTGCATCTAGATTGTAAGCTCTAACGAGCAGGGCCCTCTGATCCCTCCTGTATTGATTTGTATTGCAAGTGTACTGTTTGCCCTCATATTGTAAAGCGCTGTGCAAACTGTTGGCGCTATATAAATCCTGAATAATAATAATAATTCCATGTAATGCAAGGAAAACGGCCCGAATGCAGCCTCAGTAGTGTTGTACACACACCGCGCCATTGAATTATGGTTGCATCTTCTGACCTGCGTTTGACATTTGAAACGCGTCAAAACAACGCCTGTCTGCATGAAGTCCAACAACGAACTTCACCATAATACAAACTTGTTAAAGCGGGAGTCCGCCGTTTTTTATTTTTTTAAAAGCCAGCAGCTACAAATACTGCAGCTGCTGACTTTTAAAATAATGACACTTACCCGCCCGGCGCGCCCGCGATGTCGGCACCCGAAGCCGATCTCTCGATCGTCTCTCGGGTGCTGCCGCCGCCATCTTGGGTATGGGAATCAGGAAGTGGAGCCTTTTGGGCTTCATTTCCTGGTTCCCTACTGCGCATGCGCGAGTCGTGCTGCGCAATAAGGATGGTCTCCGCTGTCTCTGGGATCCGTGCGTTTCCCAGCAGGCAGCGGGGGACCTTCAGAAAGAGGCGTAGATTCTGCAGAAAGGGGCGTACCTTCTGCAGAATCTACGCCGGAAGTGGGTGCAGATACCTGTACTGTACAGGTACCTGCACCCCCCTACCCCCCTCCCCCCTGAAAGGTGCCAATTGTGGCGCCGGAGGAGGGGAGGGTTCCAATGAGCGGAAGGTCCACTTTAGGGTGGAGCTCCGCTTTAATATCCCATAACAATCATAATTCCTAATAAAAATCTTAAAATAATATTGAAGGCCGTCTTTTTTTTTTTTAAATAAAAAAGAGGTTATACTTACCTGCTCTGTGCAACTATATTGCACAGAATTGTCATTTACCCTCCCTTCTGTCAGTCCCCACTGGCGCTATTGGCTCCTCCCTCCCACAAGTGCCTTCTGTAACTGTCAGAAACCATGAAATCAGACGGAGACAGAAGTACAGTTAAATCACACTTGTTTGATAATAAAAGTAAAAAGAACAAACGTAGTCAAAACATAGCCAAAGTTCAGTAACCGTAACGGATAGTCAGCCAAGCCAGAAGTCAGGGATCAATGTAGTGGAACAGCAAGCAGGATCTGGAGCCAGAGGGGATGTCAGCAAAGCAAGTCTTTAAACAGGAACACAGCAGATAATCTCTGTTCTTGACGAAGGCGAAGGCAGAGATCCACTGGGCTGAATGGTTTAAAGCGGAGTTCCAGGCTTTTTATGTTTATTAAAGGTCAGCAGCTACAAAAAGTGTAGTTTCTGACTTTTAATAAACACACTTACCTGTTCCACGGTCCAGCCATGTGGCGGAACGGGGTGTCCCTCCTCTTACCTGTTCCACGGTCCAGCCATGTGGCGGAACGGGGTGTCCCTCCTCTCCCCCTCCTCTCCGCCGGTGCCTCCATTGCCACTCTGGGCACCCGGTGGTAACCGCTTTCGACTTCACGGCCGGGCACGCAGTGCGCATGCGTGAGTCGTGCTACGCTCCCGGAGTGGACAGGCAATCTCCTGGGACCTGTCATGTGTCCCAGGAGATCGCCTAGAGGGACAGGCCACCTAAGGCGAAAGGAGGCGTCGCCTAGACTGTCCCTGGGCGGAAGGAGGAAGTGGGACAGGAAGTCCCCCTCCCTCCAAAAAAAATTACATGCCAAATGTGGCATGCAAGGGGGCGAGGAGTGCTTAAAGCGGAAGTTCAATTTTTGGGTGGAACTCCGCTTTAAGTAGGCAGGACTGACGAGCAGGATATCATCAACAGCTGAGTAACTGTGGAGAGATAGGAACTGGCAATTAGCCAACAGCTGAGTGGCCAACTCAGAGAAGGAAGGGCTGAGCCCAGCCCTGACAGTAACAAGCCCAGTTGCTAAAGAGGCACCCACGCATACTTGCTCCCTCCTCACAGGAGTGTGACTGATGGCAGCAGGTGCCTATGACTTCACTGCACTCTGTGTTCCTTGTGAGAGCAGGAAGTAACGGACGTGCTGCTGGGGCCGGAGATACTGTTGGAGCTGAAACATGGAGCCAGGTAAGTGTTTTAGGTACGGGGTTGTCGGGATAGTTACTGGGACCCTGATCTTAACGCCTAAAACTGGATACTTAAAGAGGAACTCCACACTACCAATTTAACCTGAAATATAATCAGTATTTTTCCAACCACACAGTTGAGTACTGGCCGTGATACAAGAATCCAGGCTTTTTTTTTTAAACAATCTACTGAGCTGACCAAAACCAGCTCTGCAGGGAAGTCTATTCTAAATTTTCACAGCTCTTACTGTGAAGAAGCCTTTCCGGATTTGTAGAGGAAATCTCTTTTCCCCAACATGTAGAGCATGCCCCCTTGTCCTCTGTGATGACCTTAAAGTGAATAACTCAACACCAAGTTTAATATATGGACCACTTCTGTATTTATACATGGAGATCATATTCCCCCCTTATGTATTTATACATGGAGATCATATCCCCCCCCCCTTATGTATTTATACATGGAGATCATATCCCCCCCTTATGTATTTATACATGGTGATCATATCCCGCCTTAATCTTCTTCTCAAGAGAGAATAAATTCAGTTCCTCTAATCTTTCCTCATAGCTGAGCTCCTCCATGCCTCTTATCAGTTTGGTTGCTCTTCTCTGCACTTTCTCCAGTTCCCCGATATCCTTTTTGAGAACTGGTGCCCAAAACTGAACTGCATATTCCAGATGAAGTCTTACTAATGATTTGTACAGGGGGGCAAAATTCTCTCTCTCTCGTCCATATCTCTCTTAATACAAGAGAGGATTTTACTTGCTTTGGAAACCGCATCTTGGCATTGGATGCTATTATTGAGCTTATGATCTACCAAAACTCCCAGATCCTTCTCCACTATGGATCCCCCCCCCCAGTTGTATTCCCCCCTAGTATGTATAATGCATTAATATTCTTGGACCCCAAGTGCAGAACTTTACATTTATCAACATTAAACTTCATCTGTCACATAGTCGCCCAATTAGACAGACCATTGAGGTTGGCTTGTAAATTGGAGATATCCTGTAAGGAAGTTATTCCACTGTATATCTTGGTATCATCTGCAAAGACTAAAATGGTACTGTTAATCCCAGACCCAATAACATTTCTAATTATATTAAAAAGTAAGGGTCCCAGCACTGGATCTTGGGGTACACCTGTAATAAGCTTAGAGCAGGGGTCTCCAAACTTTCTAAACAATGGGCCAGTTTAATGTCTTTCAGACTTTAGGGGGACCAGACTGTGGCCATTGGGAGTAGAAATTGTCCTGGCAGCAGTGGGAGTAAACAATACATCATTGGTATCAGTGGGAGGAATAGTGCCCTATCACTGGCATTGGCAGGAAGAATAATGCCTCTTCATTGGTGTCGTTGGTAGGAATAGTGCCCCATCATTGTGTCAGTGGAAGGAGTGGAGTCCCATCATTGGCATCAGTGGGAAGAATAGTGCCCAGTCACTGGTGTCAGTGAGAGGAATAGTGCCCCATCATTGGTGTCAGTGGATGCAATAGTACCCCGTCATTGGTCTCAGTGGGAGGAATAGTGCCCCACCACTAGTGTTGGTGGGAGGAATAGTGTCTCATCGTTGGCATCAGTGGGAGGATTAGTGCCCCATCATTGGTATCATTTGGAGGAATAGTTCCCCATCATTGGTATCAGTGGGAGGAATAGTGCCCCATCATTGGTATCAGTGGGAGGAATAGTGCCCCATCATTGGTGTCAGTGGGAGGAATAGTGCCCCATCACTGGTGTCAGTGGGAGGAATAGGGCCCCATCACTGGTGTCAGTGGGAGGAATAGTGCCCCATCATTGGTATCAGTGGGAGGAATAGTGCCCCATCATTGGTGTCAGTGGATGCAATAGTACCCTGTCATTGGTCTCAGTGGGAGGAATAGTGCCCCACCACTAGTGTTGGTGGGAGGAATAGTGTCCCATCGTTGGCATCAGTGGGAGGAAAAGTGCCCCATCATGGGAGTCAGTGAGAGGAATAGTGCCCCATCATTAGTATCATTTGGAGGAATAGTTCCCCATCATTAGCGTCAGTGGGATGAATAGTGCCCCATCATTGGCATCAGTGGGAGGAATAGTGCCCCATCATTGGTGTCAGTGGATGCAATAGTACCCCATCATTGGTCTCAGTGGGAGAAATAGTGCCCCATCATTTGTCTCAGTGGGAGGAATAGTGCCCCATCATTGATATCAGTGGGAAGACTAGTGCCCTGCTGTTGATGTCAGTGGCAAAAATTATGCCCATCAACAATGGGTGTCAGTGGGAGGTAAAGTGCTCCAGGGGGCCAAAACATAGGGCATCAACATCCAGCCCCCAGGCCTCAATTTGGAGACCACTGCCTTAGACCATTCAGAGCGATGCCGCGTACACACGACCGGACTTTCCAGCAGACTAGGTCCGACAGACTCAGTCCGTCGGACAATCCGATCGTGTGTGGGCTAATCCGATCATTTTGCATTTAAAAAAAAAAATCAGACGGACCTAGAAATAGAACATGTTTCAAATCTGTCCGACTGACTCAATTCCTATTGTGAAAACCGTTCGTCTGTGCGCTGGTCCGACGGACCGAATATGACGCAAGGGAAGCTATTGGCTGCTGGCTATTGAACTTCCTTTTTTTTTTTTTGTTTTAGTCCCGTCGTAGGTCATCGTGTTCAAAAAGAACAGACTTTTGAACGGACTTAGCCCGTTCGTGTGGTGGCAAAGTCTGTCGGAACTCTGCCGGGAAGACCGTCGCACCTAGTCTGCCGGAAAGTCCGGTCGTGTTGTACGCGGCATAGGAATCGTTAACCACTACTCTCTGGATTCGGTCTTTTAGCCAGTTTCCTATCAATTTACAAACTGATTTTGTCCAGCCTGTAGACTTTACATCTGTGTGTGGGGAACGGCGTTGATCGCTTTTTCAAAATCCAAGCATACTATAGCCAATGCATGTGCATATATTCTTTTTGAAAAAGGCGGACTTTGCCTTTAAATTGTGCTGCAGTGCCTTCTGTACATGTGTTGCAGATTGGTTTTTTTTTTTGTTTGTTTTTTTATGATATTACTATGCATTGCCGCACATTGCAATGCTTTACAGTGCGTCAGAATGCAACATAACCAATGCAGATCAACCATAGAAAACAAGGCAAATTGCCTTGCTCTTGCGTTGTGCAATGCTACCCTCTGTTGCCCGTACTGCAAGCCCTTAAAAAAAAAAAAAATAATAATATTAATAATAAAAAAAACAACTATAGTATTGCCCACCAGGAAGGATACAATATGTAAATTACTATTGATTCACCAGTTGCATGTAAAAAGCTTGTTATTGATGATAACACACAGGATGGAGGTGTTACAAACACTGCAAATTAGATTTTGGCACCTAATCTCCGTCCCCCCCTCCCCTGTTATAAAAAGCGCAGCAAAGCTTTAATCCTTGGCATTCATGATGAGACATGCCCAGCCCGTCTGCTCATGTTTGGATCCATCCGAAGTGGATGCTGCACTGAGCTGCTCGGGCAGGCAGGTATCGGACTTGACAAGCCTTTTACTCTTTTTATCCTTTTTGAGTCTAGCTTTGCTTTTATGAGCGTAATCTGTATAAACACTTTGTAAACACTTTTTCCTGTTTTTATATATATATATATATATATATATATATATATATATATATATATATATATATATATATATATATATAAAAAAAAATTTATGGTCTGTTCACTTTCAAAGAGCGAGGTCAGAGGGTGACGATGACAGATCTGTAGGGATAATTCAGCTGTGTTTTGGCTTTTTTTTACGGGGAATGTTGTCCGCTTTTGTCATTCATCGGGATGTTCTGATGTTTTCTAAAGTTAACATTCGTTGACTGGCAGATTTATTTAATTATTTTTTCTGCAAAAAAGCACTATGTTGTTCCTTTAGCGTTTTGAGTGTACCGGCTGGTAACAAAGGGGTTCATTTTACTAAAACTGGGGGGGGGGGGGGGGTGCATGGCGCGTAATGGGAGTATCTTGGTGCCTAATGGGAGTATCCTGGCACGCAATGGAAGGGGCGGGTAGTAGTGGGGGGCCCCAGGATAACGTTTGCATTGGGGCCCACAAGCTTCAAGCTACGCCTCTAGTATTATTCATCCCAAACATCACAGATTTGAGTCTGAAAAGCTGGAATTGAACAAAGGGGTTCATTTTACTAAAACTGGGGGGTGCATGGTAGCCAATCGGCTTCAGCTTGTTCAATTAGGCCTTGTTAAAAAAAAAAAAAAAAAAAAACTTTAATCTGCAGTTTTAGTAAATCTGTCACTGGTAGTTATTAGGGTATTATTCATAGGCGTAGCATCAGGGGTCTCAGGGGTCGCAATTGCGACCCCCCCCCCCCCACCATTAGCTCCAGGGGGCCCACAGCTCTGCTCCCTGCTGTCATATTACATTTGATTTCCCCCACAAAATCACAGAGCTGGAGTCCAGCTCTAATCTGCTTCTTGTCCCCCAGTGCCCCAGCCAAATTCTATAATCCAACAATCGACTTCCAGTTGTTTGCGCTCTCCTCCCCAGTCCACACCCTTCCTCTGCTCTCATTGGCTGGGGACATGTCATTACTAGGATGGGGGGGGAGGTCATGTCATTACTAGGATGGGGGGGGGGGTCATGCCATTATTAGGATGGGGGGAGGTCATGTTATTACTAGGATATGGGGGGGGGGAGTCATGTCATTACTAGGATATGGGGGGGGTCATGTCATTACTAGGATGGGGGGGGGAGGTCATGTCATTACTAGGATGGGGGGGGAGGTCATGTCATTACTAGGATGGGGGGGAGGTCATGTCATTACTAGGATGGGGGGAGGTCATGTCATTACTAGGATGGGGGGGTCATGCCATTACTAGGATGGGGGGAGGTCATGTTATTACTAGGATATAGGGGGGGAGTCATGTCATTACTAGGATGGAGGGGAGGTCATGTCATTACTAGGATGGGGGGAGGTCATGTCATTACTAGGATGGGGAGTGGTCATGTCATTACTAGGATGGGGGGGGTCATGTCATTACTAGGATGGGGGGGGAGGTCATGTCATTACTAGGATGGGGGGGGGGAGGTCATGTCATTACTAGGATGGGGGGAGGTCATGCCATTACTAGGATGGGGGGGAGGTCATGCCATTACTAGGATGGGGGGAGGTCATGCCATTACTAGGAGGGGGGGAGGTCATGTCATTACTAGGATGGGGGGGAGGTCATGTCATTACTCCCCCCATCCTAGTAATGACATGACCTCCCACCGCATCCTAGTAATGACATGACCTCCCCCCCCCTTCCTAGTAATGACATGACCTCCCCCCCCCATCCTAGTAATGACATGATCTCCCCCCCATCCTAGTAATGACATGACCTCCCCCCCATCCTAGTAATGACATGACCTCCCCCCCATCCTAGTAATGACATGACCCCCCCCCCCCCCTAGCATTTTCAGCCAAGAAAGCTGCCATATTTGCCTCTGTTTAATCTACAACTGCTATGATGCTGCACATGTGATCAGTTATGACACCAGCCATTGAACGGTTTGACAAGTTTGGTTGAGAGAACAACCAATGGGAGTGTTACATTTCTGTTTTATGGATGGGTTTACTTCCGCTTTAAAGTCGGTGGGGGCTGAATGAGTACAAGGGTAGATTGGGTGCCCCTTACCCATTCCATGAGGAAGAATGGGATGGACTATCTCGGAACCCAGGGTAAGACCATTGGAGACCATTGGGGGAACTGTCTCTTCTTCCATTTGTCTACGAATTGAGTACAGTATTAACTGAGAGAGTTTTTTTAATAAATATATTGAACTTGAGGTGGTAATGCCTACTCTGCAAGCCGATGGGGTTTGGAAAAAAAAGAGACTTGGGTGTCCTTACGGGAAGGAGGAGAGTGGGATGGGGGTGGCTAGTAGGCCGAAGAGCACGTCGGGAGGGCATTGGCACTAAGCCTGACAGATTGTAGTAATTTCAGTTTTGTCATTCAACTGTATAACTATAAATGGAAATGTGTGGCTGTATTCAAATTTTATAAGGATTAGATGGCAATATATGGAACTCTGGTATAAAAGAGAAACGCTTTCTATCGTGTTTTTATAAGAGTGCTTTTTTTTATATACATTTTTTTTCTCCATTTTAGAAATTGGAAAGTTAAACATTTAAGTGAATTATCTGATCTCATAAACTAGACTGGTGTGTGTGGCTTCCCTGCTTTGAATTGCTTCAGGGCATGCGTAGGAATTTTGTGCATCGGAATTGGTACAGACGATCGGAATTTCCGATCAAAACTTTTTCCGACCGAAAAATTGAGAACCTGCCCTCAATCTTTTGCTGGCTGGAATTCCTCCAGCGAAAGTCCGATGTAAGTTGTCCCATTGGAACCGGGACATGGTGCAGAAAAACCTTTGTTTTTTTTTTGTATTTTCATTTAATTCCTCATCGAGACCCGTCTAGTTATGACAACTTTTTTTTTTTCAATGTTCCGTATGTGCATGGCTTTTAGAACCATTAGAAGCCTAACCTAAATTCAGCTTTATTATAGCCAATGTCCATGCAGTGGCGTCACTATGGTTGGTGTCACCTGGTGTGGTAAAACATGGTCATCTCCGCCCCCCAGAGGATCTCAAACACCCCCAGGTGGGGGGTGGGGTGTGACACCATTGCGGTTGGATATCAGTTCCTACTTGATGGTGTCTTGTCGGTGTGGTCCACGCACCCCGAACCCCCATAGTGATGCCCATTGGTGTGCGCAGCCTATTGTATTAGCACAGTATTTAATTTACCCCTTCCAGAGCACAAACGCACATGCGTGTATATCAGCAGAGCATTGGAAGGTGTGAGTAGAGCAGAGATTGGTGCCAGTAGGGCAGTGGACAGCCTCAGAAGTTTTTCATTTTATTCTTTTTTTTTTACAATTTTAAATTTGTAATGATTTTTTTTTTACATTTTGTTATTTTTTTATTATTTTTTACAATTTTATTTTTGTAATTATTTTTTACAATATTTTTCATTTCTTATTTATTTTTTACACTTTTTTGGTGAAATATCAAGGGTCTAAAGTCTAAACAGACCCCTGATGTCTCACAAACAGACATAGCTTACTATGCTTCAGTTAAGAATGAATACAGGAGTGATCGGTACATATCACTCACTGGGGTTTATTTTACTAAAGCTGGAGAGTGCAAAATCAGTCTCACTTTGTCATTGAAACCAATCAGCTTTCAGGTTTTATTGCCAAAGCTTAATTGAACAAGCCGAGGTTAGAAGCAGATTGGCTTTCCTGCAGATTTGAGACAGATTTTGCATTCTCCATCTTTAGTAAATAAACCCCACGGTGTTCATCCAGAAAAGGAAGGGGTAAATTAAATATTTACCAGCCCCTTCCCCCGTTCTCCACCCTGAGACACCCCCCCCCCCCCTCCCCGTAGCAGCGGGCGGGACAGAAGAGGAGCGAAGCTGGCAGAACTGCAGGGAGGAGACGGGACGGCAGTAAGCAGGGGGAATCTGCACTGCATGGGGTGCATGCGGTGTGCCCAAGCACACCCGTCACACCCTGTGCGCACACCTATGGTGATGCCACTGTGTCCATGCACATAGCAGCGTTTCTAGATCTGTATTCTAGAGCTGTGCTCAGAGATGGGCGTATAAATCCAGTCTACTTCTAAAAAAAGGAAACAAAGAAAAATGTTATGCTTAAGAATCCTGTGTGCAAGCATACATGCATAAACGTAAGCGGTTATTTTACACCTGGATTTTTTAACAAGGATGCACGTGTTTTTGAGTGAATATGTTCATGCACATGAATGATCCCTTTTTTTTCCCCATAGAGGGGTGGCTTCTTTTCTAAAGCTGCATTGGGTGTAAGTTATGTGGTTAGCTAAGCTGCTGATAATGCTTCCAAGTTGGCTCGGAGTGGAGCCAGTTCATCAGGATTCCCAGTCTGATCTCCACAGGTGTTTTTCGTCACATATGGCGACCCATCACATTTGGCTACCCGCTGGACTGCGCATGTGCGACGCCGCCAAATGCGTTCCAACACTGTGGCGATCTGCGCTTGTGCAGAATTTTGCGGCCACACCCCTGAGTCCAGGTTCAAGCCCCACCATCCAAGCGGACATAGAGTTGGATTATAGCGAAAGCAAGCCCACGAGGGGCCCTGTGGCAAAGTGGTCTTACAACAGTTTTGCAACGCATATGGCGGCGTCGCACACGCGCACTCCAGCGGGTAGCAAAATGTGACGGGACAACGGCTCGCTCCAGGAAAGAATTTCTCAGGATTGCAGTCGGAATTTCTCTGGAAAACACAGCTGGATGGCGAGGAGGTTTTGGGGTCTCTTTGGGATATATAATTACAATCACGTTCTGCGACAACTCAACAGGTGCATGGCAGTTCGTCTGCTTGCAGAAAGTTCTATTGTTTGGAGAGACGGGTCTTGTGTAAATTCAGAAAATTGCAATGGTACGACAGCAAGAAAAATTGCTTTTGTGGGGTTCCTGAATTTTTTTACAGTATTTCCTTGTGTTGCGCTACTAACTGCGCTACTAACTGCAATATCTCCTTCTATTATGTATCTCTTCTCCTAGTTTACCCAAGAAAGGATCAATAAAAGATTTCCTATATTGTATAGTTTTAATACATTGTGGGGTCAAATTTGTAGACACCTGACAATGGCACATCTATGTATAAGTAAAAAGTTAAATTATGTGCAGCGCTCAAAACACATAAATACATATGTATACAAAACTAATGTACACTGTGTAATGACCACAAAAACTAATAATAATGAAAATGAGATGTGAAATTCACACCCAAGCTAAAGTCCATGTGCCATCATCCAAAAGTTGTTTTAAAACCTAGACATAGCAGTCTTTAAACGGTGAAAACCAATTGTGTAACTAGAAGTGGGATTCCACGGGACATCAATGTTGAGGTGAGGACACGGGCAATAGAACCACCACCGGTTAGTGAGGAGGCTTACCAGAGTGAGAAGACTCAAATGGGCATATGCTCGGTGAGTCAACAAGGCTTATAGTGCCACCACCAAAATATGGGACCTCCACGTCTGGCTCCCAGATCAAGCTGTAAATCAATCCAGTTGGTCAAGAGATATCACCGAGAAGCGGTCTTCAGAAGCCGCCAACTTGTCAGACCAAATTCTCCCAAGTGTTCAAAATAGCATGAGCAAAAAAGAAAATACTCTAAATTGTGTGAATCCGTATAAATGTAAAATTTATTAAAAGAAAATTGGGAACACTCACATTTAGAAAGTGGATCAAGTGCTTAAAATTGAAGTTTGTAGGTAACGCCAATGACCTCAACACGGCACATCTATGAGCATGTTGGGCATCCCATTTCAAAAAGCAAGTGTATAAATAAGGAACATATCCATACAATCTCAATTGACATTAGCATGCTAAGATATTTTAGATTTAATTGTTTGCTTCCAACCTTGTGGTCCTTTTTTTATTCCAGTTCCATAATATCATGGTTTGACCAGTGGAGGAACTTGAGTGTCCTGCACAGGTCCCCCGACCTTAACCCTACTGAGCACCTTTGTGATGAAATGAAATGTCTATCGCAGGGATATGCAATTAGCGGACCTCCAGCTGTTGCAGAACTACAAGTCCCATTAAGCATAGCAAGTCTCTGACATCCACAAGCATGACACCCAGAGGTAGAGCATGATGGGACTTGTAGTTTTGCAACAGCTGGAGGTCCACTAATTGCATATCCCTGGTCTATCGGGTCCAGTTCTTCTTATCCACCACCGGTACCAGACCTCACAAACGGCTGAATGGACACCTATTCCCACACGCACACTCTGAGATCTTGTGGAAAGCCTTCCCTAAAAAAATTGGGTGGATGTTATATTCAAAGTTTGCTAAATTGTATAGTTGTTATACATGGTAGGGTCAAAAGTTTGTGGACACCTGACCGTAGCACGCCTAAGAGCATGTTGAGTATCCCCTTCCAGAACTAAGTGTATACCGGTAAATAAGGCTTGCAATCTCCATTGACATTATCATGCTAAGATATTTTAGACAATTGTTTGCTTCCAACCTTGTGGTCATAGCTTGGTGAAGGTCATAGATACATAGGTTGAAAAAAGACACAAGTCCATCTAGTTCAACCAATAAAAAAAAAAATGTATCCCATATACACAATTCTATACCCACAGTTGATCCAGAGGAAGGCAAAAAAAACCTCCAGCAAAGCATGATCCAATTTGCTACAGCAGGGGAAAATATTCCTTCTTGATCCCCTGAGAGGCAATCGGATATTACCTGGATCAGCTTTACCTATAAATGTCATTACCCAGTTATATTCTGTACATTTAGGAAAGAATCCAGGCCTTTTTTTAAAGCAATCTACTGAGCTGGCCAAAACCTCCTCCTGAGGGAGTCTATTCCACATTTTCACAGCTCTTACTGTGAAGAAACCTTTCCGTATTTGGAGATGAAAACTTTTCCACTAGACGTAAAGCATGCCCCCTTAAAGGGAATAACTCAACAACAAGTTCACTATATGAGCCACTTATGTATTTATACATGATGATCATATACCCCCTTATGTATTTGTATATGGTGATCATATCCCCTCTTAATCTCCTCTTCTCAAGAGTGAATAAATTCAGTTCCTCTAATCTTTCCTCATAGCTGAGCTCCTCCATGCCTCTTATCAGTTTGGTTGCCCTTCTCTGCACTTTCTCCAGTTCCCGGATATCCTTTTTGAGAACTGGTGCCCAAAACTGAACTGCATATTCCAGATGAGGTCTTACTAATGATTTGTACAGGGGGGCAAAACTGTATCTCTCTCTCTGGAGTCCAAACCTCTCTTAATACAAGAAAGGACTTGCTTGCTTTGGAAAGGACAGCTTGGCATGGCATTCTATTATTGAGCTTATGCTCTACCAAAACCCCCAGATCCTTCTTCACTATGGATCCCCCCCTAGTTGGACTCCCCCTAGTATGTATGATGCATGCATATTCATAGCCCTAAAGTGTGTAACTTTACATTTATCAACCTTAAACCTAATTTTCCATATAGTTACTCAATTAAACAGTGCATTGAGGTAAATTGATGACATCCTGTAAGGATGTTATTCCATATAGCTTGGTGTCATCTGCAAAGACTAAAATGGTACTTTTAATCCCAGACCCTTTATAATTTATAAAGGTATTAAAAAGTAAGGGTCCCAACACTGAACCCTGGGGTACACCACTGATAACCTTAGACCATTCAGAGTAAAAATCATTAACCACTACTCTCTGAATTCTGTATTTTTAGCCAGTTTTGTATCCATTTACAAATTGATCTTTCCAAGCCTGTAGAGCTTACCTTACATGAGCCGTGTGTGGGGAACTGTGTCAAACGCTTTTGCAAAATCCAAGTATACTACATCCACAGCCACCCCCCTGTCCAAGGTTTTACTTGCCTCCTCATAAAAGGAAATCCGGTTTGTTTGGCAGCCTCTGTGTTTGATGGATCCCTGCTGTCCTTTTCTATACCAGTTCCATATTAACATGGTTTTGACCAGTGGAGGACCGTAAGTGTCCTGTACAGAGCCCTGACCTAATGCCTACCTAGCACCTTTGAGATGACATGAAATGTCTATTGGGAGCCAGGTCGTCTTAGCCACCACCAGTACCAGACCTCACAAATGAAATCTCTATCGGGAGCCAGGTCGTCTTATCCACCACCAGTACTAGACCTCACAAATTAAATATCTATCGGGAGCCAGGTCATCTTATCCACCACCAGTACTAGACCTCACAAATGAAATGTCTATTGGGAGCCAGGTCGTCTTATCCACCACCAGTACCAGACCTCAGAAATTAAATGTCTATTGGGAGCCAGGTCGTCTTATCCACCACCAGTACTAGACCTCACAAATGAAATGTCTATTGGGAGCCAGGTCGTCTTATCCACCACCAGTACTAGACCTCACAAATGAAATGTCTATTGGGAGCCAGGTCGTCTTATCCACCACCAGTACCAGACCTCAGAAATTAAATGTCTATTGGGAGCCAGGTCGTCTTATCCACCACCAGTACTAGACCTCACAAATGGTGGAATGGATACAAATTCCCACAGACACGCTGTAAAAGTCTTGTGGAAAGACTTCCCCAAAAAAACGGAGGATGTTATAACCACAGCTTGATGTGAAGGAATTTAAGTGTTCTAAGCAAAGCCACAACCTCAGCTACTATTGATTGCCTTTAAGATGAATAGAACACCGATAGCAAGCCAGGTCTTCTCATCCAACATTGTGTAAGAGATAAGCTGGTTGTAGAAATGTAAGGCTGCTAGCTATGCCAGCCTTGATCAAATTATTGCATATACAAATAATTAATTTGTGTTCTAGCTTGCCCAAAAGGAGCATTCTATACACCTGCATCACATGATCATAAATGGTTCTAGCAGTAGTGGCCAAAATAACCCAACATGATCAATTGGTGGGTCGTTTTGTCGCACATCAGCCATAAAGTAATTCCTGATCTTCAGACTTCAGCAGATATCTCAAGTCTGTGGTGATCTGTAGACAGGCTTGTGTGGGTCAGTGGTGGTGGTGGACGTTGACTGCCTTGTAAAGGTGTCAGTCATAGCATTGCTGCTGATGTGCTGGACAGCTCCCTCGGATACAAAGGCTAGTTAGGATAGCTAGGGTACAGTGTGCGTAAAACTCTACAAACATTGTAATGCAGAGCAATGTAAAGTACAAGCAATATTTACCCTAGCCAAGGTCTACGCCGAAACAAGCTTAGTCTTTTATTAATAAAATACTTGTACATTTTTCAGTGGGGCAATTGTGGCTTTTGTTTGGGGTTGTTTCAGTTTCAGCAACCTGTAGTAGCCTTTGTACAGCAGTTCTGAGCTTTTGTACATACAGCAGTTTACTAATTTAAAGTTTCCACCAAGTTCGTCAAAATTCATATTAACTTAAATTCCCTCCAGAACTCTAATTGTATCCAGCTTTTTGTTCTAGTCACCTCTTTAAAGGAGCTCTCTGAAACCGATAATAATAATAGTAATACAAAGTATAGTAATGTGCTAGAGCTAAAACAATATATACCTACAGTGGGGGAAAAAAATTATTTGATCCCCTGCCGATTTTGTTAGTTGACCACTTACGAAGAAATGAAGGGTCTATAATTTGTTATGATAGGTCTATTTTAAATGATAGAAACAGAATATCAACCAAAATCCAGAAAAAACACATGATATAAATGGAGTTGCAGTTCAATAAGTAAAATAAGTATTTGATCCTCAAGCAAAACATGACTTAGTACAGGGGTGCCCAACCTTTTGAAGAGCGAGGGCCACTTAAGCGACTTAGTAACCAGATGCGGGCCACAATGAGCAGATGACAGTTCTGTGTCCACTCTGCATATGCAAAGCGGACACGGACACAGCCCACTCTACTCTATGGGCTCTCCCATCTGATCAAATGGAAGGGGACGGATCCACTTTCTGCTTTTTTAGCAGATTGGATTGGAAGGAGGCAGGTCACAAGTCTATTTACATATGCCGCTCCATAGAGGTGAATAGAGGGTCTGATTGGGTCAGACAGATCAAGGTTACTTTTACACTGATGGTCTGCGGTCTTCCCGCACCTGTGGCTTTCCTGCAGGTTAGCTGTACTATGCCATAGAATTCATATCCTGCAGGCGTGGTGCACTTTCTGCCACTGGTTGGGCACCCCTGACTTGGTACTTGATGCAGAAACCTTTGTTGGCAAGCACAGAGGTAGGAGCGTTTCTTGTAGTTGGTGACCAGGTTTGCGCACATCTCAGGAGGGATTTTGGTCCACTCTTCTTTACAGATCTTCTCTAAACCCTTAAACTTTCTCGGCTGTCACTTGGCAACTCGAAGTTTAAGCTTCCTCCATACATTTTCTATAGGATTAAGGTCTGGAGACTGGCTAGCCCACTCCATGACCCTAATGGGCTTCTGCTTAAGCCACTCCTTTGTTGCCTTAGCAGTATGCCTTGGGTCATTGCCATGCTGAAAGACCCATCCACAACCCATCCTCAGTGTTCTGGCTGAGGGAAGAAGGTTCTCATCCAAGATTTTACCATACATGGTGCCACTTATTGGCCTCTCAATGCGGCAAAGTCCGCCTTTTCCCTTTTACAGAGAAACAACCCCAAAGGATGTTTCCACCTCTGTGCTTGACTGTAGGGGTGGTTGTTCTTAGGGTCATAGTCAGCATTTTTCTTCTTCCCAAACGAGTCGAGTTAATGCCAAAGGACTCAATTTTGGTTTCATCTGACCACACCTCTTTCTCCCAATGCTTCTCTGAATCATTTTAGATGTGTATTGACAAACTTCAGGTGGGCCTGTACATGTGTCTTCTTGAGGAGGGGGACCTTGCGGGCACTGCAGGATTTCAGTCCATGGCGGCGTATTGTGTTACCAATGGTTTGTTGGGTGACTGTGGTCCCAACTGCCTTGAGATCATTCACAAGCTCCTCCCATGTAGTTCTGGGCTGATCCCTCACTTTTCTCTTGACCATCCTCACCCCATGAGGCGAAAACTTGCATTGAGCTCCAGACCGAGGGCGCTTGATGGTTATTTTGTATTTCTTCCATTTGTGAATAATCGCTCCAACAGTTGTCTCCTTCTCACCAAGCTTCTTACTGATGGTCTTGTGGCCCATTCCAGCCTTGTGCAGGTCTACAATCTCGTCCCTGACGTCCTCTGACAACTCTTTGGTCTCGCCAGTGATGGTGAGATTTGAATGGAAGAAAGAGATTCTGTGGACCGGTGTCTTTTATACACATCACGAGTTGTCGTTGGGAGAACCTTCTTAAGGCCCGTACACACGATCAGACTTTTTGACAACAAACATGCAAATTAGCTGTTTTAAGGCAACATCCGACCGTGTGTACGCTCCATCGGACAAACTTTTTACGTTTTTCATCAGACTGTGCGAACGGACAAACTTTCCGGCAAAAAAAATCCAATGGAGCAAAGTCCGATCGTGTGTAAAGAAAACCATAGGTGTTTTGTACAAAGTACAAGCACGCATGCTCAGAACCAATGCAAAAGATCAGACAACAATACAGAAGTTGACCAAAGGTGGCGGTAAAGAGCAGACAAAACACGTGATTTGGTGAAAATTGGCTGAAAAAGACCTGCCGTGTGTATGCAATACAAGTTCACGGCCGACGCCCTTTGTACAAAAATCCACGGGAAAGTTTGTACAAAGTCCGATCGTGTGTATGAGGCTTATCATCGACAGGACTAATCTGTGTACCACATGAGCACCTACTGTAGCCAGTCTGTGGGAGCCAGACTTATTGTTGGTTGGTAGAGGATCAAATACTTATTTTACTCACTGAACTGCAACTCAATTTATAACATTTGTATTGTGTGTTTTTTCTGGATTTTTGGTTGATGTTCTGTCTCTATCATTTAAATTACACCCTATGATAAAAAAAAAATTGATAGACCCTTCATTTCTTTGTAAGTGTGCAAACTTACACAGTCTGCAGGGGATCAAATCATTAATTCGCCTATGTGTGCATGGACATGGATACATGGGCTACCATGGAGAAGCGTTTAGAGGCGTTTTTTTAGCTGCAGTGTGCATGAGGCCTAACAATTGAGTGATGGTGCCTGGGTCAGTGCCGGAGAAGTATTATAATATACTTCCAGGAAGCCTGTCCAGAGTATGATGTGCCACTGTCACCGGAGCGAGGGAGGCTGGAGGAGATCCAATGCACTGAGATCCAGAAACTAATTTCATAACAGTAAATTGTTGACAGAACAAAGTCGGTTTCCTAAATGTCATCCAGTTATGGATTATTCTACTTTAATCCTTATTTTTGCATTCGGTGCAACTCACACGCTACAATTCTTTACTAACAGTCATCACGTTTTCACATTATATTAAACATTTGACGTCTTCTCCTGTCCTATTTTCCATTGCAGACCTCTTCTCCATCTCTCTCTTCTTTTTTTCCATTGCAGACCTCTTTGCCATATCTCTTTTTTTTTTCCATTGCAGACAGCTTCTCCATCTCTCTTCTTTTTTTTGCTTTGCACACCTCCTCTCCATCTCTCTTCTTTTTTTCCATTGCAGACCTCTTCGCCTTCTCTTTTCTTTTTTTTCATTTGCAGACCTCTTCTCTATTTCTCTTCCTTTTTCCATTGCAGATCCCTTCTCTATCACTCTTCTTTTTTTTTTTTTTTCATTGCAGACCTCTTCTCTGTTGCTCTTCTTCTTTTTTCCATAGCAGACCTCGTCTCAATTTCTATTCTTTTTCCATAGCAGACCTCTTCACCATCTCTCTTCTTTTTTTCCATTGCAGACCTCTTCTCTATCACCCTTCTTTTTTTTCCATTGGAGACCTCTTCTCCATCCCGCTCCTTTTTTTCCTTTGTGGACCTCTTCTCTATTTCTCTTCTTTTTTCCATTGCTCTTTTCCATCTCTCATCTCATTTTCTTTTTCAGACCTCTTTTCCCATCTCTCTCCTTTTTTTCTATTGCAGAGCTCTTCTCCATCCTGCTCCTTTTTTTCTATTGCAGAGCTCTTCTCCATCCCGCTCCTTTTTTTCTATTGCAGAGCTCTTCTCCATCCCACTCCTTTTTTTCCATTGCAGACCTCTTCTCCATCGCTATTCTTTTTTCCATAGCAGACCTCGTCCCGATCTCTATTGTTTTTCCATAGCAGACCTCTTCACCATCTCTTCTTTTTTTTCCATTGCAGACCTCTTCTCCATCTCTCTCCTTTTTTTCCAGTGCATACCTCTTCTCCATGTCTCTTCTTTTTTCCATAGCAGACTTCTTCTCCAGCTCTCTTCTATTTTCCATTGCAGACCTCTTCGCTATCTCTCTCTCTTCTTTTTTTCCATTGCAGACCTCTTTTCCATCTCTATCCTTTTTTTTACATTGCAGACCTCTTCTCCATCTCTCTTCTTTTTTCCATTGCAGACCTGTTTTCCATCTCTTGAATCAAAAAGGGGGCTGGCAATTTGGATGCTCTTGAATAAAAGCCCTTTATTGATTACATGGGTACACGGGTACAGGCTATAAACTGATGCGTTTCGGCTAAGAAGCCTTCATCAAAGCATCTTTTCCATCTCTCTCCTTTTCTCCATTGCAAACCTCTTCTACTCCCTTTTTTTTTTCCATTGCAGACCTCTTCTCCATCTCTAGCCTTTTTTTCCATTGCAGACCTATTCTCCATCTCTCTTTTTTTTTTTCCTTTGCAGACCTCTTCTCTATTTCTCTTCTTTTTTCCATTGCAGATCTCTTCTCCGTCTCTCTTCTCATTTGCTTATGCAGACCTCTTTCCCCATCACTCTCCTTTTCTTCTGTTGCAGATCTCTTCTCTGTCTCTCTCTCCTTTTTTTTATTTGCAGACCTCTTCTCTATTTCTCTTCTTTTTTCCAGTGCAGACCTCTTCTCCATCTCTCTCCTTTTTTTCCATTGCAGACCTCTTATTTATCTCTCTCCTTTTTTTCCATTGCAGACCTCTTCTTTATCTCTCTCCTTTTTTCCATTGCAGACATCTTCTTCTTCATCTCTCTTCTTTTTTCCATTGCAGATCTCTTCTCTGTGTCTCTCTCTCATTTTTCCGTTGCAGACCTCTTCTTTATCTCTGTCCTTTTTTTCCATTGCAGACCTCTTCTCCATCTCTCTTCTTTTTTCCATTGCAGACCTCTTCTTTATCTCTCTCCTCTTCTTCCATTGCAGACCTCTTCTCCCATTGCAGACCTCTTCTCCATCTCTCTTTTTTTCCATCGCAGACCTCTTCTCTATCTCTCTCCTTTTTTTCCATTGCAGACCTCTTTTCTCCATCTCTCTTCTCATTTTCTTTTTCAGACCTCTTCTCCATTCCTTCTTTTTTTTTTTTTTCTTGGTTCTTTTCGGGACCAGTCTACTCTGCGGCGCTCTTCAAGCCATTTCAGAATAATACCAAACAAGGTAAAGAAAAAAAAGAAAAAAAAAAGCCTATTCTTCGCGATGCTCGCTGGAACCATTCAGCTATGCTCTGCCATTGCCTGCATATTCCAGGATCTGTCATAACAGATTCACTCAGGCCAGTTAACGGTATTTGCGGTTTGCAAGATCCTACACGCCAGCTGAGAATGACAGACAAATAATTATCACTTCTCTGGCGCTATCTTGTTCCAACCTGTCCCGGGACTCGTACAGCTGCGCCTGGTAGGAGTGTAAAAAAAAAGAAAAAAGGAAAAATAGCCCGCAGCTACATATCTCTCCCTTCTCTCTTCTACGTAGTTGGTGGTGCCGATCGCCGGGATCCATTGATTACACTCGCAGGCAAGTTGTGTTCAGTCCGCTTTTCAGAGACTGGAATGTACGGAGGGGGGTGGGAAAATGTAATTGTTTGGGCAAATCATTTCATTTAAGAAAAAAAAAAAAAATAATAATAATAAAATATCCCCCAAAACAGACAAGTCTAGACGCCGCCTTGTCAACAGCTGAAGATAACTGCTATTTTATCAGCTCCAAATGTGTTGGGACACATCGACTAGCGGAATCGAGCGAGTCCGGGGGGGCCGTTCAGGGGGCCGTACAAAGGCTTTGCCTCTCTAGGGACAGAAGTGACGTTTGTGTTTTTTTTTTTTAAGGTCGTGCAGACTTGAGATAACCGTACCGGAGTGTTAAAGGTTGTTTGGCAGACCGGACTTGGACTGTCAAAGATGGCGTCAGGAGCCGACAGGACACATCCAGCATGTAGTAAAAGAAAGCCTTTATATAGTATGCTGTATACATCTCTTAGGACTGAGATTGAACTTCAACAGTTTATAGTCAGCCACATGCAAAAAAAAAAAAAAAATTTTTTTTTTTGGCCAATACATGAGCCAAATTACATGATAAAATCGCTTTTGCATATCCCGAAATTTGAAAGTGTCTCCCGTTACTACAAGATCCAGACAGCTTTTATTAAAAGCCTTTTTCTTTAATATAGTCTCATGCAAAGTGATTTTTTTATTTTTTTTTAATTACAATGTCTTTATTGACTTTATTTGTCATCATTAATGGACCTCCACCTTCTGGTGTCCTCCTGCATCTAACTGTACAGTTACACAACTTTAATTGATAATGTAAAGCCCCCACACACACACTCAGATTTTCTGCTGATTTTTTTCCTTCAGATTTACCAAAACCACGTAGTGCAAGGGCCTGCCTGATTGCATACAAATGGAAACTCCTAAGATTTGACCTCATATTATATGGTTTTGGTAAATCTGAAGGAAAAAAATCAGCAGAAAATCTGATAGTGTGTGTGGGGGCTTTACATTATCAATTAAAGTTGTGTAACTGTACAGTTAGATGCAGGAGGACACCAGAAGGTGGAGGTCCATTAATGATGACAAATAATAAAGTCAATATCATAGACTGCTAGTTATGGTGCAGAAGAGGGCATTTGGAAACAAGGAGCTTGCAATCGCTGAGTAGATACAGTATCAGACAAAAGTGAGTGCCCCTTTCTTCACTTACCATCTTTGTTCCTAAGAAAGGTGAACCCCCTCCCCTCTTACCATATATATATATATATATATATATATATATATATATATATAGATATATATATAGATATATATAGATATATATAGATATATAGATATATATATATATAGATAGATATATAATAAATAAATGTAAAATAAATACACAAATAAAATAAAAAATCATAAATAAATTCAATAAATTAATACCAAGTAACAAATATTTTTTTGCGCGTTTGTGGCTCTTAACTATTATCTGTTCCATTGGCTTTTATTTCTTCCTTTAGTATTATTTTATTATAATTATTTCATATTATTAATTTATTATAATGTAGTGAGATTTTAAGGGCAATAAACTATATATATATATATATATATATATATATAAGAGAGAGAGAGAGAGAGAGAGATATTATACCTTGTTTCCCCGAAAATAAGATCTAGCGTGATTGTCTGTGATGGCTGCAATATAAGCCCCCCCCCCCCAAATAAGCCCTGCCCTGAAAATAAGACCTACCACTAAGGCTTATTTGGGGGGTAGGGCTTATATTGCAGCCATCACCAACAATCACGCTAGGTCTTATTCTCGGGGAAACAGGGTGTGTATATATCTATATATATATAATCTACAGTATATCACAAAAGCGAGTACACCCCTCACATTTTTTGTAAATATTTTCTTCTCTCTTTTCATGTGACAACACTGAAGAAATGACACTTGTCTACAATGTAAAGTAGTGAGTGTACAGCTTGTATAACAGTGTAAATTTGCTGTCCCCTCAAAATAACTCAACACACAGCCATTAATGTCTAAACCGCTGGCAACAAAAGTGAGTACACCCCTAAGTGAAAATGTCCAAATTGGGCCCAAAGTGTCCATATTTTGTGTGGCCACCATTATTTTCCAGCACTGCCTTAACCGTCTTGGGCATGGAGGTCACCAGAGCTTCACAGGTTACCACTGAAGTCCTCTTCCCCTCCTCCATGATGACATCACAGAGCTGGTGGACCTTGCGCTCCTCCACCCTCCGTTTGAGGATGCCCCACAGATGGTCAATAGGGTTTAGGTCTGGAGACATGCTTGACCAGTCCATCACCTTTACCCTCAGCTTCTTTAGTAAGGCAGTGGTCATCTTGGAGGTGTTTGGGGCGGTTATCATGTTGGAATACTGCCCTGCGGCCCAGTCTCTGAAGGGAGGGGATCATGCTCTGCTTCAGTATGTCACAGTACATGTTGGCATTCATGGTTCCCTCAATGATCTGTAGCTCTCCAGTGCCTGCAGCACTCATGCAGCCCCAGACCATGACACCCCCACCACCATGCTTGACTGTAGACAAGACACACTTGTCTTTGTCCTCCTCACCTGGTTGCCCCCACACACGCTTGTCACCATCTGACACCAAATACGTTTATCTTGGTCTCATCAGGCCACAGGACATGGTTCCAGTAATCCATGTCCTTAGTCTGCTTGTCTTCAGCAAACTGTTTGCTGGTTTCTTGTGCATCATCTGTAGAAGAGGCTTCCTTCTGGGACGACAGCCATGCAGACCAATTTGATGCAGTGTGCGGCGTATGGTCTGAGCACTGACAGGCTTTCCCCCCACCCCTACAACCTCTGCAGCAATGCTGGCAGCACTCATACGTCTATTTCCCAAAGACAACCTCTGGATATGACGCTGAGCACGTGACCTCAACTTCTTTGGTGGACCATGGCGAGGCCTGTTCTGAGTGGAACCTGTCCTGTTATACTGCTGTATGGTCTTGGCCACCGTGCTGCAGCTCAGTTTCAGGGTCTTGGCAATCTTCTTATAGCCTAGGCCAGTGATGGCGAACCTCGGCACTCCAGATGTTTTGGAACTACATTTCCCATGATGCTCAACCACACTGCAGAGTCCTTGAGCATCATGGGAAATGTAGTTCCAAAACATCAGGGGTGCCAAGGTTCGCCATCACTGGCCTAGGCCATCTTTATGTAGAGCAACAATTCTTTTTTTCAGATCCTCAGAGAGTTCTTTGCCATGAGGTGCCATGCTGAACTTCCAGTGACCAGTATGAGAGAGTGAGAGCGATAACACCAAATGTAACACACCTGCTCCCCATTCACACCTGAGACCTTGTAACACTAACGAGTCACATGACACTAGGGAGGGAAAATGGCTAATTGGGACCAATTTGGACATTTTCACTTAGGGGTGTACTCATTTTTGTTGCCAGTAATTTAGACATTAATGGCTGTGTGTTGAGTTATTTTGAGGGGACAGGAAATTTACACTGTTATACAAGCTGTACACTCACTACTTTACATTGTAGACAAGTGTCATTTCTTCAGTGTTGTCACATGAAAAGATAGAAGAAAAGATTTACAAAAATGTGAGGGGTGTACTCACTTTTGTGAGATACTGTATATGTGGTAGGAGGGGGAGGGGGTTCACCTATCTGAGATCGTAAATGAAGAAAGTGGCAGAGAATAAGAATAAATTAGTTTGAGCGGGAGACCACGCTGGATGGATTTAAATGGTTACGGGTAGTTAGTTAGTAGTAAGTTAAGGAAGTGGTGGGAAAAGAGAGAAGGGTGGGATGGAAATTGGGTTGTGGGGGCAAAAACCGGGGGGGGGGGGGGGGGAATACAGGCTGTGCATGGCAACCATATGTTGCAAGAGTAGAGTTCATAAGTCCACTAAAATTCCAAGTGGGAAAAAACAGTAGGGAACAAACCTAAACTGGATGTATTTATGCAATCTTAATGGCCATCATTGGCCATTAGCAATATGTAGCTAGAGATGAATGCTGTAGTGCACATTGACTTAACATACACTATATTGTCAAAAGTATTGGGACATCTGTCTTTACACACACACACACACATGAACTTTAATGGTATCCCAGTCTTAGTCCGTAGGGTTCAGTATTGAGTTGGCTCCGCCCTTTGCAGCTATAACAGCTTCAACTCTTCTGGGAAGGCCGTCCACAAGGTGTAGGAATGTGTCTATGGGAAGGCCAGTCAAGTTCCTCCAATACTTTTGACAATATAGTGTGCATGTAAAGCCAGTCATAGTCTTATATAAGCCTTTATGTAGCAAAAAAGATATCAGACTGCTACAATGTGACTTTTATATTTGGACAGGGATGAAAATAGGACATATTTGGATAGCTATATCATGCTAGTAAAATGAATTGGACATTTGTGATATCACTCTAGCTATAACGTTAAAGATGAAGTCAGGACGCAGGGCTCCTCTGTCCTCCACACCAAACTCATCACACCATGTCTTTATGGAGGGGACTATGTACATGGGGCACAGTCATGCTGGAACAGAAAAGGATCTTCACCAAACGGTTACCACAAGGTTGGAAGGGAACAATTGTGTAAAATGTCTTCGTAGGATGTCGCATCAACCATACCCTTCACTGGAAACATCTGAACTCCTTCATTTGTTGACATCTGCACATGCATTTTATGTGGTGCCAATCACCCATTATATTGGCCTTTTTGTTGGTTATCTATGCCTTAGTGGGTGCTTGGTACTTTTGCTTAGGATTCATTCCCTCTCATTGGAGAGCCCACAATTTAGTGGTCAGTTCCCTCTCCTAAATGCAATGCCGATGCACATGTAAGCTTTGCAATTACATATTACTATGGCTGCTCCTACTTATTTGTTGCCAATATACTCCACCTGCGTTGCACACTCTCATTTGCTTCTCTGTTTGATTTGGTTTGGGGTTAGGGTTGTAGGGGGTTAGGGTTAAGATGAGCGTTAGAGTTATGGGGGTTAGGATAAGGGTTGGGGTTAGAGTTAGGGTTATGGGGGTTAGGATGAGGGTTAGGGTTATGGGGGGGTTAGGATGAGGGTTAGGGTTAGGATGAGGGTTAGGGTTATGGGGGTTAGGATGAGGGTCAGGGTTATGGGGGTTAGGGTTAAGATGAGGGTGAGGGTTAGGGTTATGGGGGTTAGGATGAGGGTTAGGGTTGTGAGGGGGTTAGGGTTGAGATGAGGGTGAGGGTTAGAGTTATGGGGGTTAGGATGAGGGTTAGGGTTATGGGGGTTAGGATGAGGGTTAGGGTTATGGGGGTTAGGGTTATGGGGGTTAAGATGAGGGTTGGGGTTATGGGGGGTTAGGGTTAAGATGAGAGTGAGGGTTATGGGGGTTAGAATGAGGGTTAGGGTTATGGGGGTTAGGGTTATGGGGGTTAGGATGAGGGTTAGGGTTAGGGTGAGGGTTAGGGTTATGGGGGGTTAGGGTTAAGATGAGGGTGAGGGTTAGGGTTATGGGGGTTAGGATGAGGGTTAGAGTTATGGGGGTTAGGATGAGGGTTATGGGGGTTAGGATGAGGGTTAGGGTGAGGGTTAGGGTTGGGGTTAGGGTTTCCCCTCGAAGAACAAGGTTAGGACTCAGAGATTGGAATAGGGACCTCCTTCAAAGGTCAGCAGCCGTGTTTCCTGGGATCAAAGGTTAAGAGGCGTGACTGACCCACCCCCACCAAGGTGTACCGCCTACCCCAACTAAGTCGGGGAATGAACAAGTCGGAGAAAGCACCTTGTTCAAATTATGATATGCCCGTTTTGCCCTTTTTTTTTTTTTTGGAAAAAGAAAGAATTTCCACTAAAATTAGACACTGCAGATATGTTGGCGTTATGTAAAAAAACAATTACAGACTTTTGTTCACATCAGATGAGTTTTGCTTTCCAATGTAAGTCCATGGGATAGCAAAACCTGCCTAAAAATAGTTTGAATGCATCGGTCAATTACGGTAAGTTCTTCTTTTACTTACATTTCACCATGAACAGTACTTCTGGAGGTAATCATGGAAAAAAAAAGATGGTCCGCGACTCCTTGCTTGCTCTTTAAAATCTTCAAAATGTATTGATTCTCCATAAAAGACACAGGCAGCAGATGTTAACGCGTTTCAGCCGCGCGGGCCTTCTACACCAACGGTTCAGCCTTGTGAAGAAGACCTGCGAGACTGAAACGCATTTACATATATTTACATACACATATATATATATATATATATATATATATATATACATACACTTGCCCATAAAATCTCACTACATTATAATAAATGAATAATATGAAATAATTATAATAAAATAATACTAAAGGAAGAAATAAAAGCTAACAGAACAGGTAATAGTTTTCGTTGTATAAAAACGAGCCACAAACGCGCAAAAAAATATTTATTGTTACTTGGTATTAATTTATTGAATTTATTTTTTAGTAATGATTTTTTATTTATTTGTGTATTTATTTTACATTTATTTATTATTATTCATATAATAAAATAAAAATAAATAAAATAATAATAAATTACCCTAACCCCCAACTCCTAATCCTAACCCTAAACTGAACTGGAACCCCTTACCCTAACAAAAAAAAAAATTATAATAAATTAATAATAATAAAAGTTTATAATTTTTAGTTATTTGTGTATTTATTTTACATTTATTTATTCATTTATTATTGTTCATGTAATAATAAATAAAATAAAAATAAACATGGAACAGTTAATAGTTTTCTTTATTGGCTAATAAGAAAATGCCAAAGCCCCAAAACGTTGTATAAAAATGAGCCACAAACGCGCAAAAAAATATGAATTGTTACTTGGTATTATTTATTGAATGTCCTTTTTATTTATGATTTTTATGTATTTCTGTATTTATTTCACATTTATTCATTTATTATTATTCATATAATAAAAAATAAAAAAAATAATAATAATAAATAACCCTAACCCCCAACTCCTAACCCTAAACTGAACTATAACCCCTTACCCTAACAAAAAAAAATGATAATAAATGAATAATAATAAAATAATTATAATAAAATAATAATAAAACAAGAAATAAAAGCTAATGGAACAGATAAAATTTTTCTTTATTGGCTAATAAGAAAACACCAAAGCCCAAAAACGCTGTATAAAAACAAGCCAGAAACGCATGAAAAAATATTTATTCTTACTTAGTATTAATTTATTGAATTTCTTTTTTATATATGATTTTTATTTGTCTATTTGTTTTACATTTATTAATTTATTATTATTCATATAATAATAAATAAAATAAGAATAAATAACCCTAACTCCCAACTCCTAATCCTAACCCTAAACTGAACTCGAACCCTTTACTCTAACAAAAAAAAAAAAAACATTATAATAAATGAATAATAATAAAAAAAGACATAAAAGCTAATGGAACAGATAATAGTTTTCTCTGTTGGCTAATAACAAAACGGCAAAGCCCAAAAACGCTGCATAAAAATGAGCCACAAAACGCGGAAAAAAATATTTATTGTTACTTGGTATTAAATTTGTTGAATTTATTTTTTATTTATGATTTTTCTTTATTTGTGCATTTATTTATTCATTTATTATTATTCGTATAATAATAAATAAAATAAAAATAAATAAAGTAATAATAAATAACCCTAACCCCCAACTCATAATCCTAACCCTAAACTGAACTCGAACCCTTTACCCTAAAAAAAAAAAGATTATAATAAATGAATAATAATAAAACAAGAAATAAAAGCTAATGGCGCAGATAATAGTTTTTTCTATTGGCTAATAACAAAACGCCAAAGCCCCAAAAACGCTGCATAAAAATGAGCCACAAACACACAAAAAAAATATTTATTGTTACTTGGTATTAAATTTATTGAATTTATTTATTCATATAATAATAAATAAAATAAATAAAATAATAATAAATAACCCTAACCCCCAACTCCTAATCCTAACCCTAAACTGAACTCTAAACCCTTTACCCTAACAAAAAAAAAGATTATAATGAATAATAATAAAAGAAGAAATAAAAGCTAATGGCGCAGATAATAGTTTTCTCTATTGGCTAATAACAAAACGCCAAAGCCCCAAAAACGCTGCGCACGAAGGTGCCAAAATCGCGCTCGGGTGTGAATGCAGCTGATTAGTATCTACAATTGGCGGTTCTTGTAGTTCTCCTGCATCTGGATGGATTCCTGTTCCAAGTGAAGGATATCAGAGGATGTGAGATGTGTTGGGACTTGATGATCTTATTAGCCGGGACACGTCTGTGTCGGGCCGTGTAGTATGTAATTCCTGCAGGCGGGGGGGGGGGGGGGGGGGGGATCAGCTGAGGTTTATCCGTGTCATAACATGGCAGAACGATCCTCTCCTGAAAAGTCTCCTATCCCAGGCAAGTCCGGGATTGTCCGGGAATGTCGACATGAAAAAAAAAAGGGGCCTTTCACACAATCTGGCAGCACCTGGACAGGAAGAAAAAAAAAATCCCCCAATAAGCTTTTCTTATAGACCCGATGTACCCTTCATGTATTTCTGTAGTCTGATGTATTCCCCAGCACTGTGCAGATAATATGGGTCCGATGATGTAATCCTCACCCCAGCAATGTCCCCCCTCTATGATCACCTACAGTATCTCACAAAAGTAAGTACACCCCTCACATTTCTGTAAATCTTTTCTTCTCTCTTTTCATGTGACAACACTGAAGAAATGACACTTGTCTACAATGTAAAGTAGTGAGTGTACAGCTTGTATAACAGTGTAAATTTGCCGTCCCCTCAAAATAACTCAACACACAGACATTAATGTCTAAACTGCTGGCTACAAAGTGAAAATGTCCAAATTGGGCCCAATTAGCCATTTTCCCTCCCCGGTGTCGTGTGACTTGTTAGTGTTACAAGGTCTCAGGTGTGAATGGGGAGCAGGTGTGTTAAATTTGGTGTTATCGCTCTCAATCTCTCATACTGGTCACTGGAAGTCCAACATGGCACCTCATGGCAAAGAACTCTCTGAGGATCTGAAAAAAAAAGAATTGTTGCTCTACATAAAGATGGCCTAGGCCAGTGATGGCGAACCTTGGCACTCCAGATGTTTTGGAATTACATTTCCCATGATGCTCAACTACACTGCAGAGTGCATGAGCATCATGGGAAATGTAGTTCCAAAACATCAGGGGTGCCAAGGTTCTCCATCACTGACCTAGGCTATAAGAAGATTGCCAAGACCCTGAAACTGAGCTGCAGCACGGGGGCCAAGACCGTACAGCCATTTAACAGGACAGGTTCCACTCAGAACAGGCCTTGTCATGGTCCACCAAAGAAGTTAAGATCACGTGCTCAGCGTCATATCTAGAGGTTGTCTTTGGGAAATAGACGTATGAGTGCTGCCAGCATTGCTGCAGAGGTTGTAGGGGTGGGGTGTCAGCCTGTCAGTGCTCAGACCATACGCCGCACACTGCATCAAATTGGTCTGCATGGCTGTCATCCCAGAAGGAAGCCTCTTCTAAAGATGATGCACAAGAAAGACCACAAACAGTTTGCTGAAGACAAGCAAACTAAGGACATGAATTACAATTCAGAAAATATCCGAAGCTGAACGGCGCCTGCGCCGTGAGTGGAGGTGGTGGCCCCACCATCCAAGCGGACATAGGGTTGTGAATATTAGAGGGCCCCTCGCGGGCGAGCTTCGCTCGCCATGCTTCGGGCTCGGCCTCGCTGCGTTCGGCTCTTTTTTATTCCTACTCTATGTCCACTTGGATAGTGGGGATGGAACCTGGACTCAGTGCGCAGGCGCTGTTCATCCTCAGCAATTTTCGGAATCTGTGTTGCTGTGTACTGCGCATGCGCAGTACGCAGTGGACACTATCGGATGGAGGACGTTATATGACAAGACACCGGCACTGGGGAGCTACAGATCATTGAGGGAACCATGAATGCCAACATGTACTGTGACATACTGAAGCAGAGCATGATCCCCTCCCTTCAGAGACTGGACCGCAGGGCAGTATTCCAACATGATAACCACCCCAAACACACCTCCAAGATGACCACTGCCTTGCTAAAGAAGCTGAGGGTAAAGGTGATGGACTGGCCAAGCATGTCTCTAGACCTAAACCCTATTGAGAATCTGTGGGGAATCCTCAAGGTGGAAGGTGGAGGAGCGCAAGGTCTCCAACATCCACCAGCTCTGTGATGTCATCATGGAGGAGGGGAAGAGGACTCCAGTGATGACCTGTGAAGCTCTGGTGACCTCCATGCCCAAGAGGGTTAAGGCAGTGCTGGAAAATAATGGTGGCCACACAAAATATGGACACTTTGGGCCCAATTTGGACATTTTCACTTAGGGGTGTACTCACTTTTGTTGCCAGCGGTTTAGACATTAATGGCTGTGTGTCGAGTTATTTTGAGTGGACAGGAAATTTACACTGTTATACAAGCTGTACACTCACTACTTTACATTGTAGACAAGTGTCATTTCCTCAGTGTTGTCACATGAAAAGATAGAAGAAAATATTTACAGAAATGTGAGGGGATTGTGTGTGAGATCCGTACAGCCGGAGAGGAACGAGGTCACCTCTCTATAAATAATACTTCTACAGTTATGATGTCATAGAGATGGTCTGTGAATACACCTTCCATTCAAATGATCCCGTCCTCCAGTCTGATGACACGGCTGTAAGATCGAGCTTCCACTTAAGAGACTATTGACATCGTTCCAGTAAAATGCCTCTTATATTAGGAAAGTACGAATACCACTCGTAAAAATGGAACTCCTAGTTTGCAGAAAATGTCACTTGTACTTTGTAGTATTTTCAGCCTAGGAAACATTCTGTATGTTAGACAAACACTCTAGTAAAATATAACATGTTTAGATATATATTTCTTTACTATTACAATCTATATATAGTAATAGTAGTGAGGTCTTTATCAATTATAATTTATATCAACAGTTGTGATGTCAGTCTAGTGCAGTGATCTCTAAACTGAGGTCTGCAGGCCGGATAGAGCCTCTTGCTTGCTGTTGTCTGGCCCTCCAACTGACACCAATGATGGGGCACTATTCTTCCCACCGACACCAATGATGGGGCACTATTCCTTCCACTGACACCAATGATGGGGCACTATTCTTCCCACCGACACCAATGATGGGGCACTATTCCTTCCACTGACACCAATGATGAGGCACTATTCCTTCCACTGACACCAATGATGGGGCACTATTCTTTCCACCGACACCAATGATGGGGCACTACTCTTCCCACCGGCACCAATGATGGGGCACTTTTCCCCCCACCGGCACCAATCCAATGATGGGGCACTGTTCCTCCCACCGACACCAATGATGGAGCACTGTTCCTCCCACCGACACCAATGATGGAGCACTGTTCCTCCCACCGACACCAATGATGGGGCACTGTTCCCCCTCCCACCGACACCAATGATGGAGCACTGTTCCTCCCACCGACACCAATGATGGGGCACTGTTCCCCCTCCCACCGACACCAATGATGGAGCACTGTTCCTCCCACCGACACCAATGATGGAGCACTGTTCCTCCCACCGACACCAATGATGGGGCACTGTTCCCCCTCCCACCGACACCAATGATGGGGCACTGTTCCCCCCCCACTGACACCAATGATGGGGCACTATTCCCCCCCCCACCGACACCAATGATGGGGCACTATTCCCCCCCACTGACACCAATGATGGGGCACTATTCCCCCCCCCCCCACTGACACCAATGATGGGGCACTATTCCTCCCACTGACACCAATGATGGGGCACTTTTCCCCCCACCGGCACCAATCCAATGATGGGGCACTGTTCCTCCCACCGACACCAATGATGGAGCACTGTTCCTCCCACCGACACCAATGATGGGGCACTGTTCCCCCTCCCACCGACACCAATGATGGAGCACTGTTCCTCCCACCGACACCAATGATGGGGCACTGTTCCCCCTCCCACCGACACCAATGATGGAGCACTGTTCCTCCCACCGACACCAATGATGGAGCACTGTTCCTCCCACCGACACCAATGATGGGGCACTGTTTCCCCTCCCACTGACACCAATGATGGGGCACTGTTCCCCCCCCCACTGACACCAATGATGGGGCACTATTCCCCCCCCCACCGACACCAATGATGGGGCACTATTCCCCCCCACTGACACCAATGATGGGGCACTATTCCCCCCCCCACTGACACCAATGATGGGGCACTATTCCTCCCACTGACACCAATGATGGGGCACTATTCCTCCCACTGACACCAATGATGAGGCACTATTCCTTCCACTGACACCAATGATGGGGCACTATTCTTCCCACCGACACCAATGATGGGGCACTACTCTTCCCACCGGCACCAATGATGGGGCACTTTTCCCCCCACCGGCACCAATCCAATGATGGGGCACTGTTCCTCCCACTGACACCAATGATGGAGCACTGTTCCTCCCACCGACACCAATGATGGAGCACTGTTCCTCCCACCCACACCAATGATGGGGCACTGTTCCCCCTCCCACCGACACCAATGATGGAGCACTGTTCCTCCCACCGACACCAATGATGGGGCACTGTTCCCCCTCCCACCGACACCAATGATGGAGCACTGTTCCTCCCACCGACACCAATGATGGAGCACTGTTCCCCCTCCCACCGACACCAATGATGGGGCACTGTTCCCCCCCCCACTGACACCAATGATGGGGCACTATTCCCCCCCCACCGACACCAATGATGGGGCACTATTCCCCCCCACTGACACCAATGATGGGGCACTATTCCCCCCCCCCACTGACACCAATGATGGGGCACTATTCCTCCCACTGACACCAATGATGGGGCACTATTCCTCCCACTGACACCAATGATGGGGCACCATTCCCCCCCACTGACACCAATGATGGGGCACTATCCCCCCCCCCACTGACACCAATGATGGGGCACTATTCCTCCCACTGACACCAATGATGGGGCACCATTCCCCCCCACTGACACCAATGATGGGGCACTACCCCCCCCCCCCCCACTGACACCAATGATGGGGCACTATTCCTCCCACTGACACCAATGATGAGACACTATTTCTCCACTGGCACCAATGACGGGGCACTATTTCTCCACTGATACCAATGATGGGGCACTATTTCTCCCATTGGCACCAACGATGGGGCACTACTGGCACTGCGGCATTCCCTACCCCCATTGGCCACAGTCTGGGCACCCTGTGGTTTGGTTTGGAGGATAGTGAACTGGCTCTTTCTTTAGAGAGTTTAGCCCCCCCCCGGTCTGGTAAGTTACACTTTATATTTTGTCAGTAGTGATATCACATTCCAACACTAACATGTGGAAAGTGAAGATGTCAGGCCATTAATATATCACTTCTATATAAAGAGATTCCTGTAAACTATAACCTGCAGAGAATATCAATGTGACGCCACCCTCCGGATGGAACTTCTGTGCCCTTCTGTGAAAGGTTTCTTTTATAGAAGTGACGTCACCGCTGTTGCAGGGCAGTGATGTCTCCCCTTCTATCTGATATCCTATAAATGTAGAGAGGAGGACCGTCTCTCCCCTGTAATGTCCTATACACCCACCGACACTTTATTAGGTACACCTTGCTAGTACCAGGTTGAACCCCCAACCTTGATGGCATAGATACAACAAGGTGTTGGAAATGTTCCTCAGAGATTTTGCTCCATAGTGACATGATAACATCACGCAGTTGCTGTAGATTTGTCGGCTGCACATCCATGATGCCAATCTCCCGTTCCACCACATCCCAAAGGTGCTCTATTGGATGAGATGTGGTGAGTGTGGAGACGATTGGAGTACAGAGACCTCATTGTCCAGTGATGAGATGATTGGATCTTTGTGACATGGTGTATTATCCTCCTGGAAGGAGCCATCAGAAGATGGGGACACTGTAGTCATAAAGGGATGGACATGGTCAGCAACAATACTCAGGGAGGCCGTGCAGGTTAAACGATGCTCAGTTTGTACTAAGGGGCCCAAAGTGTGGCAAGAAAATATCCCCCACACCATTACACCCCCACCACCAGCCTGAACCATTGATACAAGGCGGGGTGGATCCATGCGCCAAATTCTGACCCCACCATCTGAATGTCGCAGCTGAAATCCAGACTCATCAGACCAGGCAACGTTTTTCCAATCTTCTATTGTAACATTTCGGTGATCCTGTGCAAATCGTAGCCTCAGTTTTCTATTCTTAGCTGGCAGGAGTGGCACCCGGTGTGGTCTTCTGCTGCTGTAGCCCATCTGCTTCAGGGTTGGATGTGTTGTGTGTTCAGAGATGGTATTCTGGATACCTTGGGTGTAACGAGTGGTTATTGGAGTTACTGTTGCCTTTCTATCATCTGGAACCAGTCTGCCCATTCTCCTCTGACATCAACAGGGCATTTTCCTCCACACAACTGCCGCTCACTGGATATTTTCTCTCTTTCCCACCATTCTCTGTAAATGCAAGAGATGGCTGTGCCTCAAAAATTCCAGAAATACTTATACCCACCCGTTTGCCACCAACAACTATGCCACTTTCAAAGTCACTTAAATCCCCTTTCTTGCCCATTCTGATGCACGGTTTAAACGTCAGCAAGTCGTCCTCACCACGTCTAGATGCCTAAATGCTTTGAGTTGCTGCCATGTGATTGGCTGATTTAGCAATTTGTGTTACCAAGCATTATGTGGAATAGACTCCCTCCAGAGGTAGTTCTGGCCAGCTCAGTAGATTGCTTTAAGAAAGTCCTGGATTCTTTTCTAAACATACATAATATCATAACATCAAATGCAGCCTCACCAGCGGCCATCCGTGGCTGCCTCACCAGTGGCCATCCGTGGCTGCCTCACCAGTGGCCATCCGTGGCTGCCTCACCAGCGGCCATCCGTGGCTGCCTCACCAGCGGCCATCCGTGGCTGCCTCACCAGCGGCCATCCGTGGCTGCCTCACCAGCGGCCATCCGTGGCTGCCTCACCAGCGCCCATCAGTGGCTGCCTCACCAGCGCCCATCCGTGGCTGCCTCACCAGCGCCCATCCGTGGCTGCCTCACCAGCGCCCATCCGTGGCTGCCTCACCAGCGCCCATCAGTGGCTGCCTCACCAGCGCCCATCAGTGGCAGCCTCACCAGCGCCCATCTGTGGCAGCCTCACCAGCGCCCATATAATATAACCGAGTGCTGACATTTATAGGTAAAGTTGATCCAGGGAAAATCTTATTTGCCTCTCTGGGATCAGGAAGGAATTTTTCCCCTGCTGTAGCTAATTGGATCATGCTTTTCTGGGGGTATTTTCGCCTTGCTCTGAATCAACTGTGGGTATAGGATTGTGTATATGGGATTGTATGATTTTTTTTTTTTTTTTTATTATTTGTTTTATTTTTTTTTATTATTTTTTTGTTTATTTAATTTATTATTCTTTTTTTATATTTTTTTATTTAATTTATTTATTTTTTTATTCTTTTCTTTATTTATTTATATAAATTAATTTTAATTTTTTATTCTTTTTTTTGTTTATTTAATTTATTTTTTATTCTTTTTTTATTTATATATATATATATATATATATATATATATATATATATATATATATATATATATATATATATATATAATTTTATTCTTTTTTTGTTTATTTCATTTATTTATTCTTTTTTTATTTATTTCATTTATTTATTTTTTTATTCTTTTATATATATTTATTTTTTATTCTTTTTTTTAAATGTTATTTATTATTATTATTATTACACAGGATTTATATAGCGCCAACAGTTTGTGCAGCGCTTTACAACATGAGGGCAGACAGGACACTTACAATACAAATCAATACAGGAGGGACTAGAGGGCCCTGCTTGTTAGAGCTTACTATCTAGAAGGGAGGGTTTTATTTTTTTTTTATTTTTTTTTTTTTAAATTTTTTATGGTTGAACTAGATGGACTTGTGTATTTTTTTTCAACCTGACTAACTATGTAATTAAACGGGTGTACCTAATAAAGTGGCCGGTGGGTGTATATTGCAGTATTGGATTCCTTGTACCTGGAGAAGAGTCCGCATCCCTCGTATTTATAAATTGGTGGTATTGCTTGTGTCACGGGAATTCGTTTTGTTACCAAGACTCCAATTAAAAAAAAAAAAAAACCTTTTCATCTAGTCTAATTACTGGTTACTTTGATTAAAAAAAAAGCAAAATAAAATAGACGGTTCAAATACGGTAACCGGGCAGTTCAAATATTTCTCCGCCTATAAAGCAGCTGTTTAAAATAACAGAACAATTTTTTTTTTTTAAACAACATCCTGCAGAAGCGTGTTGTGGAAACAAACCTGAAAGAACGCCGCTAAGCACTATTTACATGTAAACTTGCCGTGTAACGTGACCTCCTACTATTCCACATACACAGCCCCTCCTCTATGGTGTCTCTGTACTTCTAACAGCCATACAGGCGCGGAAGGCTCTCCACATAAACAGCGGGGTGTGTGCCCAGCATGCCTTCCAATCCTTCCCAGTAATGGCAAAGCCGGGGCGGGCGCTGGGCACAGACTACAAATCATTCTGGGTGTTCCCCTCATTTTTCCTTCCCTCCCGACTTCAGAAACTTCCATAAAAAGAATTGATTCTAAAGCATGAATAGTGGAATTTTATTCAAAATGTTTCATATTAACCATTTAAGGACTGGAAGATTTGCCCCCTTCATGACCAGGCCATTTTTTTTTAATAATTTTTTTTTGCGATACGGCACTGCGTCGCTTTAACTGACAATTGCGCGGTCCTGCGACGCTGTACTCAAAATTGACGTCTTTATTTTTTTTCCCCCCACAAATGGAGCTTTCTTTTGGTGGTATTTGATCAGCTCTGAGGAATATATGTATGTGTATATGTATATATATGTATATATATGTATATATATATATATATATATATATATATATATATAGATATATAGATATAAATTATTTTTTTTAAATACCGACAATTAAAAAAAAAACTTTTTGCTATAATAAATATCCTCCCAAAAAATGTAAAAGAAAAAAAAAATATGTTCATCAGTTTAGGCTGATATGTATTCTTCTACATATTTTTGGTAAAAAAAAAAAATCGCAATAAGCGTATATTGATTGGTTTTGTGCAAAAGTTATAGCGTCTACAAAATAGGGGATATATTTATGGCATTTTTATTATTATACATTTTTTTTATTTTTATTTTTTTACTAGTAATGGTGACAATCTGAGATTTTTAGCAGGACTGCAACATTGCATGCGGACAGAGCGTACACTTTTTTTTTTTTTTGGACCATTGACATTTATAGACAATTTTTTTAGTGGGACTGTGACTATGCGACGGACAGATCGGACACTTTTGACACTTTTTTTTGGAACCATTGACATAGCGTTTTTTTTTTTTTTATAGCAGGACTACGACATTGCGGCTCACAGATCGGACACTTTTTTTGGAACCATTGACATTTATAGCGTTTTTTAAATTTTATTATTTTTTTTTTCTTATAGCAGGACTGCGACATTGCGGCGGACAGATCGGACACATTTGACACTTTTTTTTTGGGACCACTGACATTTATACAGTGATCAGTGCTATAAAAATGCTCTGAATACTGTATAAATGTCACTGGCAGGGAAGGGGTTAACACTTGGGGGCGATCAAGGGGTTTAATATTGTTCCCTAGGGAGGTGTTTCTAACTGTAGGGGGAGGGGACTGACTGAAGGAGGAGAGAGATCGGTGTTCCTAATCACTAGGAACAGACAATCTCGCTCTACTTCCCTGACAGAACAGGGGATCCGTCTGTTTACATTGACAGATCCCCGTTCTGGCTGTCTGAGGAGCAATCGCGGGTGGCCTGTGGCGACCCGCTGTAGCTGTTAAAGGGACCGTACAGCGATTCGCGGGAACGAGACGACCTGCCGCCGTATAATGTGGGCACCTGGTCGGCAAGTGGTTAAAGTCATACTAAACACATTTATTTAAATTTTTAAAAATATTTATTTAAATTTTTAAAAATATTTATTTTAATTTTTTTATTATATATATATAATATATATATATGTATATATAATTTTTTTTTTTTTTTTTAAAACATCTAAGTACCCTATTCCCTAATCTATATCCAGCTGTCACGTGACCCGGCTCTCTCCCAGCCTGTCTGCAGGGAGACATAAGCAGGAGGAGCTTCTAGTTCTCTGCTGCTGGTCACATGTTTAAAAAAAAAAAAAAACAGCCTTTGGAATACAGAATAAAAATAAATAATTCATATCAATAAACTATTTTAAATAATCATACAGATATATATTTGAAATCAAATCTTTATTTTTTATTTTTGGCAATAACATGGTGTGGGCGGATTTCTGGCAGTCACAGGTGGGAGGTGAAGCCTCCATCAATCTATATGTAATATCCCACCCCTATTTTGGTTAGTTGGTATGGAGGAGGAGAGTGGGAGTAGGCAGTCCTTTACCACTGTGTATACACCCACATGTGTGACTCTATAGTTACATGGGCTGCTCAGATGTGATAGGGAGGAAATGCTCAGCATAGAAACTCACTGAAATCTGAGCATGTGCAGAGTTGCCACCACAGCTGCAAAATCCCTAGCTGAATCGGGGACATGGACAGAAGGGGGAGATAGAGAGCAGCCGGATCAACCAGGAGTTTAGCTGAATACAGGAAAGGAATCTCCTAGTGACTGTGTATGGCCAGTTATTTATTGATTCGTTTCTTATGATGTGGGTTTAGTGATGGATGTTGATTTGATCCTCCCATTCTTCGTGGGGTGGGCAGTCATTTTTGATCGCAGTGATAAGAAAATTTGAAGGAGCAGGGTGGAAAATCTTCCCCTCCCCTCCCTTCTTGGCAAAAAAAAGTTTGCCAGGAAGGGAGGGGGAATGAGTCATAAGAGGGCCAATGAGAGCTGCAGAGCTGGAGGTGTGCCTTTTGTGTAAATCCAGGAAGTGAACAGGTAGCAGTGTCAGCTGCCCACAGTTAAAATGGCTGCAGCCAGACTCGGTGGAGGGAGATTTCTGCAGCATATTTGGCAAGTACAGAATCATAGTATATATAAAATAATATGCAAAGTGGTTGGATGGAAGCTTCAGAATGGCAAAGATGTTTTTATTACAAATTGTTGTGAGCAGACTGCCGTTTCTCTTTAAAGAGCTCTTCTTTTCTTTTCATAAGTGTGTTGTAAAGGACAATGATTTCTGAACAGCTTGGCGCGGAGATGGGACAGCATAAGAGGAGCCATGGGAGGGCTCAGTGATGGAAAAGGTTTGGGGTGGGGAATGATTGGAGAGATTGACAGAGAGGGGGGCAGCAGAGAGGGAATTCTGAATAAGCTAGATGACTTCAGAGATTTGCGGGGGGGGGCAGCAGAAGAGGAGCCATTGGAGAAGTTGATAATTGGCAGAAGAGGGGGGGGGCATTGGAGCAGTAGATAATTGGAGACATTGGCTGTGAGGGGGCAACAGAAGAAGAGCCATGGGAGAGGTAGAGGTTGGTAGAGAATGGCAGAGAGGGGGACAGCAGAGACAGGATTATGAGAGCTCTAGATGACTTTAGAGCAGAAGTCTCCAAACATTTTAAACAAAGGGCCAGTTTACTGTCCTTTAGGTTTGGGGGGGGGGGGGGGAGGGGGGTCACACTATGGCCAGTGGGAGTAAAAACTGCCCTGGCATCGGTGGAAGTAAACACGGCCCCATCATTGGTTTTAGTGGCAGGAATAGTGCCCCATTGATGGGTTTAGCAGGAGGAATAGTGCCCCATTGATGGGTTTAGCAGGAGGAATAGTGTCCCATTGATGGGTTTAGCAGGAGGAATAGTGCCCATTGATGGGTTTAGCAGGAGGAATAGTGTCCCATTGATGGAGTCAGTGAAAGTAATAGTGTCCCATTGATGGAGTCAGTGGGAGGAATAGTGCCCCCATCAATGGTGTCAGTAGGAGGAATAGTGCCCCCATTGATGGTGTCAGTGGGAGGAATAGTGCCCCATTGATGAGTTTAGAGGGGGGAATAGTGCCCCCATTGATGGTGTCAGTGGGAGGGATAGTGCCCCCATCGATGGTATCAGTGGGAGGGATAGTGCCCCCATCAATGGTGTCAGTAGGAGGAATAGTGCCCCCATTGATGGTGTCAGTGGGAGGAATAGTGCCCCCATTGATGGTGTCAGTGGGAGGAATAGTGCCCTCATTGATGGTGTCAGTGGGAGGAATAGTGCCCCCATTGATGGTGTCAGTGGGAGGAATAGTGCCCCATTGATGGGTTTAGCGGTAGGAATAGTGCCACATTGATGGAGTCAGTGAAAGGAATAGTGCCCCATTGATGGAGTCAGTGGGAGGAATAGTGCCCCACTGATGGAGTCAGTGGGAGGAATAGTGCCCCACTGATGGAGTCAGTGGGAGGAATAGTGCCCCACTGATGGAGTCAGTGGGAGGAATAGTGCCCCACTGATGGAGTCAGTGGGAGGAATAGTGCCCCACTGATGGAGTCAGTGGGAGGAATAGTGCCCCACTGATGGAGTCAGTGGGAGGAATAGTGCCCCACTGATGGAGTCAGTGGGAGGAATAGTGCCCCACTGATGGAGTCAGTGGGAGGAATAGTGCCCCACTGATGGAGTCAGTGGGAGGAATAGTGCCCCACTGATGGTGTCAGTGGGAGGAATAGTGCCCCACTGATGGTGTCAGTGGGAGGAATAGTGCCCCATTGATGGTGTCAGTGAATGGAATAGTGCCCTTATTGTTGGTATCAGTGGGGAAAAATGGTCCTTCATCAGTGGTGTTAGTTGGAGAAATAGGGTCCCAAGGCCTGGATAAAGGCAAGCAAAGCTCCACAGTTTGGAGACCAGTGCTTTAGAGGTTTGCAGCGAGGGCAGCAGAAGAGGAGCCATGGGAGAAGTAGATGATTGTAGAGATTGGCAGAAGAGGAGCAGTGGGACAGGTAGATGATTGTAGAGATCTGCATTGGGGGGGGGGGGGGGGTCGCAGCAGAAGAGGACTCATAGGACAGGTAGATGATAGGATCGATTGGCAGAGAGGGGGTAACAGAGGAGCAGAAGAAGAGGTCGATTATTGCAGAGATTTTCAGGGGGGGGAGGGGGGGTGCATCAGATGAGGAGACATAGAAGAGGTAAAAGACTGTCAGATAGGGGGCAGGAGAAGAGGAGCCATGATGGGAGGAGTAGGCGAGCCTTCCAGGAGCATTAAAGGTACGGTACAGAGATGGGTTCCTGATTGGCCTTGGCTAACACAGTAAACGAAGAAAGACATTAGGATGGTCTGGGGACCCTGAAGCAAAGCCTAATGTTAGCACAACGAGTTGCGTAAATTATCAGTGCGGCTCTAACTGCCTAGGGCCAGGAAGACGCTGGAGAGGCAAGTGGCCAATTATCCATCAATTAGCTGCTATGACATGTATACTGCCCTCACACAAGATTGATTACCAGTGTAATGTTATGTGTGCAACAAGAGGATGTGATCTAATATTCTTATAATTCTAGTATTATTCGTTCTAACGTACAATAATTTATACTGTATTGCCTACAATTTATTTTAATTAATTTTTTTTTTTTTAAATGGTACCAGAGTGGGACAACCACACAAAAGCTATAAAAAAATAATTTTATTACAAATAATTAATAAAAATATTTAAAAAAAACGAGATAATATAATGCTATCTTATATAAAACACAGCTATTAGATTTCCATCTTATTATTTTACTTGCAAATTTTGTAAACATTTATTTGACTCTTTATTTGAAAAAAAAAAAAAAATCTGAATTAAATATGAGAGTGATAAACGCTTCCTTTATTATGTACTTTAGATCATCTCAAATTTATTATTGTTTTGAGACTTCTTTATATTATTGTAGTTAATGTTTCGAATTTTTCTCTCTTGAACAGTAGAGGAAATTGCCTCTATGAGTTATTAATCTTTTGACCGAAGTACGAGACAAATTTGATCTTTAGTCATTTTAAGGAATTATACTATATCTTAACATTTTATATCCCTGAACTTGTTTCCTGATTTATTAAATTTGAATAAACAATTTTGACAAGAAAACAAAATCTGAATTAAAAACCATCAGGAAACAGTCCTTTTAATATATGCAACATTGGCCATAACAATGAACCGTATCAAATTTGGATGTGCCGTTTTAATCCAAGAGGACCTGGTAATAGTAAAGTCCAACATAAAAATATAAATTTTTTGTAGGCAATGGTTCGGATGGATGTGGTACTTTCAGGCTCGGTTCACACAGGACGCGGCACGACTTGCAGCGCCGCGACCTGCCGCGACCTCAGCGGCGACTTGCAAAACGACTTCTGTATAGAAGTCAATGCAAGTCGCCCGAAGTCGCCGCAAAAGTAGTACAGGAACCTTTTTTCTAAGTCGCTCCTATTAGAACGGGGGCGACTTGTCAGACGGCGAAGTCGCCTGGACAAGTCGCCCCTGTGTGAACCGAGCCTTATGATAGCCAATTATTATTTATTTTTATTTTTTTGTTTACAAACTTTTTATTCGGTACAAATGGTGGTAGTACAAAACGTGTTGTCATGAATGGAGAGAAATAGCGAGTAAAGGAATCCTCATTACAGTACATCATGATATTATTTCTATTAGTTATAGTTTATAATGTACATATAAAAAAAAAAAAAATGAACACTCATCGTTGTGTATCAATTGCATTGACCAAATCAATTCACATGGCTAATTAAACTGCACACAAATGTAGCTTTTCCTTAAATAATATGCAGGAAAAAAAAAACAAAAAAAAACTCCAAGACAAGTTATTGTTATTGTTGTCCCTATTTGGGAAATAAGTTCCGATATTTCTTCACTTTAACCAAGAGAAGTTTGTCGCTGAATGTATACATCATCTCAACAAGATTGGTAGCATGCTACTAGGCCGGGGATATGCAATTAGCGGACCCCCAGCTGTTGCAAAACTACAAGTCCCATCATGCCTCTGCCTCTGGGTGTCATGCTTGTGGCTGTCAGAGTCTCGCTATGCCTTATGGGACTTGTAGTTCTGCAACAACTGGAGGTCCGCTAATTGCATATCCCTGTACTAGGCCATGAACCATTTTACATGTAAAGCACGTTGTCCTCCTAATAGCCCAATTTTTATGCAGCGAGAACCTATATAAAAGTGAACATCACTTCCCATATGTAGCACTAACCCCCGAAGGAGCTGTTGGTTATTTTTGGGCTTTCATTACCTTCTGTTCTCCTTGTGGCACGTCTAGGGGATGTCCCGTGGTAAATAGCCCAGTAACTTGAGACTGACAATAGATCCACTTGAATGGATTTTATTTGCAAAAACTCAAACCATTGAACAGTCTTTCAACTTGGGATCAGAGGGTTGGAAAGGAAAGTTCAGGTACTCTCAATGTCAAAGTCCAAAAACGTTGAAGAACTTGCTTACTTTGACTGCATCCAGAGAATAGCCATTCGCAGCTGGATGATCACTCAGGTTGGACAGTCCTTCTCTCACAAGGCCTAGCAGCCAACAAGGTGCTTATTCACGGGAACAAAGTCTTTATCTCTGACGTTGTTGCAGAACATGTAGGAAAACTAAGCTGTAGAACACTTGTAGGATACCTGGATCTTTCAGCCAGCTTGGCAATATCCACAAGACCGGATTCTCTTGGTTACTTCAGCCCTACCAGGCTCTTGCTAAGAAAACCAACCCGTACGTGGTGTTCTTATAAAGAGTCCTCCCCTGGAATGCTCGAAGTTCAATGGGTCTCTCCCGAACTGGAGACGGCACCCATCCACCTTGGAATCCTTCCTTAGTTCCCTTGCCTTGGACTAGCCAGCCACAAGGCATTAAAGTCCGGTGGATCCGTACCGCAGGCCATAGCCTTCCTGGGGCTGGTTAGGAGGACCAGGACCATGTAATCAGCACAGCATACAGGACCGGAACCCCGAACCACGTGACGTCCGCATCTTAAATACCCTCTCCCAGAGGGCACAGCGAGAGGGCCACTCCCACTGACCTGACTCAGAGAGAGAGTAAACTAAACGCCCAACCAGACCATAGTTCCATGCCTGCCACCAGAGACAGCGCCCCCCTGTGGCCAGGCTGAACATCTCACAGCCCAGTCAAACTGACACAGAAGTCAAATTTAGGCAAATAGACCCAAACCAAACTGTAGTTTGGGTAAAGTTAAATTTTGAAAAAAAACACATAGCGCATGCTCTTCAGAAGCCTGCCGATACACATACAAAAGCTGTGTAGAATATTATGGGTATTAATCCTCCTATTAGATACCATCTCGGCACCTTTGAAGGCCAAAACCTGATTGAAGAGCCATTTTCTCCAGACTTGTCCCGGCAAACCTCGGTGATTGTGTGTTGCTCCAAGTGAATTTTTGGGATCACTTTTCAGGCACATGACCTGTCCTAACCTGTCAGGGGATAATCCTTAATTCCCGGTAATATCATTCATTGACATATTTCAACACTCAGGGTACGTCGTAAGATCAGAGTGGAAAAGATGGAGCCCCGTGTGACTCAGAAAGATGCAAATAGGACTTTTGGATGGAACAGAGCCGTACGTGTCATGGTGATGGAATTGAACAATGACTGTTTCCCAGCGTGGGCTTGTTCGGAATTAAGTTCCCCTCCATACAGCTTTATTACCTGCAGATTAACAGAGCATTGTACAAAAATACATTTAGTACTGAGCGTAGAATACACTGAGCTTCGCTTTTCTATTGTGTCTTTTGAGACTTGGTTGTCTTCTACTTACCATGTGCTGTGTGCTCCGACCAGTGATGTAAGTAACTTAAAATAAACGGAGTTACTTAACGCAGTTACTTTAGAGGGTAACGAGTAATCCTACTGCTCACTCTTCCCCTCATGGTAACTCTGTTCCCATTACTTGGGCGGCATTACCGCAATTACATCTACCGCCCGGGAGGCCCGTCGTGACCGCGGGGCCTGGCCGTTCGTTCCGCCGCAGGGAGGGGAGCTTTCGCCTGCAGAGCTGAGAAGAGGCTGAGACTCGGAGAGACTGTCTGGACCGCCCCAAGCCGCCCCCCCCCCCCCACCCCGGCCAATCCAGAGAGAGAGAATGTAGGGAGGCGGGGCGGACACTGAAAAATGAAGTCAGCTGACCAGATGACACCAATCCAGATGACTCCCCCCATGAGGAAAGGCATCCCTTGAGGAGATTCAGTTTGCGTTGTGCGCTATACAAATATTTCATTCATTTCATTCATTCATGGAGGCATTCAAGTAAGTGACTGTCTGACGATCCGAATTGCAGTGCAATCGATCCATCCCAAGTCCTCCACCACCTCTGCTTCTTACTGATCCCATCCCTACCCAGCATCACTTCTACAGCAGAGGTGATGGGGGGGATATGGTAGGGATGAGATCAGTGGTGGTGGGGGATGGGATCAGTAAGAGGCAGAGGTGGTGGTGGGAGAGGATGGCACCACCACCGATGCCACCCCCCCAAGTACCACAGCTGCCTGCCACCCCCCCAAGTACACCACCACCGCTGCCACCCCCCCAGTACACCACCACCACTGCCACCCCCCCAAGTACCACCGCTGCCACCCCCCTCAAGTACACCACCACCACTGCCACCCCCTCAAGTACACCACCACCGCTGCCACCCCCTCAAGTACACCACCACCGCTGCCACGCCCTCAAGTACACCACCACCACTGCCACCCCCTCAAGTACCACCGCTGCCACGCCCCCCAGTACACCACCACCGCTGCCACCCCCCTCAAGTAAACCACCACCACTGCCACCCCCTCAAGCACCACCGCTGCCACCCCCTCAAGTACCACCGCTGCCACCCCCTCAATTATCACCGCTGCCACCCCCTCAAGTATCACCGATGCCACCCCTCAAATACCACCACCGCCCCCACCCTCAAGTACCACGGCTGCCACCCGTCAGTTACTTTGCTGAGTAACTAATTACTTTTCCAATGTAGTAACCGAGTTACTAACGCAATTACTTTTTGGGAGAAGTAATTTGTAACTTAACTAATTACTTTTTTTTAAAAGTAAGATGACCAACACTGGCTCCGACACCTTTCTATCGGATAAGGATTTGAGAGTCTGGATCCCAACCCAGACCCATCAAAAAGGAGCAAGCGGACTATCACGGTACAGTTTGAACAATTACAGAAAAATTTCCATAAACAAGAGTTAAAATTTGACAAAAGTTTATTAATACAAAAACAACAAGATGGTTACATAGAATTCACAGATGGCGCGGTATTTCTACTAGTTTCGCGGTTCAACCGTTTCATCAGGGAATACATCTGAAATACATATACATATATATATATATATATATATATATATATATATATATATATATATATATATATATATATAATATACACACACATACATATATAATATGTATGTGTGTGTATGTATATATAAAAAAAACAAGCACCAAAATAACCAAACATAAATTAAACGATAAAAAACATATAATGGGGAAGAGAAAAAATTGTAACATGACAACTCAAGACTGCTTAACCACATTCCAGCAAAAAGCGGGGCCACAAAGGTCCCCAGTGGGAGTCTCCGGCGGCGACTGGGGGCGAGCATATATAGAAGACCAGAGGCCAGTGTCTAAACAAAATATTGAATCACATTCTATAGCCAAAAAATAAAATGAGATGCTGTGATCATTGCCAAAATGAGAATCAGTGATGATGAAGGAGGTGAGAGGATCAAACGTGAACCACACCAACCTAAGTGCCACAACAATACACTAAGAAAGGACACCTCAGGTGAAAAAAGGTGCTGTAATCAAACCATGAATAAAGTGGGCCAGATTGGCCCAGAACAAGTGATGTTTCTATCGGAACCGTCAAAAGAGCACTGCAGAATTCGCGGTGACCTATGCCATGTCTGGCCCCTCCTTCTCCGTTCCCCACCGGCTGTCTTCTGGGAGACACACACCAGTCCCAGAAGACAGCAGGGACCATTCAGAACGCGCAGAGTGACTCGCGCATGCGCAGTAGGGAAACAGGCTGTGAAGTCGCAAGGGTTCCACCACCTGGGAGCTGAGGGACGGGTTAGCTTCGGGGGAGGACATCGCGGGCACCCTGGACAGGTAAGTGCCCTTATTTTAAAAGTCAGTAGCTGCAGTACTTGTAGCTGCTGACTTTTCATTTTTTTTTTTTTTGCAGACGGAACTCGGCTTTAATATTTGGAAAAAGTGTAAAAAATATCCCACAAGAGCTGCAGTTTTGGCGATGCTCTGATCTTGTTGTCTCTATCCATTACAATTTGGCCCTTGTAAAAGTCACTCAAATCCCTACGCTTGCCCATTTTTTTTGCCCATTTTTATCTGCTTTCAATACAGCAAATTCAGGGACAACATGTTCACCTGCTGCCTAATGTATCCTACCCGCTTTTAGGTGCTATTGTCATACGGTTATGGCTGATCGGACTGTGTAATAATCACCGGGCTTTTTATTGGGAACACCGGCTCATTACCATAAGTAGGCAAGCAGCAAATCGGGCAGCAGCAGGCCAAAGCAAATTGCATGCAGTCAATGGGTCCGGTTGACATCAGAATGGGGAAGATGGATGATGACTTAAGGGACTTTGTATTGATTATTGGGACTAGTATTAGGCCATGGTGGGTTCCACTCAAAATAGAATTCAGCTTGTTCCTTCAATCTCTGCCTCGTATATTACTACCCATGTCTTTTTCTGTCTTCTTTTCCCTTTCTCATTCTCTTTTTCTTCTTTCTCCTTTTTTTTTCCCCCACCAATGTCTTTTTTCGTACACTTATCTCAGATATCTTTTTTTTTTTTTTTTTTTTCAGTACTCACCTTTGTTGAAAAAGCTGTACTGCCAGATTGCCAAGACATGTCCTATCCAGATCAAATTGTCCAGCCCCCCTCCACCGGGCACCGTGATACGGGCAATGCCAGTGTATAAAAAGGCCGAACATGTGACGGAGGTTGTTAAACGCTGCCCCAACCATGAACTGGGTAGAGACTTCAATGAAGGTAAGGAGGCCGAGGCTCATACAAAGTCTGGAGGAAATGTGTTATGTCCGTGTAGCCTGCGTCATCCCAATCACATTCGGGCACTCCTTTCAGAGAGCGTGGCCAGGACTGCGGTTTAAAGAATTGGTCTGGTCCAGGAACCCGGCCCAGCTTGTGAATACGCCACATGCTGTACAGTCACCCCCTTTGCCGTCCTGTAAACATGTTCGTAGTTTAGGATTGGAGATCACGCTGGACTGGCGCACTCAGTTGTAGGTCAATAGAGGGGGTGGGGGTAATGGTGGGGACAGGTTGGAAGGGTTCTCTCCTGATGATTACTGGCCAACTTAACAGAAAGGTGTTGGTGAGCCCTTTTTGGGGGCTTGGGCTGCTACCTCTGGGTACGGCCTCAAGGTTGTTTCCATATGTAAAGTAGGTAAAAAGAAGCGCCCGATATCCAATGAAATGCAAGTTGGGAGGTGACTTTGTAATCGTTATATATATATATAAAATTTAGCGACAAATGATCAAACCCCCCAGAAGGAAACGGATCAGAGGTCCACTCTAGCCTATCCAGTTACCTCCCCCAGCCACATCCCCCCCCCCCCGTCCAAGTCCCCCTTCTCCATCCCCTGTTCCAGGTCCTTATACCCCCCCCCCCCCCATTACGCCCCACCCCCTCCTCACTTGTCGCTAATTTCAATAAAACTATTACAAATTCACTTTCCAAATTGCATTTCATTGGATATCGGGTGCTGCTTTTTATCTACCTTTACATAGTTTAGGATTGACATCACTGTAGGGTAGTAGTCTGATTGGCTTAGTGCCCCCCTTTCCCTTCTTAGTGTGAGTGCTTCTGCACATTAAGTTACAGGAAGCTAATACAAAGACAGATTTTGGTACTTTTAAAAAAATTTTTTTTATAATACCCAGATTTCGTGTCTTTTTCTCATTGTCTATCCCCTCCCTACTTCCATGACTCCAATCGTTGGCACACTTTTAAAGTGTTACTAAACCCCGGACTCTGCATTCACTATATCCGGTCTCCCCCAGTACACAGAACATGGAAATGCAATAATTTTAGTAAATATAAACTGCTAAATGCCCTTTTCTCATCAGCAGTATAGAGCAGTCTTGTGGCTTCTATCAGTGTCTGGTTAAAGCTTGCAGGAGGAGTTTTCATTCTCCTCTGACTGTCCTATGAGGCTGCATGATCTTTGACTGGACAGTGCTAATTGGCCCTGTGCTGATCACATGCACCCTCCCCAAAAAAAGCTGAAAAAAAGCTCTCTAGCAATATACACTAAACTGAGCATGTGCAGAGTGTCTCCAAGGCTCTGTACTATCAGCAGATTGGAGACCGTAACGGAAGGGAAGGATCAGAGGGTACAGGATCAAACAGCCTTTTTACACAGTGCGGAGGATTAACCCCTTAGGTTCCACAGTGAGTATAACAAACATGCTTTACTGCATATACAGACTGATTTTACTGTTCTGGGTTTAAAGCAGTGGTCTCCAAACTGCGGCCCGGGGGCCTGATGTGGCCCTTTGCTTGCTTTCTTCCGGCCCTTCGGGCACTATTTCATTTACTGACACAAGCAATGGAACACAATTCTCCCCATCTGACACCAACAATGGAGCACAATTCTCCCCATCTGACACCAACAAAGGTGCACAGTTCCTCCCGATGACCCCAACAATTGGGCACAATTCTTACAAATGACACCAGCTATGGGGCACAATTTCTCCCAATGGTGCCAATGACACCAATGATGTGGCACAATCCCCTTATCTGACACCAACAAAGAAGCATAATTCCTCCCAAAGACCCCAACGATGGGGCACAATTCCTCCCAATGACACCAACAATAGGGCACAGTAATACCATCGATGGGGTGCAAATCCTCCCAGTGAGGCCAACAACGGGGCCCAATGACACCAATGATGGGGCACAATTCCTCCCAACCACACCAATGATGAGGCCAAATTTCTCTCACTGACACCAGTGGCTGCCCTCTGGTTCGCTATCCTCTCTCCATACACCAGGGGTTGCCCTCTGGATCTCTATCCTCTCTACATACATTATTGGCTGCCCTCTAGATCACTATCCTCTCTACATACACCAGGGGCTGCCCTCTAGATCACTATCCTCTCTACATACACAACTGGCTGCCCTCTGGAACATTATCCTCTCTGCATTGGACAGCGGTCTCTGTCTGTATGTGCCCCCTTCTTACCCCATGCTCCTTTGTATCACTGCACTACCAAAGCTGATAGGAATTGAGAGCGGTATCAAGAACTACTACATGTTCGAAACAGTAAGTGAAACACCTAAGGATGCTTCACACCTGATTGTTGCTGCATGTTAGCACAGATTATCAATTGCTCTGTGTGGGAGGTTAATTATTATTTATTGTGTAATCTCTCATAATTTGTGGCTGATTGCAAATAACGTCAACCAAATCGAGTGCTGGGGGGCCCCAAGCCAGTGTTTAGAACCTCGGCACCGATCCACCCACCATGGTTAAGTCTTGTCATGTCTTTGATGCCGAATCATCAACTTTCATGATAGTTTAACAAAATAGAATAATCTTTTGTGTATTACTGGTATCTCTGCCCGCTTTAACGTAAACATTTAGGGCTAGTTTACATTAGCGCTACTTTCTGAAGAGTGATCCACGGTTGGCGTTGTATCGCCTTCTCACCGCCTACTTTAATCCCTTAAATGCCACCCTACCACACACATCTGCGTGCAGTTGTGGAACGATTGCAGCGCAGCCCCATTCACTTGAATAGGCCACGTTCATCAGGTGGTAGTGCCCGTTGAATAGGACAGGCGGTATAATTCTTGACTCGGCATGTGTGCACCTCCAGCCATTGCTTTGACACCTTAAGGGGGAGTGGATCAGGGGCGATTGCGGCAGAGCGCCCCAATTACTTGAATAGGTCAGGTTCGGCATTTGGTAGTGCCTGTTGAACATGACAGGGGTATAATTCTTGCAGCAGCATGTGTACACCTCCAGCCACTTCCCTGTCAGTCACGTCGTTTTAGCCCCCCCCCCCCCCCCCCCCCCCCAAACCGCTAGCATACTTACCCCACTTAGGAAAAACTATCAAGTTTGCTTTAATGCCTATCCCACTAGCCATGCACATGTACTTTCCCTGCCATATGGTTCCTTTTAGTCATGATGGGCAAAGAGATGAAACCTTATATAGAACATGACTTGGAGCTTACACAAGAGTGAGGACTCCCCCATGTGACAGCACTGGGTGCCTGAGCAGCCAATTACCATATTATCCCTTACAAATGGGTTTTTAACGCAGCTAGTGAAAGTACCTAAATTAGTCTTGGTATCAGCCTCGTGTAGTACACAGCAACACTAATAACCAATCAGACTCTGCTGCAGTGCACATGTGCTTATAGTCAAAATGAATGGTAGACTGAAAAGAGGGGAGATTTTATCAGTGTGCTTTATTATCCCTGATCTATCCAATAGGTAGGCTGGGGTGTGTTCTAGAAAAGTGGTCTCCAAACTGCAACCTGGAGGCCAGATGTGGCCCCTTTGCTTGCCTTTATCCGGCCCTTGGGGCAGTGTTTCTCTCACTGATAAAAGACACTATTTCTATTTCAATATTTTCATTAAAGTTTTAAGAGCGTATGACAAGCCATGGTTTTGCCCACACAGGGGCAATATTGAACAGGCACATACAAAAAAAAAAAAAAAAAAACAGTGTATGTATGTAGAATGATTAACACAACTGTAAACTGTTACCAGGATCCAAAAGGGCCAGGGTAGAGGTAATGTAAGTATCACAAGCTACAAAAAGGGTATGCCACTTGCCTCCATCTATGGCTGGCTATCACAGTAAGAAGCACTGGAAGGCTAACAGTTATAAACAAGGCCAAGGATAAATCCAAGGAAAAAACAAGCTTGTCTTACCGGCCAGCCTGCCGACCGCAAGGTAAGTATCACAAGCAGGGGCGTAACTATAGGGGGTGCAGCAGTCGCGACCGCAACCGGGCCCTGTGATGCAGGGGGCCCATGCAGCCCCCTCTACATATGGCCGGCAGCAGCATAGGCAGCTAGGGGTACCAGTGCACCATGCACACGGGTGGCTGAAGGTGGAGGGTGACTAGCAGAGCTCCATGCTCGACTATCGCACTGGCTGCTCTTTAGTTGTGCATTCCCCGCATGACCTCTGTCCTCGGCCGGCTCCTCAGAGTACCCCTCTCCTGCTCCATGCATTGCCGCTCAGTCCAATGTCTGTTCTCCCCAGCCAGAGTCCCCCCCGAGTCCGGCCCTCTCTGCACTGCATACTTCTCCTGGGTAAACAAACTTTAAGCACACAGATGCAGTGCAGCCCTATGAGAGCCGGCTCGCAGAGGACACTGCAGGCTTGTCTGCCAGCCCTCCTCCTCCCCCATCATACACAGATGATGAAAGGTCTTTCTGGGAGATATGCTGATCGCCCGTCCAGCACACTGGATGGAGCCCAGGCCAACATGGATGAGTGCGCGGCCTACAGCTTGGTCATGGTGAGTGAGAGGACCCCATCCCCCACACACCATTACATACCCCCCTCCATCTCCCCCTGGAGACAGGGACCCCTTCTCACGTGGGGACAGGGACCCCCACCTCCCCTGGGGACAGGGACTCCTTCTCACCTGGGGGCAGTAACTTCATCTGTCCTGTAGAAAAGGACCTCACCTCTTCTGGGGACGGGGACCCCATCCTGCCTAGGGACAGTCCCCCAATGGGGCACCTAAAAATAAAAAAAAAATACTGATGCCAGTGGTGGAACTACAGGGCTCACAAAGGTCATACCTGTGACCACGCCCTGGAGTTCCACCGCTGGACTCGGAGGGAAGGGCCCTGGCTGGGGTTCAGGGGGGCCCTTCATGGTTCCTTGCATCGGGGCCCTGAAGGTTCTAGTTACGCCACTGATCACAAGCTATACTGTATTGTCGAAGAAAAGGAAGAATGGCTGTACATGCAAAGGTTCCAAAATGCCTTTATTGAGATCACCGTGATGACACCAAGGACACCAGAAAACAGTCACGTAGACGGGTTTCACACATACACCTTGTGCTTAATCATTACTGGTAATTTCTTCAAGTATCCCACGGAAGCGAGTCGGGGCTGGCACTCCTTACTAGGTTCCAATTGGGTTATTATACACACCTGGAGCAGCGGGTTCTCCTTCCTTTGATGTACTGTATTGTCCCCTAAGGCCAATCAGTCTTCGTTTAATAGCCTTCATATCAGGAATGAAGAGAAAAAGAAAGAGACAGAGGCCAAAGTCTGAAGGACAGAATGTTTGGAGACTTCTTTTCTAGAAAAAGCTATGCTGCTGCATTGGAAGTTCAAGATGTGGCTGTACAGAACTACAAATCAACCGTCTGACAAAATGATTCCCATACATCGGGGGTAGGCAACCTGGGGCCCTCTAGATGTTATGGAACCACATTTCCCATGAGGCATTGCAAGGCTGGCAGTTAAAATTACTCCCAATGGCATAATGGGACTTGTAGTTCTGCAACAGCTGGAGGGCCCCAGGTTGCCTACCCCTGCCATACATGTATGTCAACTGTTGGTTGCTGGGAGTCTACTTTGTAGATATACAGTACAGTACAATACACCTGAGCTATTTTAGAACTTACCAAATGCTTAATTTTAAATATAGATGGGTAGGAATGTACGTATAAAACTCCCATGAAGGGCCATTTCTGAGATCACATCAACAGCAATGAAAATTTGTAACAAGCAATCTTCAAAAAAATGAATGCGTCCTGCTGTAGACGGGACACAGATGGATACCTAAGAACAAAGGAACTTGGTGTGCTTCTGAAAATGTTCATGGAGGTGTATTATTCCAGAGGTCTCTAATGAAGACGTGTCTTTCTACTTTTTCGTTGTTTAGTAATTATTTTAAATCATTTTTGTTTTTTAAGGTCAGTCGGCACCTGCAAGTCACCTGATTCGCGTGGAGGGCAGTAACCTATCCCAGTATGTAGATGACCCCGTAACCGGAAGACAAAGCGTCATGGTCCCTTATGAGCCTCCACAGGTAACACACAAGCTGATAACATTGGATTAGGTCTCATTCATCAAAGTGTCAAAAGTAGAAAAATCTGTTTGCAAAACATATTGCTTTGTCTTTTCCTTAGGCCATGCCAGCCTTTACCCCCCACTGCCAAACCTGAATTTACAATTTCTGGGTTTTTCACCCAGACAAGAGCTGCCTGCAAATACTGGATGGCAGCTGATCACGCATGCACAACCTCCCCCAACCCCCAACAATCTTTGTATTTAATATTATTTTTAATGAATGTGCAAGTTTATATCTGGTGAAGTGGCATGTCTATTGGGGAAAAGCAACAGTCATAAAAAATCCTTCCTATCCAATCCGCTTTTCCCTAAGTAAACATGTCTGGGGAGAATCGACCAGGATCATAGAGGGACCTAATAACAGGTCTGAGTCAGCTACCGCGTTTCCTGTCTGTGGGCAGCTTTGAGCCTTTTTCTCTTGTGCAAGTCTAGGGACTAAGGAACATCTCTCAGATCTCCCCCATTTTACTGTTACTTTATATCTGTGTTCCTCCATTCCTGCCTTACTTTTATGTGCTCCCTTCTCCTGAGCGCTTCCTAATCTGGTCTTACTCCTGTGTTCCTCCCCTGCTTGGGACTTACTCCTTTTCCTCCCTCACTTTGGTCTTGCTTCTGTGCTACTCCTTCAATCTGGCCTCAATCCTGTGTTCCTCCCACACTTGGGTCTTCCTCCTCTGCTTAATCCTGTGTGTCCCGCCCCCCCCCCCCCCCCCGCTTTTCTCCTGTGCTTCTCCAGCTATTTGGCCTCAACCCTCAATCTGACATCAATCCTGTGGTTCCCCCCCCCCCCACTTTGGTCTTTCCCCTGTGCTCCTCCCTCCACCTGACATCAATCCTGTGTTCCTCCCCCGCTTTGGTCTTTCTCCCGTGCTCCTCCCTCGATCTGACTTCAAGCTTGGGTTCTCCCCCCACTTTGGTCTTTCTCCCGTGCTCCTCCCTTGATCTGACTTCAAGCTTGGGTTCTTCCCCCACTTTGGTCTTTCTCCTGTGCTCCTCCTTCCATCTGACCTCAATCCTGTGCTCCTCCCCTGCTTTGGTCTTTCTCCCGTGCTTCTCCCTCAATCTGACTTCAATCGTGTGATTTCCACCACACTTTGGTCTGTATCCTGTGCTCCTCCCTCCACCTGACTTCAATCCTGTGTGCTCCTCCCCACTTTGGTCTTTCTCCTGTGTTCCTCCCTCCCATCTAACATCAATCATGTGTTCCTCCCCCGCTTTGGTCTTTCTCCCATGCTCCTCCCTCGATCTGACTTCAAGCTTGGGTTCTCCCCCCCCCTTTGGTCTTTCTCCTGTGTTCCTCCCTCAATCTGACTTCAATCTTGTGTCCCCCCCCCCCACTTTGGTCTTTCTCCTGTGCTCCTCCTTCCATCTGACCTCAATACTGTGCTCCTCCCCTGCTTTGGTCTGTCTCCTGTGTTCCTCCCTCCCATCTAACATCAATCCTGTGTTCCTCCCCTGCTTTGGTCTTTCTCCCATGCTTCTCCCTCAATCTGACTTCAATCTCATGTTCTCCCCCCCACTTTGGTTTTTCTCCTGTGCTCCTTCTTCCATCTGACCTCAATCCTGTGCTCCTCTCAAACTCTGCTTCTCCCCCGATCTGGCCTAATCCTGTGTTCCTCCCCCACTTTCACTTTTCTCCTGTGCTTCTCCATCTATCTCGCCTCAACCCTGTGCTCCTCCCCTGCTTTGGTCTTTTCTCCTGTGTTCCTCCCTTAATCTGACTTCAATCTTGTGTTTTCCCCCTACTTTTTGGTCTTTCTCCTGTGCTCCTCCTTCCATCTGTCCTCGATCCTGTGCTCCTCCCGTGCTTTGGTCTTTCTCCCGTGCTTCTCCCTAAATCTGACTTCAATCTCGTGGTTTCCACCCCCCCCCCCCGCCCCTCCCCAGTTGGTCTTTCTCCCTCAATCTGACATCAATCCTGTCTACCCCCTCCCCTTTGGTCTCCTGTGCTCCTCCTTCCATCTGACCTCAATCCTGTGCTCCTCCCCTCCATTTTACCTCAATCCTGTGCTCCTCTTTGTTCTTTGTCCTGTGCTCCTCACTCAATCTGGCCGCAATCCTGTGTTCCTCTACTGTTCTGGCCTTGCGTCTGTGTCGCTACCCCACTTTTATCTTACTCCGTGGTTCCTCTCCAACCCTTAATTTCCCACTTGTTTCCTCACTCCCACCTCACTTCTGTGTTCTGGCTGCGTATTTGAGTATATGTATGCAGTATAGTGCGTTGTGTTATATTTTATATGTACATGCGTACAGTTTATATAAATTGTAAAATGCTGAAGGAAGATATTTAGATTTTTTTTTTTTTACTTTTTACTTTGTCAGGTGGGAACAGAGTATACTACCATCCTGTACAACTTCATGTGTAACAGCAGCTGTGTTGGAGGGATGAACAGAAGACCGATCCTCATCATCATCACCCTGGAGAGCAGAGAGTGAGTAGTCTTCATTGATGCTGCTGGGTACATCTATACTAGGGGAGTATGGAAGCCACCAGAGATGACTTCTCCTGAAAATACTACTGCCCAGGCTGGAGATTAGTTTTAACCATTAGGGTGTGTTAGAGTTGGCACAGTTCGTAATATCTTGTGGTTTACAGGCACCTAGTGAACCGAAATGAATGCTCGGGTTGCAATAGTAATCTTGTTAAGGCTATTTAAGAGTGACATGCTTTACAGCCCAAATAGGAATGCTCAAGCAACACCAGGCATCCTGTTTATTGCCGAAGTTGGACCAAAAGACAATCTGCCGACAGTTAGATTTATAGGAGAATGGATAGGTAGCACTAGAAAGTAGAAACCTGGAATCGGCCTATTACCATCCAGTAGGGTTGCAGCGATGTTTATGCAGGGCCTGCAATGAAAAAAAAAAATGAATCTGAGATCGAAGCACCACACCATGAATTATTAGTTCAGACACACATTTATTCCATGTAAAATCAGGTGGAAAACTATTCAAGAAAGCCAACGCGTTTCGGGGGGTGCAAAAATCATCCCCTTTATTGGGGCTTAAAGAGAAACTGCAGTCTGCTCACATAATTTGTAATAAAATAATCTTTGCCATTCCGAAGCTTCCCTCCAACCACTTTGCATATTATTTTATATATGCTGTGATTCTGTACTTATCAAATATGCTGCAGAAATTTCCCTCCACTGAGTCTGGCTGCAGCTATTTTAACTGTGGGCAGCTGAAGCTGCTGCCTGTTCACTTCCTGAATTTACACAGACACACACACATACACACACATACCACTGCTTGCCTGCACATTTTTCTTCTCTCAATGAATACATGTGGATCTCTGCAGTCTCCTGTTATCTCTGCCCTCATCCAGCTCTGCAGCTCTCCTTGGCTCTCATGTGATCTCTCCCCCCCCCCCCCCCCCTTTGCTGGCACACTCTCAAAAAGTGAGGCTGTGCATGATGTCATAAGCCTAGGTTAATGACCAGACAAGAAACAGGAAGTGGCCTGTATAAGGGATTTAAAGTGGTTGTATACTCTTTTTTTTTTTTACTTTTACCTACAGGAAAGCCTATAATAAGGCCTATAATAAGGCTTACCTGTAGGTAAAAAAAAATATATCCTAAACCTGTACGGTTTAGGAAATATTCCCCTCGGTATGCGCCGCTGACTGCAGCGGCGCATGCGCAGAAGAGGATTCTCGGCTGAAAGCCCGGCAGTGGCCGGACCCGGCCGGGATGAAATCTCATGCGCGGGAGTGACGATATCGCGGCTCCGGCCACTCACAGCGCCGGAGCCGCGATACCCGGGAGAAACGCAGAGGGAGCATGTCAGCTCCCTCGGCGTGGATCGGGCCAGATGTCGGGGCCTCGTTCTAAGGTAAGTATTTCATAACGAGCTAGTATGCGGTGCATACTAGCTCATTATGCCTTTTCCTTTGCAGGTAGAAAAAAAAAAAAAAAAAAACATCTGCGGGTTTACTCCCACTTTAATAGCAGAAAAAAATGTTTCACTATCCAAAGTTAAAACAACAAGGTCAGGAGATTTAATAGATGGAAAGATGAAAAAATGACCAAACAAGGAAAAGAAAAAAAATATACAGACAGACTGGAATGAAGATACAATGGGGGGAGATTTACTAAAACTGGGGCACTGAGAATATGGTGCAGCTGTGCAAAGTAGCCAATCAGCTTCTATCTTCAGTGTGTTCAATTCAAGTGTTTGTTACCCCAACCCTTCATATCCCTGATTTGTGGCTGCTGTACCGTGTACTTGTATGACAAAGTATGCCGTTGTCTTTGTTTTGCTTCCTTTGTGTGGAATTCCCGGTGTTCCTGCTAGTCCCTTTGCTTAACTATTAAAAACTGGCCACACTAAGCAGGAGAGCACAACTTAGTCAGTTCTCTAGCTATGCTGGGAACTCAGCCTGTTCTCCAATGATCGGACTTGTCCCGACACACCCCCCTCTGCGCAGCCTCTCACTGGGAAGCTCAGTGTACAGTTGCTTCTCCTCCCCCCCCGCTCTTATGCAGCTGAGAACAGAGGGAATGTGATCACATATGAAAACGGGGGAAAAAAAGGTATTTGTAATTTTTTTTTTTGTTTCGTTTTTTATATCTATACACAAATGTTTTACCTTTTTTAATTTCAGTTTTAAACTAAATGGGTTTATTTTACAAGGTGAAGCTGATTGGTTTCTATGCAGAGTTGCACCAGATTTTGCACTCTCCAGTTTTAGTAAATCAACCCTTTGGCATGAGAGTGGTTGTAAACCCTTACAGACCACTTTGACCTACGGGTAAACCTAGATTAAGGCTTACCTTGTAGGTGCAAAAAATATCTCAGAAACCTAAACGGTTAAGAAGATATTTGCAAGAAAGACCGGCACCGCTGTCTGAGGCGCAGGCGCACTAAGCGTGACGTTTTATGAATGGGATCCTGCCATCATGTGCATGTGCGGGAGGGACGTCATCGCAGCTCTGGCCAGCCACAGCGCCGGAGCCGCGATATACAGAAGTCACTCCGGGTATCATGGCGGCGACGGAGGAGGTGATGAGGACCGCTGCGGGGGGGGGGGGGGGGGGGTTCGATCTCAGGTAAGTAATTCATAATGAGCTAGTATGCTATGCATACTAGCTCATTATGCCTTTGTCTTGCAGGGTGTTTTTTTTTTTTTTTGGGGGGGAGAGGGTTTACTTCCTCTTTAATCACAGGTCCCCTTAGATCATGTCTGACCATCCTTGGAGGCCTCATGAACTTCATAGAGAAGGTCCCGTGTCATCTGCAAGGTTAACCAGTGCTAGTGGAAACAGTACTCTTCATAACAATACAAATTTATAACTTTCTGGGTTTTTTTTTTTTTTTAGCGGACAAGTATTAGGCCGGAGGTCATTTGAAGGTCGGATCTGTGCATGTCCTGGCCGAGACAGGAAGGCTGATGAAGACCACTTTCGGGAACAGGCAGCATTAAATGAGAATGCATCAAAAAATGGAAACGGCAACAAGCGCAGTGAGTGTACGATAAGTATGATTATTATTTACTTTTCACTTTCACTTTCTTGTAATTTGAAGAGTTGAATAACATTTCACTATGACTATTATAAAGTGTTTTTTTTTTTTTTTTGTTTTGTTTTTTTAGCAGCTTGCAAGCAGAGTCCTCCAGGAGTAACATCACTAGGGGCAAATATGAAGAAAAGACGGCATGGGGAGGAGGAAATCTACTATGTGCCTGTAAGTCTGTGTTTTATTGGGCTATTCGGGTGTTTCGGTAACATGACCTCTAAATCAGATGAAGGAGAGGGGAGAATGTGAGTTGGTGTAGAAGAGGGAAAGACAAGATAAAAATATATACTCGCCCCCTTTAGAGCATTTTATTAAAATTTACATCAGGGCAAAAAACATATTTAGTGTATTTCTCCATGTTTTGTGCTATTAAAAACATTGAAAGTACTGAATAACAACTGCCAGAAATCCAGGTTGCTCCTCACTTCCTGTTTTGGCTGTCACAATAGTGCTGCAGCTGCACTAAAAATGAATGAGTACGAGTACTGATTTCTTTATTTTTTTTAAGGAACTCGCCGATACCAATTAGCGATACCTGGGGCCTAGAAAGAGTAGGTAGAGGGGTGGATTGGGAGGTGGGGTTGTTAGGGAGTTGGGTGGGAAGGGGGGAGTTGAGGGGTAAGTGAGGGCAGGGTAGTTGAGGTTGGGGTGGAATAGTGATGTTGGGATGGAAAAGGCTGTGATCTCTAAGGGGGGGGGGAGAGGATGGGGATGGGAGGATCATTGGTAGACATGGGAGAAGAGGTGCCAGCTGGTGGAGAGGAGGAGGAGGCGGCAACAGGTAGAAGTGAGAGCTGGCCAGAGGAGCGGTGGAGGCGGGGATGGCACCTGCCAGAGAACACAGCCAGTTGGAGGGGAGGAGGAGGCGGGAATAGTACCCGCCAGAGATGACAGCCAGCCAGAGGAGAAGAAGAGGAGCCAGGGATGCCACCCGCCAGAGATGACAGCTGGCCAGGAGGCGGGTTTGGCACCTGCCAGAGATGGCAGCCAGCCAGAGGGGAGGAGGAGGCAGGGATAACACCTGCCAGAGATGGCAGCCAGAGGGGAGGAGGAGGCGGGGGTGGCACCCACCAGAGATAACAGCTGGCCAAAGGGGAGAAGGAGGCGGGAATGGCCCCAGCCAGAGATGACAGGAGGAGGAGGCAGGAATGTCACCCGCCAGAGATGACAGCTGGTTGGAGGAGGTGGGAATGGCACCCAGCCAGAGGGGAGGAGGAGGAAGCGGGGATGGCACCTGCCAGAGATGACAGCCGGCTGGAGGAGAGGAGGAGGTGGGAATGACACCCACCAGAGATGACAGCTGCCTGGAGGAGGTGGGCATGGCACCCAGCCAGAGGGGAGGAGGAGGCGGGAATGGCACCTGCCAGAGATGACAGCCAGCTGGAGGAGAGGAGGAGGTGGGAATGGCACCCGCCAGAGATGACAGCTGGTTGGAGGAGGTGGGAATGGCACCCAGCCAGAGGGAAGGAGGAGGAAGCGGGGATGGCACCTGCCAGAGATGACAGCCGGCTGGAGGAGAGGAGGAGGTGGGAATGGCACCCGCCAGAGATGACAGCTGGCTGGAGAAGGTGGGAATGGAACCCAGCCAGAGGGGAGGAGGAGACGGGGATGGCACCTGCCAGAGATAACAGCCAACCATGGGGGGGGGGGGGGTGAGGCTGTCGGGATGGCACCTGTCAAAGAAGACGGCCAGAGGGGAGGAGGAGGAGGCATTCCGCTCCCAAGCTGACGTCACTACAGGTATCGGTTTCGGGTATCGGAGCATTTGCGCGAGTACCGATACTCACACAAATACTTTGTATTGGTGCAACCCTACTAAAAACCCAACGCCACTATCATCATCCCCTCTCTGTGACCGATTTATTTCCTAGTAAAACTGTGCTGCTGCCTTGATTCTCAAGAGTCTTTCCACACACTGTCTACTCTTAGGAGATGTAGTTCTGGGGGTATACTTATATAAGAATTGAGCTTCAGTCAGCAGCCCCTGGATGAAATTTACAAGTCTGGTGATGACATCACCAGGAGTATGAAAGCAGTTTCTCACTATAGGAATAAGGTAAAAGTAAAAAAAGAAAAAATAAAATAATAAAATAAAAATTGTAGGACATGGTCATGGGTTATGCATATACCAATCCTTCCCTATGGTTCTACCCCAGCCCTTCTCAACGTTCTTTCTTCAGCGGAACCCTTCAAATAAATTTCAGGTCTGGAGAACCCTTAACCCTTACTAAAACCAATTCAATTGGGGGGGGGGGGGGGGGGGGGGTGGTGTATGTGGTAGTGAGAATGCCACCCTTACAGACAGGTGAAAAGGATTATTGGTGTCCTGCTGCTAGTTTTGTGACGTTGGTCCTGAAACTTTGCAGGGTCCATCAGATTGGAGATTAAGCAACAGCTCAAAGAACCCTGGTTATAAACGGTTAATGGAAATAAAATAGGAGACAGTATTGCAGCATGCAATTTTCTAGTTGCAGGAAAAAAATGAAAAAAATGTGTTTGCTTTTCCCATCAATAAAGTCAGTGTTGATGGGGGGGGGGGGGGAACCCCTCCCAGGGATTGTGTTCTCCTGGCAGATGGGGGGACAGGGATCCGTCTCGGCCAGGAGAACAAAGTGATTATTGCTAGCAGCTACAGCATGCCGAAAATCCGACATGCTGGTAGAACCCAAGTCGATCAGTGGACCTACTTGAGTACAATCAGCCTGTCCATAGATGGTTCAAATGTCAGCCGGTTCCTCCTGAACTGGCCAAGATTCAAACCATTTATGACCGGCTTAAGCGAGGCCCAATTTTCTGCCTGGTTAGGCTATCTGGATGTCTATAAAAAGTGCAATCTGGGAGTTGCTCACCCCCTGGCCTTCTTGAAAAGTAGGATTGCTCCTGGATTTTAACAACATGTGTCGAAAACCACATCAATTAAAACAAAGTCACCTCTCTACAGGAGGGTCGGTTAGAAGTGGAGAATTACACCAAAGAGAAAAAGTCTGGTCATTCACAGCCCAGCCTCATATTCCGACACATAATGGAAGCTGTATTTTCCTCAGGTCCGTGGTCGGGAGAACTTTGAAATCCTGATGAAAATTAAGGAGAGCCTGGAACTGGTGGAGCTGGTGCCGCAGCAGCTGGTGGACTCGTACAGGCAGCAACAGCAGCAACTTCTGCAGAGACAGTAAGCTTTGTGTGCCTGTGAAGTTACACAGATAAGGTGGGGGGGGGGGGGGGGATTTATAGATAACTGCACAGGTAACCCAAATTATAAAAAAAAAAAATCTTCTTGGGAGGGAGGACGACTTTACCCTCAGGTGCATTGTTCCATTTTAAACCTTGCCGGTAAGGCCACTTAAACACGGGGCTGTTCAGCTGTAGGATGCCTGGGAGGGATAGGTGCAGCGTCCAGCTTCCACCATGAAAATAAAAGTTGTGCCCTTACCAGATAGCTAGACTCCACATTATAGGAGCCTAGTAAAACAGATTCACTCATCGTTGAAGATCCATCCATTGGAAACAAATGAAAATAGCATTAAAGTTAGCCTTGCTGGTTTCTGCCTTTTGCTTCTCTCTCATAGAAGTAATATAAAGGAAGAGAAAGCTCGCCACAGTGTAAAGACGTGGTGGTTTATTGAAATTATCCACAAATCCAACAAAACATGGATTAAAAAGTCCTGGGTCAAAAGAATCTGCAGATCATAAACAAACTAGCATGGTGTATTGAGTATAGACTCCGCCCTACTAGTTTTGTCATACATAACGTCATTGGGGGTTTTCATTTCATTAGAAATGAAAAATGCTGCAGTTGTAAAATTGGTGCAAATATCCACAGACAATTCTAAGCCCCTGTACACACGGTCGGAGATTTCGACAACCAAATCCGTCGGATTTTGTCCGTCAGATCTTGCCCGAAACTGTTGCATACACACGGTCGGACTAAGTTGTCGAAAAATCCGATCATTCAGAACGTGATGACGTAATTTCGTTACGATGGGACTACATTCAGGCTAGTAGCCAATAGCTTTGATGTAGGAATTTGATCTGAGCATGCGTGGCACTTGGTCCGATCAAAATTCGCTACACATGATCGGAGTATGTCCGATCGGCCCAGTTGGTCGGGAAATATTTCCAACAAGTTGGAAAATTGGGTCCGACGGATATTCCGACGGAATCAGTCTGATGCATACCACACACAGTCGGATTATCCGACAACACGGTCCGATAGGACACATTCCGACGGATTCTCTGACCGTGTGTACAAGGGCTTAGAGTGTAGAAATGTCATCAGCAAATGGGTCCAAAGCTTTATTCACATGGTCGTACAGCAACGTTTCAGAGCCACGCAGGGCCCTTTCGTCAGGCAATTCTAAACCACAAATCCATTTGTAGCTCAGGCACTGTAAAGTATAACAAGATAACCAGGGGTCTTGTATTTATTCGGATTCATTACTTTACAAATGAACTCCAGTATAGCAAACTACATTGAGTGCATGCATTTTACTTTCTTCTAACCTGATTCAGGATTATGCTTGGGCTTTATCCAATACAGTTATATGAATTGCATTGAGCAATTATGTCTGTTCTACAGCAAACTGAAAGTTATGGGTTCCTATATACCAGTGATGGCGAACCTTGGCACCCCAGATGTTTTGGAACTACATTTCCCATGATGCTCTAGTACACTGCAGAGTGCCAGAGCATCATGGGAAATGTAGTTCCAAAACATCTGGGGTGCCAAGGTTCGCCATCACTGCTATATACAATGTTTTTGCTTTGCCTTACTGGGAAATGCCCAGCTGCTCAGTGACCCTATGGATCATGCTGTAATAACCTCATCCACTAGACGGCGTTGTTCATTGTCCCAACTGATTCTATCACAGCAGTGTCTGGGATATGTGAAGTCATTCTGCTGCAGAGTTGAATGAGATCTTCAATATTTTTCTTTGCAGTGCACACATCCAGTCTCAGTCATCATACGGTCCGGTTCTTTCACCGATGAATAAAGTCCATGGCGGAATTAACAAATTGCCATCAGTCAACCAGTTGGTGGGACATCCCAATCAGCACAACTCCAACAACGCTCCCGGTATGATCCCGATGGGTAAGCATGAAGGACAGCCTATGTTACAAATCAGGTCTAATTAAAATATCTTAAAGCCCATCTATACCCAAAAAAAGGAAGGATTACCATTTGTGTCGGGTTCTTATTGCTACCTGTTTTCCCAACTGGGGAGATTTCCTGTGACCTCTTCTTCCAGACACACCACATATGACAACAAGAATCTGTGTAGGAACCTTTCCTCACTACCCAAAAGTAATAAGTTGAGTTCCAATATAATATGAGAACTAGTTGGGAGTTAATATATACAGCGGGTACAATAAATATTGAACAAGTCATCATTTTTCTAGGGAAAAATATTTCTAAAGGTGCCATTGACATGAAATGTTCACCTCATGTTGGTAACAACCCATACATACAAAGACACCAAAACAAACAAGTTCAGAAATGAAGTTATGTGTAATAAAATGGAATGACACAGGAAAAAAGTATTGAACATGGTAACTGAACTATATCGAATACTTGGTACCGACAGTTCAAGACGGAGGATCCTGTGTGGAGAAACTAGTCGAATTCGTTTCTCGGGTGTGATTTTGGCCCGTTCTTCCACACAGTCTTCAAATCTTGAAGGTTCAGTTGGCCTCTTCTATGAACTCTAATCTTTAGTTCTTTCCATCGATTTTCTATTGGATTGAAGTCGGGCGATTGGCTGGGCCATTCTAGCAGCTTTACTTTCTAAGAGACCAATTGAGAGTTTTCCTTGGCTTCGTCCTGGTAGATGGCAGCAGATTTTTATCAAGAATGTCTTGGTACATTTTTCCATTAATCCTTCCTTCAATGAAATGAAGGTTGCCAGTTGCTCTCCTCCAAACCTCACTGTTGGTATGGGGGGTGTTTATTGGGTTGATGTGCCATATGACCTCCAAACATGGTGTGTACTATGGCATCCAAAGAGTTCCATTTTGGTCTCATCTGACCAGACTATATTCTCCCCGTATTTCACAGGCTTGTCTAAATGTTGTGCAGCTTTAAACAAGCTTCAACATGCTTTTTCTTCAGCAATGGAGTCTTGCGTGGTGAGCGGTCATACAGTCCATGGCGGGTGAGTTCATTTCTTCGACCCCTTTCACACTGAGACACTTTACAAGCGCTATAGCGCCTCTCCCATCACTTCAATGTGAAAGCCCGAGGGCTTTCACACTGGAGAGGTGCGCTGGCAGGGCGTCAAAAAAAAATCCTGCTAGCAGCATTTTTGAGGCGCTTTAGGAGCGGTGTATATACCGCTCCTAAAGCGCCCCTGCCCATTGAAATCAATGGGCAGCTTCGCCGGCGCTTTTAACCCTTTTTCGGCCGCTAGCAGGGGTTAAAAATGCCCCGCTAGCGGCCGAAAAATTGCAGCTAAAACGACAGTAAATCGGCGATTTACAGCTGATGCCCGGGGCAGCTCAGTGTGAAAGTGCCCTTATTGTTTTATACTTAATGCTAGAATTGTCCCTACTAATTTCAGGTCTTTCTAAAGCTCTCCACAAGTGGTCCTTGGCTCTGGGACATTCAGAAGTTTAGAAATCCTTCTGTAACCAATGCCATCAGTATGTTTTGCAACAATAAGTTTGCAAGGGTCTTGAGAGAGCAGTTCCGTTTTTTTTCTTTACCGATACAGTCAGTTCCGGTCAGTTTCTGCACCCGAAACTGACTGCATGGTGTGAACTAGAGCCATTGGAATACATGGAAAACCCTGTGCATTCATTTTTAGTGCAGAAAAAAAGCGCATGGAACTGAACGGAACAGCGTCTGGTGTGAACTGACCCTTACACATCATGAGATGTTTCTTGTGTGACACCTTGGTAATGAGACACCTTTTTATAGGCCATCAGTTGAGACTGAACCTACTGATAGTAATTTGCACTTGCAAAGCGCAGGAATGCTTTCTAATTATATTATATGATAGATTTCAGCCGGTGTCTTGGCTTTCCATGCCTTTTTGTGCCTCCCTTTTTTTCACGTGTTCAATACTTTTTCCCTGTGTCATTCCATTTTATTATACAGAACTTCATTTCTGAATGTATTTGTTTTGGTGTCTTTGTATGTATGGATTGCATGTGTTGTTACCGACGTGTGGTGCAAATTTCATGTCAGTAGCTCCTTTAGAAATATATTTACCTAGAAAAATGGTGACGTGTTCAATATTTATTTTACATGCTGTATCTAAAGCCAATTTTTTTTTTTTTTGTTTTGGATGGAAGCGATTTGTTTTTTCTGTCCAAAAGGGCGGTGGAGGTGAGGCATTGGAGGACATGGACCTCCTAAAAAAAATGGCTTGTTTGCCAGTACTCTACACAAAAGAGAGCCCTGTAAAAGAACAAAGGTCAGCCAAATTGAGAAGTTAATGATGGTCAACGAAAAGGGGAGTCAGACAAGTTCTTAGGCTGGATTCACACCTATGGCAGTTTTAGTGCTTTTTGCATTTTGCAGATTTGCGCTACAGTCCATTTATCATGGTTTCCTATGGAAACACGTTCTGTAGTGCAAATCTGAAAAATGCAAAAAGCATTAAAATTGCCATAGGTGTGAATCCAGCCTTGGAGTCCGAAATGGTGCTTTATTGACTCAGTATATGGCAACAGAAAGACAAGTAAATACAGCCAAAGCCCCAAAATGCATTGGAAGCCTTTCCTTGTTTTCCTGTTATTTACAGAATCAAAGCACCATTTTGGACTCCAGGAACGTCTCTTGGGTTCTCTCTTTGGTTGGCACATATAGTATTTTGCTGTGTCCAGTTAAGGATGTTTTCCTTCACTTTCTGTCCTATAGACATAGCAGGAAGTGAGAAGAGATCTCTCCAAAGTGAAGGGAAATCTCTCTTAGCCCTTGTACACACGGTCGGAGATTCCGACAACCAAATCCGTCGGATTGTGTCCGAAACTGTTGTATACACACGGTCGGAAGAAGTTGTCGGGAAATCCGATCGTGCAGAACATGACGTTATTTCATTACGACGGGACTACATTCAGGCTAGTAGCCAATAGCTTTGATGTAGGAATTTGATCTGAGCACGCGTGGCACTTTGTCCGATCGGAATTCTCTACACATGATCGGAGTATGTCCGATCGGAGCATTTTGTCGGAAAATTTTACCAACAAGTTAGAAAATTTGGTCCGTCGGAGTATCCGATGCAGACCACACACAGTCAGAATATCCGACAAAATGATCCGATCGGACACATTCCGTCGGAATCTCCGACAGTGTGTACAAGGGTTTAGGCTGGATTCACACCTATGCATTTTTAGTGCTTTTTGCATTTTGAAGATTTGCACCACAGAATTTGTTCCATAGGAAACCATGCTAAATGGACTGTAGTGCCAATCTGCAAAAAGCACTAAAACTGCATAGGTGTGAATCCAGCCTTAAGCCTGGTACACACCACTGTTTTTTTTTTGGTCGTTCAACCCAGCGTGTTGCTGACAGTTCAGGTGGGAGCCGCTGTACTAACAATACAATGTTAGTACTGTGATCTCCCCTGGTGTGCTATTGTATTCTGACAGGGGGGTGGCCTCCCGCCAGAACACTCCAGTCAGTGCTCTCAGGGAGCTGATAGGGAGCCGGTCGGCAGACCCTGTTTGGTCATGAGCCTTCAACAGAAGCCGGCTGATTGTCAGCCGGTTTCTGTTGAACTGGCCAACATTCGGCCCGTGTGTACTAGGCTTTAGAGAAGTGTCCCCATATAAAGATTGCTCCTCAATCCTGTCCTGTTGACAATTACAAGTTTTGGATTTCCTGTCACTTTCTGTATTAATTGTCACAAATGCACAAACTTTCTATAGTATGGAAGAGTTAAGCCCCGTACACACGATCGGATTTTCCGAATGGAATTGTGTAAAGACAGGCTGTTGGCGGAAAATCCGAACGTGTGTACGCTCCATCGGACAATTGTTGTCGGATTTTCCGCGGACAAATGTTGGTTAGCAGGTTTTAAAATTTTCCGCTGTCAGATTTTCCAATTGTGTACACGAGTCCGTCGAATAAAAGTACAAACAGGCATGCTCGGAAGCAAGGACGAGCCGGAAGCGGTCGTTCTTGTAAACTAGCGTTCGTAATGGAGAATTAACATTCGTGACGTGGGAGATTATGAAGTCTGGAAATGCAGCGCACAATTCTCTTCTTCTATAATGGGATAATAATGAAGCTGCTTTGCTGGTGATACTGATGGAGTTATTGCAAACTAATTTTCAAAGGCTTTTTTTTTCTAGTGATATCAAGAATAATATTATTATGCTTTTTTAAATTTTTTTAGTCAAGTTACCACAACACCATTATCCCGTAGTTTTGCTATATCAAGGTGTCCCTTGTCAATTTTACATTCTATTTTTTTTAAAATGTAACTGCCAACTCCCAAATTGTCATATGAAGTAAAACACATAGCCAAGTATTATTCTACACATTTTTTTTTTTATTGTGCAATAAAAAAAAAGAAAACAAATAAAATCTGCCAATAGCACTTAACCAAAAAAGTGCATTCTATGCATCCAAAAATATACCAAATCAAATCATTATTCAACCAAAAAAATGTCAAAGCAATAACTCCAGGGCCAATAATAAATAGCACGTTATCTCCTCCGATTCCGCAACATGTCTGGTTGACGAACGGCCGCTCAGAAACTGAAAAGCGCGAATCAACACTCACCAAACTTCTACTAACATTTAATTAGCAGAATTGGCCCAAAGGGTGGCGCTAAAGAGCTGAAAAAAAAACACGTAGTACGTCACTACATTCGTAATTGTTGGCCAACAATTGTGTGGCCGTGTGTGTATGCAAGACAAGTTTGGGCCAACGCCCTTGGGACAAAATTCCACAGTTTTGTTGGCCAACAATCTGATGGTGTGTGTACGAGGCTTTACTGTGCGTATGTGGGCCCGACGCAAGTTGCTCGGAGGTGTCTTCTCCATCCTCCCACCCTTCTCTTTCCTGGTTTCCTTACCTGTTTTTTTTTTTAACAGTGGAAATGACTATCCCATCATTTTAGCCTTCACTCCCCCTATGGTCTGCTCTTTGACTTTTTACCTTTTACGCCTCCTCAAGCACCTGTAGGATTTGTGAACCCAACAGCATGGTAGGTCTTATCTTTATAGACCAGTGATGGCGAACCTTGGCACCCCAGATGTTTTGGGACTATATTTCCCATGATGCTCAACTACACCGCAGAGTGCCAGAGCATCATGGGAAATGTAGTTCCAAAACATCTGGGGTGCCAAGGTTCGCCATCACTGTTATAGACCATACTACAATCCATTACAATGTTTTTTTTTTTTATTCACCCCACCACCCTGCAGGCTTCACTTCTCTCTGCCCTATCATGCACCACATGACTCTATTCTACCCCCTTAAATTATTCAGGGGGCATTGTTTTGTCATCCCTAAATTTTATCTAAACTCAAAAACAAAAACGGATAATACTGCAGCTTACTGGTCATTCGATGTGGTGGCTGCATTCGTTTTTCTTTTTCATGTTTTTTCCTTTCTTTTAACCTGCCAAGACTTTACTTCCTTTCCTAGGGTGACAACCATATTGAGAACCGTAGCCACCCTAGGACAGAGCGCTTGTTCTCCATAACAGGGGGGAAGTGTTTTGTAGTCTAGTTGGGCCTATTCTAGGGGCGGACTGACAACTCATGGGGCCCCCCGGCAATGGGGTCCCTGGGCAATAGGAGATTATGGGGGCCCCCGGGCAATAGGAGATTATGGGGGCCCCCGGGCAATAGGAGATTATGGGGCCCCCCGGGCAATAGGAGATTATGGGGACACACAGTATACACACACAGACACACAATATATACACACACACTGAAAAGGTACTGGAGAGGCAGGGCAGCTATAATCTTGGGATTTTTTTTAAAAACACAGATTTTTTACATACTGTCCCTGGTTTTATTGAGGCTGGCAACCCTGATGGGGCCCTTGGGCAGTGCCCGAGTGCCCGAATGGTCAGTCCGCCCCTGGCCTATTCACACCTACACATTTTAATAAGCATTCTTTCCACCCCTTTTTTTTTTTTTGATCAGATTTGAGTTTAGATTTTTTTTAAACACATAAACATACACACAAGAGACTAATTAAGCATATCACACAAAAAAAAAATTCTATCAGACATACAACAGCATAAACCCCCCACTGTAACACACTGCATTCATCATACATTGCAGATGGAACCTATTTTGACAGCAGTCTAACCAGGCCTATCCCTAGCGCTAACCCAAACTCATGGTCTAGCCATGGTGACCAAACTGAGTCGAACCTCTTGAATTTCTAATGCCGCGTACACACGACCGGACTTTTCAACATCAAAGGTCCGACAGAACAATTCCGGCAGACCATTCGATCGTGTGTGGGCTGCAGCGAACTTTTGATTTGCAAAAATCCAACAGACTTTAGAAATGGAACGGGTTTCAAATTTTTCCGCCGGAACTCCGCCGGACCCAGTTCCTACCGAGAAATCCGCTCGTGTGCTAGTCCGATGGAGAAAAACCGACGCGAGGGCAGCTATTGCCTACTGGCTATGAACTTCCTTATTCTAGTCCGGTCGTACGTCATCACGTTCGAATCCGTCGGACTTTGGTGTGATTGTGTGTGGCCAAATCCGTTCATTCGGAAAGTCTGTCGGACCTAGTCCCTCAAAGTCCGGTCGTGTGTACGCGGCATAAGAAAAAGATGGGTCTCTCATAGGAAATGCACTTATTAGGATCAAATTAGCAATCAGATATGGTCGGAGGATGCGGGAAGTCTACTTAATGCCCTTAAGTGAACTTCCCCCACATCCTACGACCAGATCTGATTGGATATTTGATCTTTAGAAGTGCCTTTGTCTCCAGCCCACGAACAGTGGATGTAGGACAGTAACCCACTTTAGTGGTTTAAACAATGAAAGATCAACATAGCCCAATAGACATGTAAGACGATCCACTTGAAGATTCACATCTAAGATCTCCTTGAGTGTACCCACAACCTCTGCCCAATACCTCCTGGAGTTTTGGGCAGCGCCATAATAGGTGTATTAGAGACCCCGAATCACTGCATCTAGGGGAAGCTGAATCGGCTCTAAGGGTTTCAACCCTTAGTGCCCTTTTTAGGCTAGTGCCGAGATTTGGTAAAGTGAAACAACCCCCTAGAAACCCATAGATTTCACTTTCTGGGGGTCACCTAGGAAAGACAATGGCAGGCTGGTTGACATGAGTTAATTTACTTTCCAATTAACCTTGATGCCTCTCCTATATAAGCAATCCATCCTGCTTTTCCATCACCTGCAGGTTCTGGGATGGTGAACAACCACTCCATGCAATCGAACGGAGAAATGAATGGCGCTCATTCATCACAGTCCATGGTGTCAGGATCACATTGTACTCCCCCACCACCGTACAACGCAGACCCCAGCTTAGTCAGGTATGTCTACTGGAACCCCCCCATCACTATTTTGTGAGTCCTATGCCCCTGCATGACACCCCTATTCAGATGCATTGTTTATTAATGTGTGTTCTAACTAGAGTAACAAGCTTGCTAACTCCACAATCATTACTGACATCACAACACGAGGGGAACTTTGATAACTAGGTCAATGTCACAGTCAGCTTGGTAGGTCTGTTGTATGAAGGTGTCAGGGAATTCGGGTTCTCTGTAGCAACCAGACTTTTAAAGGCCAGCTTTAGGGTGTACAATGTAGCATGGTAAGAGTCTGCAGTTACACCCCCCCCCCCCTTCAAACTGGCCCATCTTCTTACAGAAGCCAGAGGTGCTTCTGTCCATTGGCTCTTGTCAATTTTGAAATCAGTACAGTTGTGAGTGGCTTTGCAGGAATGAATCTGTGACTGGAAAAACGACGAGTCCCGTCTGTCAGCTTGGCAGAGGAACTCCCGAGTTTTCAATGGAGTACAAGTGTGATTATGTCACAGCACTTGTAGTTCATTGATATTTCCTCCAGCCCTGTAACTGAAGGTCCCTCCCTACCAGCGGCTGCAAAAAGTGTCTACAAGGGCCAGGGCATTGCTGATCACTGTGGAGCCGATCCACTTATTGCCGTTGCAATGCTTTCCATGCAAAAACTAATAAATGCACATTTTTAAAATAAATATGAGTGCATTTTTTAAATATATATATATATATATATATATATATATATTTATTTATTTCTTTTGAGTGCATTTATATATATATATTATTATTATTATTTTTTTTTGCAAAAAGTGGCCTTTAAATAGCAAACAAAATGTGTCTGGTTGCCATAGACTTTTTATACCCGAGGGCCAATAATGCACAGTATAGGTGGCAACAGCATAAGATGTACTTACAAGGAAGGAAGGAGACTGGAAGTGCCAATTACATAAATTCACAGCAAAAAAAAAAGGGATCTTCATCGGCATGCTGCCTGATGCCATTTGTGTAATGTCAATGCTTCCAAGTCTTGGGGAAAGTACAAATCCTTCCATTAGAAATGTGAATACTAATTAAACTTACCAGTAAGTTCTGGGAACAAATCCAGACCACCGCGGCTAGTCTACATACAGATAGTGTCCCCAGAGGGAACTGGACCTGACCAGATTTCACATTTCGGATAAGACTGTTGGTTGCTATGGGCAGCAGCTCTACTTCTGTATGATTGAATCAGCCCTACTTGTCCTACAGTCAGACCTTTCAAATCAGTCCACCTTGAAGCTAAATACGGGAGTTCATTCAGGACTATACATCAGTCATATGCAATTAGCGGACCTCCAGCTGTTACAGAACTACAAGTCCCATGAGGCATAGCAAGACTCTGACAACCACAAACATGACACCCAGAGGCAGAGGCATGATGGGACTTGTAGTTTTGCAACAGCTGGAGGTCCACTAATTGCATATCCGTGGTATACATGATAACTATGTTTAGTTGTGGGCTAGGAGCTCTAGTGCCCTCAAGGACTGTATTAGGTGGTTCTTTAAAGCTAAGAGTCCCTGTATGCTGTATATAAAATTCAGCTGAGATTGGAAGTTATGTTAGTCAAAAGATGGGGGGGGGGAATTGCACAACCAAGATCAGCACCAATATGGGGACAATCCAGTGCTTGGAGGAGGGACAGTTTGTTACCATTAGCGACTAGTTCAGTTTTCTTCTATAGCAGGGATATGCAATTAGCCGACCTCCAGCTGCTGCAGAACTAGAAGTCCCATGAGGCATAGCAAGACTTTGGCAGCCACAAGCATGACACCCAGAGGCAGAGCATGATGGGACCTGTAGTTTTGCAACAGCTGGAGGTCCGCTAATTGCATATCCCTGTTCTATAGGATCCTCTTTCTGTGGCGAGACCGGTTGACAATTTGCAGACCAAGAAATTATTAAAATAAAATACTACACATGGCCTTGTGGTATCCAGAGATTATCAACATCTGTTTACATTTGTTTAGTAGCATAACAGGGAGCAATGGGCCACCCACAATACGTGTGGACACCACGTGGGCCAATCAAATGGAACGGATAGTCCCAGCCAATCACTACAGTTACCCCAGGTGAAGGCTGGCTACAGTGGGGGGAAAATAATGATTTGATGCCCTGCAGATCTTGCAAGTTTGCCCGCTTACAAAGAAATGAAGGGTGTGTGATTTTTATCATAGGTGTATTTTATATGATAGAGACAGAATATGAACCACAAATCCAGAAAAAAAAAACACAATACAAATGTTATAAACTGAGTTGCAGTTCAGTGAGTAAAATAAGTATTTGATCACCAAGCAAAACATGACTTAGTAGTTGGTGGAGAAACCCTTGTTGGGAAGCACAGAGGTCAGACGTTTCTTGTAGGTGGTGATCAGGTTTGCACACATCTCAGGAGGGATTTTGGTCTGCTCTTCTTTACAGATCTTCTCTAAATACTTAAGTGTTCTTGGCTGTCACTTGGCAACTCGAAGTTTCAGCTCCCTCCATAAATTATCAATAGGATTAAAGTCTGGAGACTGGCTAGGCCACTCCATGACCTTTAATGTGCTTCTTTTTGAGACACTCCTTTGTTGCCTTGGCGGAATGTCTTGGGTCATTGTCATGCTGGAAGACCTATCCATGACCAGTCGTCAGTGTTCTGACTGAGGGAAGAAGGTCCTCATCCAAGATTTTTACAATACATGGTCATGTCCATTGGCCCAGCAATGCGGCAAAGTTGGCCTATAACTTTAGCAGAGAAATGTTTTCACCTCCGTGCTTGACCGTAGGGATGGTGCTCTTAGGGTCATAGTCAGCATTTTTCTTCCTCCAAACGCGGCGAGTTGCGTTAATGCCAAAGGGCTCAAATTTTGGTCTCATCCGACCACAGCACTTTCTCACAATCTTTCTCTGAATCATTTAGATGTTCATTGGCAAACTTCATACGGACCTGTACATGTGTCTTCTTGAGGAGGGGGACCTTGCAGGTGCTGCAGGATTTCAATGCATTGTGGTGTATTGTATTAGCAATGGTTTGTTTGGGGACTGTGGTCCCAACTGCCTTGAGACCATTCCCAAGCTCCTCTCATGTAGTTCTGGTCTGATCCCTCACTTTTCTCATGATCATCCTCACCCCATGGGGCGAAATCTTGCATGGAGCTCCAGACCGAGGGCGCTTGATTGTTATTTTGTATTTCTTCCATTTGCGAATAATCGCTCCAACAGTTGTCTCCTTCTCACCAAGCTTCTTGCTGGTGGTCTTGTGACCCATTCCAGCCTTGTGCAGGTCTGCAATCCTGTCCCTAATGTACTTTGTCAGCTCTTTGGCCTTGCCCATGATGCTGAGGTTTGAATGGAAGAAAGATTCTGTGGATGGTTGTCTTTTATACACATACAGTGTTGTCATTGGGAGCATCTTCTTACATTGACAGGACTAATCTGTGTACCACATGAGCACCTACTGTAGCCAGTCTGTGGGAACCAGAACTATTGTTGGTTGGTTAGTAGGGGATCAAATACTAATTTTACTCACTAAACTGCAACTCAATTTATAACCTTTGTATCATGTGTTTCTTTTTGTTTTTTCAAGATTTTTTTTTTTGTTGATATTCTGTATCTATCATTTAAAATCCATCTATGATAAAAATGATAGACCCTTCACTTCTTTGTAGGTGGGAAACTTACAAAATCTGCAGGGGATCAAATCATTATATTCTCCACTGTATGCTCAGCCAGTCACACCGTACATGTTCATTGCATGGATGAATCAATGGATACCATAACCTGGACATTCAAATCTTAGTTATTTTTCCAGTCTCTACCCAGTTTAGAAATCTATGTTTGGTCATGCCCATACTTTTATCATCTTGGTATTAACCTTATCGGGTTAGGAAGCCATGTTGGTGGGTCTGGTATAGTAGTACAGTTGGGAGTTGCCATTTGCGTTACACTACAGATCCCATTATCCTGGTACTTGGGTAAACATTATGGGTGCATGCTAATGGAGATGGTCGGGAATGGTGTCACACAGTCCAAAAATTGTCACATTGAACAAATGGGATGAACGGACGCCACCTATGTCACCACTTATGACAAGGACCATACTAAGCAAAATGGAAGCACAGTGGTGTAGTGGTTAGCACTCTCACCTAGCAGTAAGAAGGGTCGCTGGTTCAAATCCCAACCATGACACTACCTGCCTGGAGTTTGCATGTTCTCCCCGTGCCTGCGTGGGTTTCCTCCGGGTACTCCGGTTTCCTCCCACAATCCAAAGACATGCAGGTAGGTTAATTGGCTTCTGTCCAAAAATTGGCCCTAGTATATGAATGGGGACCTTGGATTGTGGGCTCCTTGAGGGTAGGGACCAATGGGAGTGTGCAACATACAGGGATAGGGACAATTGTAGACACTCACTCAGGCTGAACTCGATGGACTGGTGTCTTTATTCAACCTTACTAACTATGAAACTATGGAAGTTTTATAGGTATAAATAATTGCTTGTATGTAGCATTTCTAAAACACCGACAACGCTACACACATATGCAGTTTTCCCTTATAAAGTAAAGCTACCCTTTTAAAAATAATACATTTAGACTGAATGAAGGGGTCTTACGTGCATCTCGTGGATTGTAGCAGTAAGATCTGTATACCATATCCTCGTTGTGTCTTCTCCACCATGGATTTCGCTACTTCAAGATGTAGTAGAGATTAGAAATGCCAAATTCAGATGTGGCAATCTTACTGCTGGAGTCCCTGAGGTATAGAAGAAGGGCTATTCAACACATCCCCACCTATTTAAAAGAGCATATGCCCATCCCCAAGGCAGCCCAATGCAATGTTGCTCAGATGACTAGAAGCGAGTGAACTATTTCTGATGGAGATGCAGTCCTAGCTAGTGGGTAACAACTTTTTACCTGTCAAGTTGGAGTCTCCAGGGCTCAACTGCTCCATCACTTACTAGCCTAAGACCAGGCCCCCGCTGTAGCATTTCCCTCTTTAAAATGCAGTGATTTTCAAGGTTATTGTGGAAAGGGGTTATTCTCATGCTGTTAAGTGATACATACACTATATATTAACAACATTTTGGGACACCTGCCTTTACACGCACATGAACTTTAATGGCATCCCAGTCTTAGTTCGTAGGGTTCAATATTGAGTTGGCCCGCCCTTTGCAGCTAAAACAGCTTCAACTCTTCTGGGAAGGTCGTCCACAAGGTTTAGGAGTGTGTCTATGGGAATGTTTGACCATTCTTCCAGAAGGGCATTTGTGAGGTCAGGCACTGATGTTGGATAAGAAGGCCTAATTTATCCCAAAGGTGTTCTATGGGGTTGTGCAGTCCAGTCAAGTTCCCCCACCCCAAACTCGCTCATCCATGTCTTTATGGATCTTGCTTTGTGCACAGTCATATTGGAACAGGAAGGGGACATCCCCAAACTGTTCCCACAAAGTTGGGAACATTAAATTATCCAAAATATCTTGGTACTAAGGGGCTAAACCAAAACCATAATCCTCCCTCCACCAAATGATTTGGACCAGTGCATAAGGCAGGGTCCATAAAGAGATGGATGAGCGCATTTGGGATGGAGGAACGTGACCGGCCTGCATATTAATGGCCTCCCGGTCTTAGTCCGTAGGGTTCAATATTGAGTTGGCCCAACCATTGCAGCCATAACAGCTTCAACTCTTCTGGGAAGGCCGTCCACAAAGCAAGGTCCATAAAGACATGGATGAATGAGTTTGGGGTGGAGGAACTTGACTGGCCTGAGTCCTGACCTCAACCAAATTGAACACCTATGTTATGAATTAGAGTGGAGACTTCAAGCCAGGCTTTTTTCGTCCAACATCAGTGCCTAACCTCAGAACTGTGCTTCTGGAAGAATGGTCAAACATTCCCATGGACACACTCTTAAACCTTGTGGACGGCCTTCCCAGAAGAGTTGAAGCTGTTATAGCGGCAAAGGGCGGGCCAACTCAATAGTGAACCCTACGGAGTAAGACTGGGATGCTGTTAAAGTTCATGTGTGTGTAAAGGCAGGTGTCCCAATACTTTTGACAATATAGTGTATAACTCCTATGCATAGTTACATTCTGGGGGCGGTATGACACGAGAGCTATTCTGGTCATCAGTTTTAGCCCCCCCCCCCCCCCCCCAAGGAGAGTCCCAGCCCTTCCCATTGACTTGCACACTAGGATGATGCAGAATTTGTCAGATCGGTCAGCAGATTTAAAGACAATTCTCTGCTAAAATGTGATTTGCCTGTAAAAGCTCTCGGGTGACATCGCCCTGAATCCAGGTTCATGTCCTGTTGTTAAGTCGACGATAACTGAGAGCATGTGGTGTGTTTGCGTTAATCCTGCTTTTTGTTTTCCACGCTTTTTGTTTCTGCAGTTTTTTGACAGGACTGGGGTGTCCAAACTGCATCGAATATTTCACATCACAAGGGTTACAGAATATTTACCACCTGCAGAACCTAACTATGGAGGTAAATGCTCGGAGACCATTGAATGATTTAGGCTGCAGACCATTTTAGGGCAACATGCAGAGGTGGGCCCACTCCCCGTACCTCACAGCAACCAATCAGGAAGCAAAATTTAGAAGTCTTAATTGCTCACATTTTGTTCAGTAAAGCAACGCACAAGAGCAAATATATGTGAAAAGTGAAATAACCCATTACAACGTCAGTTTAAAGCCCAACTGTAGTTTGCTAACCATATATAGAACTAAAAACAAACATGGAATATATTGCAGCTTAGCAGCTCTTAGATGTGGCTGCATCACTTTGCTTTTTTTTGTTTTTTTTTGTTTCAGGTTAAGAACATTTTGTTTAACCACTTGTCCTCCAGAAGATCTGTGTGTCCCATTGGGGAGACTTCCCTTCACTTGTGACTCTCCCTGTCCTAAAGACAAAACAGGAAGTGTTTGGTAACCCCTCCAAAGGGAGGCAATCCCTGGACGTCACCAGAACTAGTGTCCCCTATTACAAGATTTTTTCCCTCTATCTGTGTTCTGATGACAACCCAGAATTTAGGGTCTCCTTCACTTTGACTTTCGATGTTAAAGCGGAGTTCCACCCAAAAATGCAACTTCCGCTTTTCGGATAACTGGTGTCACATTTGGCACCTTTCTTGCAGATACCGTCTAATCCAGGTATTTTCTCCCACTTCCGGGCATAGATCACTGCTGGCTCCGTGGCGATCTACGCCATGTCCAACCCCTCCTACGTCCCCGCCCCCCCGCGCTGTCTTCTGGGATGATGTCACTGCTAGGCCCCGCCGCTCTAATGCGTTTCGTTCCACAGAACGTCCCTGGAGGGTTGCCAATACAGAAGTGGGCCAAGGCTATAAATGTTCGACTTGCATAAGGCAGCATTAGAAAGGTCTGTTTAGAAGCCCATGACCCAGAATTCTCTGGTTTTGTACCTCCTCTACCAATTTCATTGGGCTTCCATATTCATAGCCTATAAAACAAACATGGAGGCATTCCCAGGAGTTCATTTGGTTTTCCAACGATCTGGGAGACAAATCTTCTGTCACATGGAAATGTTGACTTAGTAAGACTTACTAATAATAAAAACAGGCTTACTCTATTCGTGCAAAGAGATTTCCCATAACTAAAATTTTAGAAACAGGAGTGCTGAAATTTGATTGGTTGCTGTGGACTTGCTATAGGCCTTGGAAAATGAGCCTTAAAAATGAAGTTAGACGCACATAGAGGGCTGTTCTAGAAACATTTTTATATGTATAGTATAGCAGCATCAAGTGATCAACTTTTTCATTGTTTTATCCAATACTAGAGTGAAAATTAATATTCATGGTCAGTAAACTAAAAAAACAACTAATTTTTTTGTCTTCTGTCCCGATAATTAATATCATGCATCTTCATGAGCTAACGTGTCATGACATCTACTCCAAGCATGCTTGTACCCTCTGCTAGTGTTTTGTTGTGCATGAGCAAGAGATTGCATGGATAGAGAAACTATGAAAGTATTCAAAGAATAAAGGAGATCTTAAGACCTGATATACACTAGATTGTAAAAAGTATTGGGACGCCTGCCTTTACACGCACATGAACTTTAATGGCATCCCATTCTTAAGGCCCGTACACACGGTCGGACTTTTTGACAACAAACATGCAAATTAGCTGTTTTGGAGCAACATCCGACTGTGTGTACGCTCCATCGGACAAACTTTTTCTGTTTTCATCGGACTTTTGTTGGCTGTGCGAACGGACAAACTTTCTGGCAACAAAAGTCCGATGGAGCAAAGTCCGACCGTGTGTACGCAAAAGCATCGGACTTTTGTACAAGGTACAACACGCATGCTCAGAACCAATGCAAAAGATCAGACTACAATACAGAAGTTCACCAAAGGTGGCGCTGGAGTCATTGAACGTCCTCTTTTGAAGAGGCGTCAGTACGTTGTGACATCATTACGTTCGTGTTTGTTGTCAAAAAGTCCGACCGTGTGTATGCAATACAAACTTGTGGACCACGCCCTTTGTACAAAAGTCCACGGGAAAGTTTGTACAAAGTCAGATCGTGTGTATGGGGCTTTAGTCCGTAGGGGTCAACATTGAGTTGGCCCACCCTTTGCAGCTATAACAGCTTCAACTCTTCTGGGAAGGCCATCCACAAGGTTTAGGAGTGTGTGTATGGGGATGTTTGACCATTTTATCAGAAGTCTCCGCTCTAATTCATCCCAAAGGTGTTCTATCAGGTTGAGGTCTGGACTCTGCAGGCCAGTCAATTCCTCCACCCCAAGCTCGCTCATCCATGCCTTTATGGATCTTGCTTTGTCCACTGGTCCAAATCATTTGGTGGAGGGGGGATTATGGTGTGGGATTGTTTTCCAGGGGTCGGACTTGGCCCCTTAGAGTTCCAGTGAAGACATCAGCATACCAAGACATTTTGGACAATTTCATGCTCCAAACTTTGTGGGAACATTTTGGGGATGGCCCCTTCCTGTTCCAACATGACTGCACACCGGTGCACAAAGCAAGGTCCATAAAGACATGATTGAGTGAGCTTGGGGTAGAGGAACTTGACTGAGTCTTGACCTCAACCTGATAGAACACCTTTGGGACGAATTAGAGCAGAGACTTCTGGAAGAATGGTCAAACATTCCCATAGACACACTCCTAAACCTTGTGGACGGCCTTCCCAGAAGAGTTGAAGCTGTTATAGCTGCAAAGAGTGGAGCCAACTCAATATTGAATCCTACGGACTAAGATGCCATTAAAGTTCATGTGTGTTTAAAGACAGGTGTCCAATACAGGAAAAATCTGACTTTTTTTTTTTAACGCAGCTCATGGCATATGTGTTGTGCTGTACTGCCCGCTAGTTTGAGTCCATTCAGCGTGAATGCCACTGTGGTTTCACTCATAAAAGTAACCTCCCCCCCTTTCATTTTCATCCAAGGAAGCTGCCATCTTTGCCTCCGTTTTAATCTACAATTGCCATGATGCTGCACATCAGTTATGACCATTGGATGGTTTGACCGTTCGGTTGAGAGCACAACCAATGGCAAGTGCCAGAAATGAAATGCATGGGTTTACTTCCGCTTTAACAATTGCAGTAATTTACACTAAAACGTACGCTGACACAGTAGAAACTTTTTAGCTGAAGGGGTCTTCAGGGACAAAAAGCCGCTGCAGGTGGGATGGGAAGGCTAAAAGATGATTGGGCATTATGCGTATTACAGAGTTTTATAAATGAGCTACAAAGTGTTCCATAGGAAGTGGTTCCCGCTAACTAAATAACTGTATAGTGTTCAGATACTATTGCGGTTGATGACCGTTTTTTCTTCCCCCTCTATGGCAGGATCTAGGAGCCCTGAAGATTCCGGAACACTACAAAGCCATTATCTGGCGTGGGATCCAAGAGTTGAACAAAGGTCACGACTATGGCGGCCAACAGCTAATTCGCTCCAGCAGTAACGCCTCCACCATTTCCATCGGCAGCTCCGGAGAGCTTCAGCGCCAGCGCGTCATGGAGGCCGTACATTTCCGCGTGCGTCACACCATCACCATTCCCAACCGGAACGGTGCCGATGAATGGGCAGACTTTGGTTTCGACCTACCCGACTGCAAAGCGCGCAAACACTCCATCAAAGAAGAGTTTGCTGAATCTGATATCAACTAAACACTCTGCTTGTTGAAAACGAAGCCAACCCGAAAAAAAAAATAAAAAAAATGAATGCCCTTTTTGGTGAACCCAAAACAAAATGGCGGAACTGCAGGCAGCCATATTTCGATCGGATATCGGTCTGGTAGAGGCGGTGGGTTTTTGCACACAGCTAGGTGGTTTTCACCAAAGGGCCGGTTTTGCAAGGAACATCTGAACATCTAGTCAGTTGTTGCTAAAAAAAAAAAAAAAATATTTTGCAAAACCAATTTTACGGAGCTAGTCGAAAACGGAGGTGCGATGCGGTTGGTACCCCATAACACAAAACACACTTTTGTTTTATTTAAACTACAGTTTAAAACCCCTGAGTGGGGTTGGGAGATCAGCCGGCCTGACACATAGGTACATCTTATGTCAGCCATTGGCTGGTACAGAAAACACTTTGACGGGACAAAAAAAAAAAGAAGTGTGCTGAACTGCCAAAAAAGTATTTTCTCCTTTTATCAATGTCCTTTAGTTGTGCTTGTGACGTTAATGAGTTTAAAAAAAAAAAAACATGTTTTAAGTAAAACATGATTTGGAGCTACAGAACTGCACCAAAAATGGTGTATTAAAAAAAAAAAAAAAAAATTTTTTTAAAGAAAAACCTCAGTCATCTCAGCTGCGTTTTAGGGGCACACCACCATTCATTGTTGACTGAGCCCTCTCTTATATATAGTTCTTGAATCCTAAGTGGTATAATAATAATAATAATAATTTTTGTTTTTATTTATCTGTAATATAAAATATTCATGATCTCTCATCGGATGCGATTGGGGGTCCCGTATTTTGGCCTGCTGAGTCCGGCTGATCGGGCGTAAAGTTGTCATTAAAACAAACATCGGGGACTGGAGTAGTCATCGGGTCACGTTGTCTATTTTACATGTGGATGTATTTTATCCCCCCCCCTTACTTGTACTTAAGCAAATGGTCCTTCGGTGTGTTCATATTTAAATCTTTTTTTTTTTTTTTATGAATTGGGAGAGAAGTGCATTGTTGTCTTGTGTAGTTGTAAATAGTTTTTTTTAAAAAAAAATAATAATTGGTTTGGTTACTGTCATATTTTTAAATAGATCCCAAATTCAAAGGAACAAGTGAACTCTGGCTAATACTACAGCGGATTTATGGAGGATTCTGTACACAACGTATAACAGGGGAATCCTATGTAGTGTCATCCTTCTAGCGGGATATAAAGAACGGTTTTGTCAGATAAACGGTGCTAATATAATACTTATAAAGCAGGCGTTAGATTGGATATAGTGAAAGGCAAAACCCTTTTTTTTTTTTGGGGGGGGGGGGGGGGGGGGATAAAAACACATTAGTTTGGTGTATATCCCATCGGCAGGATGCTGCTCCTGTAAAAAAAAAAAAAAAAAAAAAAGCTTCCCTACAGTGCCCCCTTCTGTTGTGGCTGTCTTCTGGCACTGTAAAAGGTTACAGCAGCAGCTGCTGCTACTGAGGAAAGTTGTACCATTTGCCCCCCGCCCTCTTTGCCATTTATATTGCTCATAAGACTGGGAGAGAGGGCAGACTAGTAGTGTAACTTTTCTCTTGTAGGCTGCTGCTTCTCAAAAATCTTCCCTGCAGTGCATCCCTTATATAGCGACTGTCTACTGGCACTGTGCAGGTAACAGCAGTCGCTGCTCCTGAGTAAAGTTGTGCCACTAGCCCGCCCCCTTCTGCCCTCTCTGACATGTCACCATGGATATACCATCAGCCACCTGAAACTCCTGCAACCTGGCCACTAGGAATAATGTTCCGTGAATGGTCACTATTCGGTATGGATCGACTGGTGCACATGCAAGGATTTGGGAGACGGGCCACAACAGCAGCAGTACAGTACTTGACCCATGAAAAGATATTTTAATGGCATCCCAGTCTTAGTCCGTAGGGTTCAAAATTGAGTTGGCTCCGCCCTTTGCAGCTATAACAGCTTCAACTCCTCTGGGAAGCCCAGCCATAAGGTTTAGGAGTGTGTCTATGGGGAAGGTTTAACCATTCTTCCAGAAACACATTTGTGAGGTCAGGCACTGATGTTGGATGAGAAGGCCTGGCTCGCAGTCTTTGCTCTAATTCATCCCAAAGGTGTTCTATCGGGTTGAGGTCAGGACTGGTCCAAATCATTTGGTGGAGGGGGAATTATGGTGGGGGGTAGTTTTTCAGGGGTTGGGCTTGGCCTCTTAGTTCTATTGAAGACAACTCTTAAGGTGTCTGCATATCGAGACATTTTGGACAATTTCATGCCCCCAACTTTGTGGGATCAGTTTGGGGACGGCCCCTTCCTGTTCCAACATGACTGCGCCCCAGTGCACAAAGCAAGGTCCATAAAGACATGGATGAGCGAGTTTGGGGTGGAGGAACTTGACTGGCCTGAACTCAACCTGATAGAACACCTTTGGGATGAATTAGAGCGGAGACTGTGAGCCGTGCCTTCAACTCCAACATTGGCACCTGACCTCACAAATGCTCTTCTGGAAGAATGGTCAAACATTCCCATAGACACCCTCCTAAACCTTGTGGACGGCCTTCCCAGAAGAGTTGAAGCTGGTATAGCAGCAAAGAGCGGAGCCAACTCAATATTGAACCCTACGGACTAAGACTGGGATGTCATTAAAGTTCATGTGTGTGTGTAAAGGCAGGTGCCCCAATACTTTTGACAATACAGTGCATGTCAATCGACATCGGAGAAAGTATTGATCAGGAGTGCCAGGGGGAGGAGACCTGGGTGTTTTTTTTTTTTTTTTTTTTTTTAACTTTAACGGGTTAGTTCACCTAACTGAAAACTGCCTTACGCATGTAGAAAAAAAACAAAACTGTGCATCTTTGACCAAACTTAGACAATGCCCTTTGCTATAGGTTGTAGGCCATTTATATACCTCCCAAAGCCCGGCCAAAAAATGCCAGAGATGCCATCATCCTCCTATCTCGTTGCTACGATGTGCCCCCAGCCGTTACTACTCACCCCCACCATCACAGGAGTGAGCTCTGAACCCCCCCCCCCCCCCCACACACACACACAATATGTGTAGTCCACCATCTACTCTGCTGCTCAGAGCTACCACAGCGGGGGTAGGAAAGCACATACACAAGGGGATGGGGGCGGGGTTTGAATGGGCTTGAGAGTGTTTTAGCAACGTCCTAGCGACAAGGCAGGGTGGAGGGGATGCCATCCCTGGGAGTTTTTCAGCCAGGCTTCAGGAGGTACCTAAACTTATAGCAAGGGCAAATATTCAACTTAGGTTAAAGCTGCATTTTTTTAAATCTAAAAGGCACCCCTCTACACAAATTTTTGGTAAAGGTGACAACAAAAAGTGTACTTTAGTACCACAATACCTGAATGAAAAGAATATCACGCTGGGCCAACAAAATGAATTCATCCGATGCCTAAGAGCAACAGTTACCTTAGATTTACTCTCTGCCATATATATTCCAGTTGTTAGTAGCCCATAGGATTTTCTGCTATTGTGTTCCCTTTTAATAGATGTATATTTTGCTCAGTTCACCTTGCAGGGCAAGGATATGCTTTACATGTTTAAATTGATGTATATAGACGATTTCTTGTCCAAATCAAAATGTAAACCGGACTGCATTTCATTATTCATGTGACTTATTAATAATTGGGGGCAAAAACAAAGACAACTTGCAACAGACTCAATTAAAGGGATGTTGTGATGAAGGGGGTCGGGTCCTGGTAACCTGTACTGATGCCACTTTAAAAAGTGTAAGTTCACCTTTTCAGAAAACGCCCTACAACCTCCCAATGCCCGCTGTATATACCTCTGTGGGTGATGAGCTGACAGTGCCCATTAGACATGGGCACTGCCGAAAAAGTTGTTCCTTTCAGTTTCATTCGTTTTTTCCGAGAGATTTGTTGAGATCAAAAATCAGAAATTCAGACATGCGGAAATTGTAAAATTCAGACAGACAGAAATTGTAAAATTCAGACAGAAATTGAAAAATTCAGACAGACAGAAATTGAAAAATTCAGACAGACAGAAATTGGAAAAATTCAGACAGACAGACAGACAGAAATTGGAAAATTCAGACAGACAGACAGAAATTGGAAAAATTCAGACAGACAGACAGAAATTGGAAAAATTCAGACAGACAGACAGACAGAAATTGGAAAATTCAGACAGACAGACAGAAATTGGAAAATTCAGACAGACAGACAGAAATTGGAAAATTCAGACAGACAGACAGAAATTGGAAAATTCAGACAGACAGACAGACAGACAGAAATTGGAAAATTCAGACAGACAGAAATTGGAAAATTCAGACAGACAGAAATTGGAAAATTCAGACAGACAGAAATTGGAAAATTCAGACAGACAGACAGAAATTGGAAAATTCAGACAGACAGTCAGACAGAAATTGGAAAATTCAGACAGACAGACAGACAGAAATTGGAAAATTCAGACAGACAGACAGAAATTGGAAAATTCAGACAGACAGACAGAAATTGGAAAATTCAGACAGACAAACAGAAATTGGAAAATTCAGACAGACAAACAGAAATTGGAAAATTCAGACATACAGAAATCTGTAAGTTTGAAAATCACAAAAAATCGGAAATTCCAAAAAAATCTAAAATTTCAAAAATCGGAAATTTCAAATAACTACTAAATTATAGGTATTGGAATTTCCTTTCAAATTCGGCTGTTAGTGAATGTAACATATACAAGTTTATCCAAAATAACGAATGTCGCATCTAAACAAATGGAACAGGACAAGTTTTTATTATTGTTATTTATCATTAATTAATTTGTTCCGTTACATTTGTTTAGATGCGGCATTCATTATTTCGTAAAATTTGTAACTTTGGATAAATTAGTATTTGTTACGTTCACTAACAGCCAAATTTGAAAGGAAATACCAATACCTATAATTTAATGGTTAGTAATAGTTAAGTTATTTTAGATTTTCGATCTTATTTTCGATTTTTGTTCTTTAATTTGGTTTATTTTCAGCTTTTGGCATTTCTAATTCACAAAGTTTCGGATTTCGTTTTTAGGAAGTTCGGAAATTCAAATTTACGAATATTATGAAAAATTGGTTGAACGGGTTTTTGTTAATTCCGAATTTGCAAATTTGCCAAAATTCGTTTGAAAAAAACAAATTCAGAACGAAAACAAATTCAGAACAAAAACAAATTCAGAAGAAAAACGAATTGCACAGGTCTAATGCCCATGCAGCTGGTACAGTGGTCTGGGATTTGTACTTCACATTCTTCTCCCTGCAGGGCTGGGATGGATTAGAACTCCTCTGGGTGATCTATGTACATTGCAACAAACTTTGTTGCAGTTTCCTACATTTTTTTTTATTCTGAAGAAATAGCTGTTTGTTTCTCTGTGTTCATGTGCGAAGTGACTTTATAATTATCAATCAGCTGCTGCACTTGCAGTGTTTTAATGTGGCAAGTGGCAGGGTCTGCATCCCTTTAAGCATGATAGAGTATCTCACTAAAAATGACATTTGTGTTGCAGGGGATGCCCAAAATCTAACTTGTGTCTTAGGCTGTGTACACAGTAAAATTATTTTACATTTTTTTCATTCAGCCCAGCATGCTGAACGGAAAAAAAATAATAAAAAAAAACAATTTAGTGTACTAATACAAGTGATGTTGGTGCACCGATTCTCTCTCTCCCCCCCCCCCCCCCCCATTATGCTGTTGTATTCTGATAGAGGAACGAGAGCAGAACACACTGATGAATGCTTACAGCAATCTGCCAGTGCAGATTAGCTGCAGGTCAGATGCTGGTTTTCCAGCATGCACGATCTGTAGAACATGCAGCTGTACATATGAGCCAAAAGTCATCTGGGTCCTGCTAAACCGACTGATTTCAGACGATTTTCAGCCCATGTGTAGAAGGCTTCAGTGCTAACAAATCAGTGAGCCAATCCCACAAGCAGGAAATGACATTCCTGGCGGCGTTCTGTATACCAGTGGAAAGATAGGTGTGCTTGTGTTATTTTGGGATTTTAAAGCTGCTTTGTATAATATAGACAATGATTAAATTAAAATCCATTATTTGTTTATAAACATGATTAAAATAGTCCATATCTGAAAAAATACAATACAAATTAGTTAATGTAATAATATTTGGAAAATCATCTATTTGGCATGGTTTAGGCAAGGTCCTGACATGTTTCGCCCTCTTGGGCTTCTTCAGGAGTTTTATATTTGTCCGTTGCGAGTTATGCCATGCTATCAACATATAACATAAATATACATAATAATACCACCAACATAGTACATTTAGGACATTTCACTTACAAGCTTACCCCATATAGTTGATTACTTTAAAAGAAGAAGCACTGCAAGGTTTAAATGATGTCAAATCAATTTCAAGCTTCCTTCTTTCCAAGTAATAGACTATCTGGGGTAAGCTTGTAAGTGAAATGTACTATGTTGGTGGCATTATTATGTATACTTAGGTCATTCTATCAAGTAAACTTGTAACATAAGTATACAGTGGTGTGAAAAAGTGTTTGCCCCCTTCCTCATTTCCTGTTCCTTTGCATGTTTGTCACACTTAAGTGTTTCGGAACATCAAACCAATTAAAAACAATAGTCAAGGACAACACAAGTAAACACAAAATGCAATTTGTAAATGAAGGTGTTTATTATTAAAGGTGAAAAAAAATCCAAACCATCATGGCCCTGTGTGAAAAAGTGATTGCCCCCCTTGTTAAAACATACTATAACTGTGGTTGTCCACACCTGAGTTCAATTTCTCTAGCCACACCCAGGCCTGATTATTGCCACACCTGTTCACAATCAAGGCATCACTTAAATAGGAGCTGCTTGACACAGTAAGGTCCACCAGAAGATCCTTAAAAGCTACACATCATGCCGAGACCCAAAGAAATTCAGGAACAATTGAGAAAGAAAGTAATTGAGATCTATCAGTCTGGAAAGGGTTATAAAGCCATTTCCAAAGCTTTGGGAATCCAGCGAACCACAGTGAGAGCCATTATCCACAAATGGCGAAGACATGGAACAGTGGTGAACCTTCCCAGGAGTGGCCGGCCGCCCAAAATTACCCCAAGAGCGCAGCGACGACTCATCCAAGAGGTCACAAAAGACCCCACAACAACGTCCAAGGAACTGCAGGCCTCACTTGCCTCAGTTAAGGTCAGCGTTCATGCCTCCACCATCAGGAAAAGACTGGGCAAAAATGGCCTGCATGGCAGAGTTCCAAGGAGAAAACCACTGCTGAGCAAAAAGAACATCAAAGCTCGTCTCAATTTCTCCACAACACATCTTGATGATCCCCAAGACTTTTGGGACAACATTCTGTGGACCGATGAGACAAAAGTGGAACTCTTTGGAAGGTGTGTGTCCAAGTATATCTGGCGTAGAAGGAACACTGCATTTCATAAAAAGAACATTATACCAACAGTAAAATATGGTGGTGGTAGTGTGATGGTCTGAGGCTGTTTTGCTGCTTCAGGACCTGGAAGACTTGCCGTGATAAAAGGAACTATGAATTCTGCTGTCTACCAAGAGATCCTGAAGGAGAATGTCCGACCATCTGTTCGTGTACTCAAGCTGAAACAAACTTGGGTTCTGCAGCAGGACAATGATCCTAAACACACCAGCAAGTCCACCACCGAATGGCTGAAGAAAAACAAAATGAAGACTTTGGAGTGGCCTAGCCAAAGTCCTGACCTGAATCCTATTGAGATGTTGTGGTATGACCTTAAAAAGGCCGTTCATGCTCGAAAACCCTCTAATGTAACTGAATTAGGACAATTCTGCAAAGATGAGTCGGCCAAAATTCCTCCAGGACGCTGTAAAAGCCTCATTGCACGTTATCGCAAACGCTTGGTTGCAGTTGTTGCTGCTAAGGGTGGCCCAACCAGTTATTAGGTTTAGGGGGCAATCACTTTTTCACACAGGGCCATGATGGTTTGGATTTTTTTTCACCTTTAATAATAAACACCTTCATTTACAAATTGCATTTTGTGTTTACTTGTGTTGTCCTTGACTATTGTTTAAATTGGTTTGATGTTCCGAAACACTTAAGTGTGACAAACATGCAAAGGAACAGGAAATGAGGAAGGGGGCAAACACTTTTTCACACCACTGTACATAATAATACCACCAACATAGTACATTTCACGTACAAGCTTACCCCAGATAGTCTATTACTTGGAAAGAAGGAAGCTTGAAATTGATTTGCCATCATTAAACCTTGCAGTGCTTCTTCTTTTGAAGTAATAGACTATATGGGGTAAGCTTGTAAGTGACATGTCCTAAATGTACTATGTTGGTGGTATTATTATGTATAGTTATGTTATATGTTGATAGAATGGCATAACTCGCAATGGACAAATATATCTCCTGAAGAAGCCCAAGAGGGCGAAACATGTCAGGACCTTGCCTAAACCATGCCGAATAGGAACTGTATGGGATGATTTTCCAAATGTTAATACATTGACCAATTTGTATTGTACTTTTTTTTTTGGACTGAGGTTGAGAACTACTGCTATGTGCAGAACCCCTCCAGGTGGCCATATTGCATTTTAGAGCAAATTAAAGCGCGCAGATGAAAACGGAAAGGTCATTTTTAATTAGATTCAATTACAATAGGACTTGTGTAGCAATTATATATGCTATATAATTTTTTTTCATTTGATATGTTTTCCCCCATTAAAGTGGAGTTTCCCTTTAACATACCACCTTCTCTTAGGAGGACATGTCTCCACCTCCAGGGCTTTATGCTGACATACCCTGTTTCCCCTGAAAATAAGACCTAGCGTGATTGTCGGTGATGGCTGCAATATAAGCTCTACCTTGTTTCCCCCGAAAATAAGCCCTACCCTGAAAATAAGACCTACAAGGACTTTAACTAGGGCTTATTTGGGGGGGGGGGGCTAGGGCTTATATTGCAGCCATCACCAACAATCACGCTAGGTCTTATTTTCGGGGAAACAGGGTAGCTGGGTAATGGCCACACCCCTCATCATAGACTTGTAGTGCAGAGGAATACGGGGGGGGGGGGGGGTGTCTGACCGGGTCTATTAGATTGCATAGTACACCAGGCAAGGTGGTCAAACGCTGGTGCTACTTGGACTGAGCAGTCATATATATATAAGCACATGGCACAACTGCTATAGTCAGAAAGTGGGAATAAGACTATTAATCACTTGCTTACTGGGCACTTAAACCCCCCTCAGTCCCAGACCAATTTTCAGCTTTCAGCGCTGATGCACTTTGAATGACAATTGCGCGGTCATACAACACTGTACCCAAATGAAATTTTTATCATTTTTTTTCCCACAAATAGAGCTTTCTTTTGGTGGTATTTAATTACAGCTGGGAGTTTTATTTTTTGCTAAACAAACAAAAAAGATGCAAAAAAAAAATAAAATCATGTTTAATAGTTTGTTATAAAATTTTGCAAACAGGTCATTTTTCTCCTTCATTGAAGTGCGCTGATGAGGCGGCACTGATAGGCTGCACTGGTGGGCACTGATAGGCATAGTTAAGGCGGCACTAATAGGCACAGATAAGGCGGCATCGATGGGCACAGATAAGGCGGCACTGATGGGCAAAGACGGGCACAGATAAGATGGCACGGATGGGTGGCACTAAGGGGCACTGATAGGTACCACTGATAGATGGGACTGATGGGCACTGATAGGTGGCACTGATGGGTGGCACTGCTGGGCACGGATATGTGGCACTGGGGTGCAGCACCTTTGTTGAGGCAGACTGTGGGCACTGCTGAGTGGCACTGTGGGCACTGCTGAGTGGCACTGTGGGCACTGCTGGGTGGCACTTATTGATTCCTGAGGGGGGCAGGTGGTCACTGGTAAGCTGGCCCTGATCGGGACTGATGTCCCGATCACAGCCGCCGGTGATCGGCTTTTTTTTTTTTCTCCTCGCGCCGTCAGCGCGAGGAGGAATAATAGCTGATTACCGGCTCCGTTATATCACATGATCAGCTGTCATTGGCTGACAGCTGATCACGTGATAAGGGGTCGGGATCGACCCCTTGCACGGATCGGTGATCAGGCGAGTCTCGTAGACTCGCCGATCACAGAGCGCGCCGCGCACCCCTCAGGCCGCTCGTGCACGGGACTACGTCAATAGACGTAGTCCCGGAAAAGGAGATCCGCGCTGTAGCCGCCATTCGGCTATAGCGCGGGTCTCAAGTGGTTAAAAATCGAGGCTGTTAGTACAGTGTATGGTTTGCTGCATATCTATTTTGGTGACTTCAACTGGGCTTTAAGGAACTTCGATAAAGTGCTTCTAGAAGCGTCGTTGGAGAGATGTTTGACCCTTGGGCTCCTGTCTTTATGATTATTATACTACAAAGCAGAGGCAGGTGCATACTTATTTTAGTGGTGACTTTCTGTATTATAGTGCAGATCAGGTACCGCATTAGTTATCAGTGGCTATGTTCTGATCTCCATTTCTTATTCCAGGTTAGTGGCTTGGAAAGTAATTAAGGGTTAACTCCAATTTTGTGGGGGGGGGGGGGGGGGAATAGCCAAAAAAATAAATAAAATGAACATAGTGTATATGATTGCTATACAACTCATCATAGGCGTGCGCACAGGGTTTGCCAGGTGTGCCTGGGCCCACCCTAACCACCCTGTGCAGCGCAGATTCACCATACTTCTGCCCAGGCTTCCCCCTCAGCACTGCCGGCTTCCTTCCTCTTTTCTCCCGCCGGCTGCTGCTGCTGTGGGCACACACAGGGGTATGTATTATAATGAGTGGGGTAAGGGGCATGTAAAATATGTAATTTACCGGCCCCTTCCTTTTCTGAATGAACACAGTGAGCGGTCGGTACTGTGTGTTTGTCTTTGGAGTGTACACCCTAATGCAATAGGCTGCGCGCACCTATGCAAGTCGTATTGTAATTGAATGTTATGAAAAATTACCTTTCCATTTCAATCTACAGTCGTAATTTTCTCTAAAATGCAAAATGGCAACCTGGAGGCGTGTCCCCCCCCCCCACTCATAAATGTAATTTCCTGCTTGTGCAATTGGCTCACTGATTTGCCCAGAAGTCTCCCCTAAGTCAGATTTTTGGTATCCCTTGCAGTCACTTTTGGTGAGATACTCCGAAAGGAAAAGGCATGCACACCTTGCTTCTTTGCTCAGAGCCCTGCAGGTGCAGCAGCTGATTGATAATTATAAAGTCACTCCCATTCACTTTCCACATGGACACGGAGAAACAAACCGCTAACTCTTCAGAATATCAAAAAGGGAGGAATCTGCAACAAAGTTTGGTAAAACCCCTGCAATGTACAGAGATCACCCAGAGGGAATTTATTATTTTTTTTTCAACAAAAGTGCAGTTAGCAAAGATCTTAAAATAATCCATGCCTGCAAAATAAGTCTGTAAATACCTTTCCTGCTGCCCGTGCCGCAGAACGCGGATGCTGAGAAATTTTCTACAGAAGCCCGAAAAGGGTAACCGAGATTGCGGGGAGTGTTAATTGCCTGGGCACGCCCCCCACCCAACGCACCTTCCCTGGCTCCTCCCTCTGACCTCCACATTGTACAGAATACAATCATGTGGAGCTCAGGAGGAACCATTGAAAGCTGCAGGGGGAGGGATCGGGAGAAACCATTGAGAGGGCTGCAGGGGACTGGGGAGATTGTCTCCTGTGTTGGTTTATTATGAACGGAGTTCGGCGAAGCAGGTGGCAGGAAATGTATTTTTGTTCCTTTCCGGGATAACTGAATTATAGGGACAAGGACACTTTGACTTATGGATTCCATGTCAGTGTGTGATCAAATTTGAAAATTCACTTACCCATCCAGCAGCCCCCCAACACCAAATTCTAAGGGTGACACATTCATGTTTCATAGAGTCTAGAGAAAATGTTAAAGCAATATTATATTTAAACACAAAATGAGTTTACCCCCCTCCACCATTCCAATTAACTAAATCCCCCAGATATCCCGGTGGGCCAGGACATGAATAACCCCCATTCTAATTAACTCATCCCCCTATCCTGGTGGGCCGGGACATGAATGAGTAACCCCCCCCTCCACCATTCTAATTAACTCACCCTGCCCCCTGGCTATCTTGGTGGGCCGGGACATGAATGAGTAACCCCCCCTCCACCATTCTAACTCACCCCACGTCCTGGTGGGCCGGGACATAAATGAGTAAACCCCCACCACTATTCTATATAACTCACCCCCCTGTCTTAGTGGGCCGGGACATGAATGAGTAACCCCCCCCCCCCACCATTCTAATTATATCACCCTGCCCCCTGGCTATCTTGGTGGGCCGGAACATGAATGAGTAAACCCCCTCCACTATTCAATATAACTCACTCGCCTGTCTTAGTGGGCCGGGACATGAATGAGTAAATCCCCTCCACCATTCTTATTAACTCATCCCACATCCTGGTGGGCCGGGACATAAATGAGTAAACCCCCACCACTATTCTATATAGCTCACCCCCCCTGTCTTAGTGGGCCGGGACATGAATGAGTAAACCCCCCCACCATTCTAATTATATCACCCCCCCTGTCCTAGTGGGCCGGGACATGAATGAGTAAACCCCCCCCCACCATTCTAATTATATCACCCACCTGTCCTGGTGGGCCGGGACATGAATGAGTAAACCCCCCCCCACCATTCTAATTATATCACCCACCTGTCCTGGTGGGCCGGGACATGAATGAGTAAACCCCCCCCCCACCATTCTAATTATATCACCCACCTGTCCTGGTGGGCCGGGACATGAATGAATAACCCCCCTCCCCCATTCTCATTAACTCACCCACCTATCCTGGTGGGCCGGGACATGAATGAGTAACCCCCCCCCCCCTCCACCAATTCTAATTAACTCGCCCACCTGTCCTGGTGGGCCGGGGCCACCCCAGTGTTTACTCATGGACGAGCGTTCGATGCAGTTGCATTTTAAAGCACTTTATTGCTTTAAGATACATTTCTTTGTTCAGGTTGTGCAGGTAATTCTGATGCTTGGAACGGGCAGTATTAGTACTCTGTAGTCCATACTTGATTGTACATACATTCTTTGTAAGATGTAATATTGATGGGAGAACAAAATGTATTTTTTGTCGTGATTTGTTTTTTCTATGTCATGTAATAAAGAAATAAGATTGTTCTCCTTTGTGTGCAATGGGATTTGTTCATTCTTTATCAAGATTTAGGGTTCGGGGAGACAGAAATGACGGCTCTTAAACTGTAATGGTGGCCATACACGAACACGGTTTAATTCTTTTTAAAGCTTAATTCCAGGTATGGGTATCTTTGTACAGTTAGTTTGGCCCAGCTTGGACCAATGTAAGCATTGCCAGATCTAAGAGGGTGCTGGGGCCCCCCCAGAGGTATATTTAAGTTGCGTCCCCCAGAGCTTCCCACACACAACCCCCCCCCCCACCCCCCTCCACACCTTACGCTGTACCCAGCCGTCTCCCATCCCTACACTGTACATACACAGCCTGAGCGCAGGCAGCAAGATCTCCTCCTCGCCTCTTCTGCACACTGCTGAAATCCCATTCTCTTTCACACAGCTACGATCTGTGTGTGGCTGGTGACTACAGCCACTCTGACCTGGAAATTTCACAGATCAGAAGTGCAACATAGTCACCAAGTACACACAGTGCAGATCATAGCTGTGTGAAAGAGAATTGGATTTCAGCTGTGTGCAGAAGAGCCGAGGAGGAGATCTTGCTGCCTGTACTCAGGCTGTGTATATACAGTGTAGGAATGGGAGCTATGCTGAGGGCCCTGCCAGACGCGACCCCCCTGCCCTCGGCCCTGCCGGACGCGACCCCCCTGCCCTCGGCCCTGCCGGACGCGACCCCCCTGCCCTCGGCCCTGCCGGACGCGACCCCCCTGCCCTCGGCCCTGCCGGACGCGACCCCCCTGCCCTCGGCCCTGCCGGACGCGACCCCCTGCCCTCGGCCCTGCCGGACGCGACCCCCTGCCCTCGGCTCTGCCGGACGCGACCCGCTGCCCTCGGCCCTGCTGTTTTCCAGAACACTGCCTTAACAATTTCTGTGCACTTCTCTGCTGACCAACTGTACACTTCCCAGCTGACCCCTGTATGCTGTCTTAATAGCCCCGGTACACTGGCCAACAAACTGCTGATCCTATCCTCTGCCCTGCTGACACTATGTACTTTTCCCTGCTGGCTTCCCATCCTCTGCCCTGCCAGCAGCGAGCGCTGTCCTCTGCCCTGCCAGCAGCGAGCGCTGTCCTCTGCCCTGCCAGCAGCGAGCGCTGTCCTCTGCCCTGCCAGCAGCGAGCCCTCTCACTGTCACTGCTGATTCCCAGTACACTGCTTTACGAATTCCTGTGCACTCCCCTAAAAATGAATAGCTCTGGTACTCTGTCCCACTGATCTTATCTTCTGCCCTGCTGATCCCCCCCTGTACTTTTCGCTGCCGACCTCCCATCCTCTGCCCCCCTGACATTTTTTACTGCACCCCCACATCAGACAGGCTAGATCTGGCCCCAAGACCCCTTTCACACCACACCGCCCATAGCGTGGGTGGTAAAACTCCGCTATTTTTTGCGGCATTTTACCGCCCTGATTTGCGGCGCATTTCGGCCGCTAGCGGGTCGCTTTTACCCCCCGCTAGCAGCCGAGAAAGGGTTAAAACCGCCGGCAATACGCCGCAATAGCGGCACTTTGCCGGCGGTATTACAGCGCTGCCCCATTGCTTTCAATGGGGAGCAGCGGTAAACACACCGCTCCTTCACCGCTCCAAAGAAGCTGCTGGCAGGACTTTTCCCTGACGTCCTGCCAGCGCACCGCTGTAGTGTGAAAGCCCTCAAGCTTTCACACTACACACAATGGTGCAGCTTCTTTAGGGCGGTTTGCAGGCGCTATTTCTAACGCTATAGCGCCTGCAAAACGCCCTGGTGTGAAAGGGGTCTAACTATGTATGCGCCACACCTGGGAGATCCATTTGGAAGCTGGAAATCATTTTATTAGGCAAAGCTGCTGGCTTCTGGGTCTTGTGAGGAGGTTCTTTGCTCTTCATGGCCGCCATTCAGGGGAACACTTCACATTTTATCAATGTTTGCAAAGCATTCTCCAATTGAATGAGATGGGGGTGCAGAGTGTTCTCTGAATGATGCCTGTGCTGAGCAAGTGACATCCTGATATCCACAAACAGGGCAGACACGTGGCTCCAGGCCTGGAAGAAACCGGCAATCACTGTAGTAGCAGTGCCTACTACAGTCATTTTGTATCCAAGGTGGTTGACCAGGTATGGCTCATGCATACTAACATTGGTCCAAGCTACACCAATGTAACTATGTAAAAATATCCATACTTGGGATTCAGCTTTACGACCCTGATGAAGGGGGGTGGGGGAAATCTCTCCCTGAAACGCTTTGACTTTAAAACATTTAACCATTGGAGTAAACTGGTGTTTGGACTTGAAATTTACCAGGTGGAGCTTCAATTCCTAAATAGTCATCCTTATCACAACCCAAGGTAGTCATGGAAGCCCTACTACTACTGGGCATATTATGGTGGCACTTTGATTCCTAACTTCTCAAACAAGCAGGACATGGTAGCTATCACCTATGGCTGGTTTATTCAGATCTCTAGGACTGCTAGACCTAAAAAATGTAAAAAAAAAAAAAAATGGTTTGAAATGTGTAACATTTTTATTTCAAGCCAATTCACACCTTGCTATTAGTTATCTCTGGAGATATAATTTTGTCACAGCCATCTCTGTCAAGCATATCAGGTCCTGGTGAGAACTGCAGGCATGTAGGATATTGCAGGGGGATGCACCATGTTACAGCTCTGATCAGCCAACACAACCATTCCTAGATCTGTAGTCAAAGAATTCCAATTTAGATCAATATAACAGAATTGCATTTCAAAGGATTAGACTTTCCAGTGCAGATCCTTTATCTGCTCTCGCCCCTGCAGACTTCTTAAGACCCACATTAGTCTAATTTTAAGACAACGCTTTTCATCCTCTGCTGATTGAGTCACTCCAAGCCACCTCTAGGGGGCCCCCTTTTAAAATTAAAGTAGAACCATAACCTACCATTAAAAATGCGCTGCAACGGGTAATTAAAAGTACATCCACACTTACAGTTTTCTCTTCCGGCTCACAGATATTGGTTGAACCCAGGAGCGGATCCAGAGTCTAGTCTCGGGAGGGGCACTGCCAGAAAATACATTTTTTTTTGCAGGCAATTTATCGGGGAAATGGCTGGTGTTGGCGCTTCAATCATCACGGCACCATGGTTGTTATGGTGTCAGGACGATTGAAGTGCATTATTTCTATCATTACATTGTTATATAAAATTAAATAGTTCAACTCACCATAATGCAGAAACAGTGGGAGCCCTGAGCGTGTTACTTGACACGTCGCCTGCCACCAGATGCGGATTGTCACTTGCCACACGTTGCGGATTGTCACTTGCCACCAGATGCAGATTGTCTCTTGTCGCATCACCTGTCACATGTTGCGGATTGTCACTTGCCACGTCACCTGCCACTTGATTGTGTGAAAGGGGCCTAGGCTGCTTTCTCACTGAGGTGCTGCAGTTTACCCGCACCGTGGGTGCAGCGCAGTGCACCTGTGGCTTTTCTGCGGGTTAGCTGCACTTTATCATAGACTTCTATTATATCTAGCAGGTGTGGTGCACTTCCAGAAAGTGTACCAAACCCGCAGGTAATAACAGAAGTCTCTGGCTTGATGCAGTGTATCTGCGGATCAGTTTAGAAGCAGCCTGGTAACCACTGCAGAAGAGATATGCCCATATATACAATCTGATTTTAGAATATAATCTGACCTTTAGTAATAATCTTCCATTCAGGAATCTCCCTGGTTACAGGTACTGCAAGCTGTTGCTGTCCCAGGCAAGGTGCAATTGTGACAGGAGCTGGCGCAATACAGGAAGCATCAGCTAATGCGTTCCTCCACAGCTGTGTTCCATTTAGAACTCTGATGCTCGGGGGACGGCGGGTTGGAAACCCGTGATCTGGGCTTGTCGACCTGCCAACCCAGAACAGGAGACCGCGAGCCACATCAGAGGGCTCTGCGGGCCAGTGAGTTGGGCATCCCTGGCCTAGGCGATCTGAGCGGAAGTGGGAGCAGGTACTTGTCAAAACTAGGTACCTGCCCCCCCCCCTGTCTTTTTGGGTGAAGTTCTGCTTTAACGACTTCCCGCCCGCCATAAAGCAAAATGGTGGCTGGGAAATGGTTCAGTTATCCTGACTGGGTATCATATGACGTACAGCAGGATAAGCTGCAATCCCGCACCCACGGGGGCATGCAGAGCAGCGATTGGTGGTGTGGTGTGTCAGTCTGACACAGCGCATCTCCGACTGAGGTAAAGAGCCTATGACGTAGGCTCTTTACCACATAATCAGCTGTGTCCAATCACAGCTGATCACAGTGTAAACAGAAAAAGCTGTGCATTGGCTTTTCCTCTACGCGCAATGACAGATGCGAGTAGATGAGAGACGATCAGCTGCTCTCCTGACAGGGGGGGGGGGGGGGTTCTGCACTGATTATCAGTGCAGGCCCCCCCCAGGATGCCCACCAGGGATGCATACCCATGACCACCAGGTAAACCCACTAGAGCCCACCAGGTATGTCAATCAGTGCCCGTTAGTGATGCCCATCAGTGCCACCTATAAGTGCCCCCTATGAGTGCCCATCAGTGCTGCATATAAGTGCCACCTCATCAGTACTGCCTCATCAGTGAAGGAGAAAATGTACTTATTTACAACCTTTTGTAACAGAAACAAAGAAAAACTTTTATTTTATTCAAAATTTTTGGTCTTTTTTTATTCGTAGCGCAAAAAGTAAAAACCGCAGTGGTGCTCAAATACCACCAAAAGAAAACTTTATTTGTGGGGAAAAAATTATAAAAATTGTGTTTGGGAACAGCGTCACACCACCACGCAATTATCATTCAAAGTGTGAGAGCGCTGTAAGCTGAAAATTGGTCTGGGCAGGAAGGTGTATAAGTGCCCGATATTGAAGTGGTTAAAACAACCAATCAGAATGAATCTGTTAAAGAGTTCCAGGATGTTACACAACCCACTGAAGAATCAGAACTTGCCTGAAGAGAACACTCCAATAAACAAACACCGGCCACTTCTGAAAAGATAAATAATTCTCTTTATTAGGAGCTGCCTTTGGTTTTCTACATACAGAGCGAAGGTCAGATGCATACAAGAAAATAGGAAGTGACAACAGATTACCAACCAATAACAATGACATATAGAATGGGCAATACATTTCATCTTTGCCTCGTGAATGAAAAGTCTTATAAAGAAATCCATACTGACCAGATACCAGCTCTTATCCTTCAGACTGCTGGCCTGTAATGTTCCTTTTTTCCCCAAAGAGGAGCAGAGGGCTTTGTGTGGTCTGAGCCCTTACATGGAAGCAGTCACTATGAGATGAATGGCTGTTAAGGAAGGTGCCGTCACAGATCCCCTTTCATTCTAGAATGAGTAGAGGACTGTCTGTACGTGGACGCAGTTTTTCTTTACAGGGGGAACCTCTTTAAAATAAAATGACACTACACACAAAGCTGAAAATCCTGGCAGTACTTGTGAAGGGAGACCTATGGGTTCTGTGCTACGGTCTACAAACATTCGAACGCATTTATTTACCACCAAAGTGGAGGTGAAATCTCATACTAAAGCAGTTATTATAGGTACATTTTCAAATATTTACACTGAGAAGTTGTTTTATGGTAGACAAGAAAAGTTAAGGACTTATTATACAGACCACCTAAACTATACAGGACTGTGATGTCAAATGACACGGGAAATAACCAGGGTCTGAAACGGTTTAACATGGGAAGGGTCCATGCTCAATTATTACAAATTGCCAGTTCCAGAACCGGCATGCAATGTGCTCTTCACTGGAAACCTGCATGGCTTCTGGCAATCGTGCCACAGCAGCCTACGGAGATGGGCGGCTGTTCAAGGAAAGACAGTTTCCCTTTACATACAGGTCTGCAGGTCCAGGCTCGGTAACCTTCAGCTTCTGATTTCTAAGAAAATAAAAGGTCTTATCCCGGGGCTAATAATTCACACGATATATAGTAGAAAATACGTAATGTGTGATTCATAGACATGCATGTCATGACACGTCTTATTAAAAGAGAAGCACAATATGAGGAATAAAGGCACAATCGTTTTATGTTTAATACTTCAGAATGGGGCCTGTGTAGGATCATATGCAGGAACCCCAGCAATTACCTGCAAGTCTATTTTTTTTTTCCAAACAAATTGCCTTTGAAATACCGCTGAGCAAATACCGTGTGACATAAAATATTGCAACAACCACCATTTTATTCTCTATGGTCTCTGCTATATATATATATATATATATATATATATATATATATATATATATATATATATATATATATATATATATATACACACACACACACACACACACACACACACACACACACACACACATATATATTGGGGCTGTTACTGATTAAAACTTTCGTGTTCGATTAATCGTTTTTTTTTTTTTTTTAATCGATTAATCGACTAATTTCGATTAATTATAATGCACATACAGATCCAACTACTTTTAGCTGATCTCCTTGCATTGCAACTCTGCATTAGTCAGTGGTAAATGTGGTATACACTATATACCAGTGATGGCGAACCTTGGCACCCCAGATGTTTTGGAACTACATTTCCCATGATTCTTAACTACACTGCAGAGTGCAGGAGCATCATGGGAAATGTAGTTCCAAAACATCTGGGGTGCTGAGGTTCGCCATCACTGCTATATACAATCACCAGACACTAGTTAGTTTCCACAATCCATGACTTAGCTTCACAGTTCACACAAATACGTTTTCAATTCAAACTGTAGCACTGACGTAAGTAATTTTTTTTCCACAGTAGCGTGACAATCCCTCCACCTCCGGTCTAACTAATCACTCTCACCTTATGGCATGGACCCCTGTGCAAACAGGTGGTCATGCAAGCGGGTATCAAAAGGGTTAACACGGACCATAAACTTCTCTCACGTCTCCTTAGATCTCAGCAAGGACGCCGGGTCATGGGTAGAAAAGATCTACCGTATATGCCGGTGTATAAGACGAACGGGCATATAAGACGACCCCCTAATCTTACTGTTGTTTAAACATTTTTTCTTGTACTTACCGTATAAGACGACCCCCTTCCAAGGCTTCCGACGCTTGATATTCCGTCCTTCTTGCTGGAGCAGGAGCTGGCGTCATATCCTTCTTCCTGCTTTTGCTGGAACCAATCACGGCGAGCGATGTATTCTATTAATGAATACAAAGCCTGCTTGGATTGGCAGAGGCTGTATCATCATCAGCCCGCGCCTCTCTGACTCTCAAAGCCAATTCGAGCAGGCTACAGAGTAGCCTGCTCGAATTGGCAGAGGTTGTTACTCCAATCCGAGCAGGCTCTGTATTCATTTGAATACATCGCTCGCTGGGATTGGCTCAGCGGTATATACTGTATGTAGCCGAAGCTAAATACAGTACTACCGAACCTTCAGCAGGCATCGGAGGGGCTGATCCGGCGTATAAGACGACCCCCGATTTTCGGCCAGTTTTTTTAAGTGTAAAAGGTCGTCTTATACGCCGGCAAATATGGTAAGTGCTCACCGCTTAAGTATAAGATTTCATTTTTGTTATTCAAACACAAACTACATAAAGAGGATAAAAACAGCATGTAAAGCTGACAATCGTGTAAGTTCCATAGGGCAGAAGCGGGTGACGTCATTCGTAGCTCCTCCCTGTACGCATTACGTTCAATCAGAACTTCGATGTCACCGGACTCCTCCCCCCTTCCCTTCATTAGCAGACGGAGGCACTTGGTGAAGGGGAGAGGAGTCCAGTGACGTCGATGTCCGTGACGTCACCGGATCTCAAACGGAACTCCCTGAAGCTGGCGGAGAGGTGAGTACCGATCAAAAGAATTTTGATCGATCAAAAAATTTAATCGAGGAATTATTTTTAATCTCCACAGCCCATTATATATATATATATATATATATATATATATATATATATATATATATATATATATATATATATATATATATATATATATATATATACACATATATACACACACACATACATATACATACACACACAGTGATACCTCAGTTGGCGAGTAATGTGGTATGCGAGCGTTTTGCAGGACGAGCTATATTTAAAAAGGAAACCTGACTTGATATGCGAGCACCGTCTTGCAAGACAAGCAGGACTCAAGCTGCTGGTGTATATATATTATCGTATGTGGCCAGTGGTCCCGGCTCTACTCGGAGACACTCCCAGCTGGGTGGGGTGGGCGCAACGTGTGTCGGAGCACCCCAAAAGTGTCAGCAGTTCCAGAGTGTCTCCGAGTTCTCTAGGAAGCACTGGGAGCCACTAGCTCCCCCCGCACCTCTGGCCACATACAGTACTGCATACGCCAGCAGTGGTTGTGGAACGAATCATCTGAGTTTCCATTATTTCTTATGGGGAAAATCCCTTTGATATATGAGTGCTTTGGATTACAAGCATGTTTCTGGAACGAATTATGCTCGTAATCCAGGATTTTACTAATTATATAAACTCCAGCAATTATCTGAGTGATTGGCCATGGATGCAACCAGTCAATGTCCACAGCCAATCACTTGCAAGTATTCATTCCACAAGGGTAGGCGCCATTGGCCGTAGCAGCTGTCAGCCTCCCATTGATCAAGCATGCATGGAGGCTTAATCACCAATAATAAGGCACTTTTACTATATAAAATGGATATTTTTTCCAGTTTATACCCACTGACTGAAGACACGACAAAGCCCGGCTAATTCCTTTGTGATATATGGAGAGCAGCCCTGTGTTGTATTCCAAGACAAAAAGAGTTAAACGCTTGTGATGGAGGACAAAAAGATGCAGAACTGCAAAGTATTTGGTATAATCTATAAAGAACCCGCAAGTTGATCAGATTGAGTCACCTGAAGTTGGAGACCCCCTTCATGAAAATATGAGAAACCGCACTGAAATCGGCAGTCCATTCATATTTATTGCCTTTTAAAATACATTTTGTTGCCAAAAGAGTGGCAGCTTTCTGCGATTGGGAGCCAGTGGCATGAGCTCCTGATCGGGTGACTGGTGTGGAAACCAATCACAGCAATCAGGAGATCAAGAGGCCGCCTCCTCCCAGTGTCCACACCTACTAGAATGCACTGGTAGCAAGACTGGGGGACACTTATACATGGCTGCCTGTCCAATCAGCCTGCCAGCTATGGCAGGGCCAGCTCCAAGTACCTACTCCTGCCACTAAGCTCCACCTTCTTCAGAGGATCCTGATGTGATTTAAGGGGGGATTGTGATGGGGACCCTTATGTAAGAGGGACTCTGAGGTAAGGGGCACTTGGATAGGGACAGTGATGTAAGGGGGGATTCTGATGGTGACCCTGAAGTAAGGGGGATGAGGGAGTCTGATGGGGATCCTGAAGTAAGGGTGGGGGGGATTCTGATCGGACCCTGAAGGGGGGATTCTGATGGGGACCCTGAAGTAAGGGGGGATTTTGATGGGGGCCCTGATGTAAGGGGGGATCCTGATGTAAGGGGGGATCCTGATTGGGGCCCTGATGTAAGGGGGGATCCTGATTGGGGCCCTGATGTAAGCGGGGGGGGGGGGACGGACGGACTCTGATGGGGTCCCTGATGTAAGGGGGGAGGGGGAACGACAACTGATGGGGATACTACATTAGGGGTCCTAATATAAGGGGGGCTCTGTTGAGGGCCCTGATTTAAGAGGGACCCTGAAGTAAGGGAGTGGGGGGAATGCTTACTAAAACGCTTGCTAAAAGTAATACTCAAATTATTTATTTTATTAATCCATTTATAAAACTATTTTGTTCGACCCACAAATATTTTGTAAAATATACAATGTGGCCTTTGTAGTGAAAGGATTGGGGACCCGCCCCCCCCCCCCCCTCGCCTGTCCTGGCAGATCAGGAAGGAATTTCTCCCCCTATCGGAGTGAACTGGAGCTCTACAAACTTTTTTTATTCCTCTGTATAAACTGAGTTTAGGGTTCAGGTTTTCCATTAGTTCACTCATTGTTCTATCAGGTGAACTTAAAGCGGTTCTTCACCCTAAAGGGGAAGTTCCGCTAATCTGATCCCTCCGCCCCTCCGGTGCCACAATCGGCACCTTTCAGGGGGGAGGGGGGTGCAGTTACCTGGATAATCCAGGTATCTGCACCCACTTCCGGGCAGACCGCCGCAGACGCTCCACCCCCGTTGTGTTCTGGGAAACACACACGCTCGTCATCTGCCGCCGACATCGCTGGAACCTGGGACAGGTAAGTGTGATTTTATTAAAAGTCAGCAGCTGCAATATTAGTAGCTGCTGGCTTTTAATATTTTTTTTTTTTAGGTGCAGAACCGCTTTAATTAACGTGTGTCTTTTTATTAAATCTACCTATATAACCACGGCATGGCCTCCATTGTAAGCCTCCAAAAGTGCCTGTGTTGCCCCCAACAAAAAAAAAAAAAAATCGGCCTTTCATTCTTCCAAAACTGGATACAAAGAGAGAATTTGGCTGCTACAAACAGTACAGACAACAAAAGTTTTTAATCACATCTTCTATAGACACAAACCAAAAAAAAAAAAAAAAAAAAAATCACACAACACTACAGCTATCGGGAAGTAGAATGATTTTTGGTCTCAAAATGCATAGTACAATACGGTCAGCCGAGAATAGAAACAGAAATACCAAATTAAAGCGTTTTTTTCCCCACTTTTTTAGCCAAATTGGGATAACGCCTAATTTGTTACATGGCCTCATTCACATGCTATATTATATATATAAATATAAATCTATCTAAAAAAATGACAGCTTACCTATTTAAGATGTGCTACTCTGGTCCCTCCAGCAAGGGAAATCCTAGGTAGTTCTCTTTGTTTATGAGGGGGCTGAGCAGCTGTATTTGCTATAATTAACCCTGTCTGTACTGTACAGGACGATCTTCATTATCAATTGTTAATTAGATTTGAACACTGACTGTCCTAAAAAAAAAAAAAAAAAAAAAAAAAAAGGGGGGGGGGGTTAAAGGTGTGGAGACTAGGCTTCTTGCACTGTATGTTACTGAGGACAGGCTCACTCTAAAGCCTCATAAACACGATCAGACTTCGTACAAACTTTCCCGTGGATTTTTCTACAAAGGGCGTCGGCTGTGAACTTGTATTGCATACACACGGCAGGACTTTTTCAGCCAACTTTCACCAAATCACGTGGTTTTTCTGCTCTTTTACCGCCACCTTTGGTCAACTTATTGTATTGTTGTCGGATCTTTTGCATTGCTTCCAAGCATGCGCGTTTGTACTTTGTACAAAAGTCCTAAGGTTTTCTGTACACACGATTGGACTTTGCTCCATCTGACTTTTTGTTGCCGGGAAAAAGTTTGTCCGTTCGCACAGCCAACAAAAGTCAGATGAAAACCAAAAAGGTTTGTCCGATGGATCGTACACACGGTCGGATGTTGCCTTAAAACAGCCAATTTGCATGTTTGTTGTCAAAAAGTCCGATCGTGTGTACGGGCCTTAACATTGTTCAAAATTCCTTGCAGTCGGCCATTACGCCTCCTCCTGACAAACATCTAAAAAAAGGTAAGAAATTATTTTTACAATTTTTATTTATTTTTTTGCTATGTGAAGGGAAACACAAAACATATAGTGGGGGTTTTCACAAAACTGACTGCAAAAGTGGAAAGATACTCTAAAGTAGGGTTGCACCGATACGGAGTATTTGCCAAGGTACTTGTACTCGGGCAAATGCTCCATATGCCTAATCCGATACCTCTGCATAAAGAGGCGGCCGCGCTAGCTCCTGGAAGTCAGTGGGTGTAGAGGGCAGAGCAGAGAGCGAGTCCTGGCAGCAGTGGAAGGTAAGCTGGCCCGGGGCAGGGGTGTGGGTCGTAGTCGCATGTGACATCAGAATTGTTGACCTGTCCCGTAACATTTGTTAATGGAAGTAACAGCCCTGGTCTCCATCAAGGATTGACCACTGCGACACCCATCTTGGTACACCCTGCACTCGGCCGCAGTAAGCCTGCAGTCACAAGGCGGCTGCGGACATCTTTTTACACCCAGCCCATATATGGGCTAGGTGTAACAAGATGTCCGCTGCTGCCTTACTGAGGCCGAGTGCAGGGTGTGCCAAGATGGGCTTCGCAGCACTTGTATATTAGAGTTGCAAAATTCTCCAAGTTTGAACTGTTAGTGTCTCTCATCATTCATTTATCATGCCAGCAATTGCCAATACAATCAGTGCCACTACTTGCCCATCAGTTCCACCGATCAGTGCCCATAGGTGCTACCTATCAATGCTGCATATCAGTGCCCATCAGTCAGTGCCACCTATCAGTGCTGCTAATCTCTTGAGTTACAGTTCTTCATAATTGTAAAGAAGATATCATTAGTCTGTATTGTGCTTTGAAAACTGTCACATGACATTAAAAAAAATAAAATAAAAAAAAAAAAAAAAAAAAGTATCGGTATCGGCGAGCACTTGAAAAAAAAAAAGTATTGGTACTTGTACTCGGTCTTAAAAAAGTGGTATCGGTGCAACCCTACTTTAAAAGTGACACTAAACAAAAAAAAACTGATTCCAGTATACACTATCTCACAAAAGTAAGTACACCCCTCACATTTTTGTAAATCTTTTCTTCTCTCCTTTCATGTGACAACACTGAAGAAATGACACTTGTCTGCAATGTAAAGTAGTGAGTGTACAGCTTGTATAACGGTGTAAATTTCCTGTCCCCTCAAAATAACTCAACACACAGCCATTAATGTCTAAACCGCTGGCAACAAAAGTGAGTACACCCCTAAGTGAAAATTTCCAAATTGGGTCCAATTAGCCATTTTCCCTCCCCGTGTCATGCGACTCGTTAATGTTACAAGGTCTCAGGTGTGAATGGGGAGCAGGTGTGTTAAATTTGGTGTTATCGCTCTCACTCTCTCATACTGGTCACTGGAAGTTCAACATGGCACCTCATGGCAAAGAACTCTCTGAGGATCTGAAAAAAAAAAAAGAAAAAAGAATTGATGCTCTACATAAAGATGGCCTAGGTTATAAGAAGATTGCCAAGACCTTGAAACTGAGCTGCAGCACGGTGGCCAAGACCATACAGCGATTTAACAGGACAGGTTCCACTCAGAACAGGCCTCGCCATGGTCAACCAAAGAAGTTGAGGTCACGTGCTCAGCGTCATATCCAGAGGTTGTCTTTGAGAAATAGACATATGAGTGCCGCCAGCACTGCTGCAGAGGTTGAAGGGGTGGGGGGGGTCAGCCTGTCAGTGCTCAGACCATACGCCGCACACTGCATAAAATTGGTCTGCATGGCTGTCATCCCAGAAGGAAGCCTCTTCTAAAAATGATGCACAAGAAAGCCTGCAAACAGTTTGCTGAAGACAAGCAGACTAAGGACATGGATTACTGTAACCATGTCCTGTGGTCTGATGAGACCAAGATAAACTTAATTGGTTCAGATGGTGTCAAGAGTGTGTGGCGGCAAACAGGTGAGGAATACAAAGACAAGTGTGTCTTGTCTACAGTCAAGCATGGTGGTGGGAGTGTCATGATCTGGGGCTGCATGAGTGCTGCCGGCACTGGGGAGCTATAGATCATCGAGGGAACCATGAATGCCAACATGTACTGTGACATACTGAAGCAGAGCATGATCCCTCCCCTCTGAGACTGGGCCGCAGGGCAGTATTCCAACATGATAACCACCCCAAACACACCTCCAAGACGACCACTGCCTTGCTAAAGAAGCTGAGGGTAAAGGTGATGGACTGGCCAAGCATGTCTCCAGACCTAAACCCTATTGATCATCTGTGGGACATCCTCAAACGAAGGTGGAGGAGCGCAAGGTCTCCAACATCCACCAGCTCCGTGATGTCACCATGGAGGAGGGGGAAGATGACTCCAGTGGTGACCTGTGAAGCTCTGGTGAACTCCATGCCCAGGAGGGTTAAGGCAGTGCTGGAAAATAATGATGGCCACACAAAATATTGACACTTTGGGCCCAATTTGGACATTTTGACTTAGGGGTGTACTCACTTTTGTTGCCAGCGGTTTAGACATTAATGGCTGTGTGTTGAGTTATTTTGAGGGGACGGCAAATTTACACTGTTATACAAGCTGTACACTCACTACTTTACATTGTAAAGTGTAATTTCTTCAGTGTTGTCACATGAAAAGATAGAAGAAAATATTTAAAATAAATGTGAGGGGTGTACTCACTTTTGTGAGATACTGTATATTCTTAACTCAGAAAAGTCCATTCTATTGATCTCAGCTTCCTCCAAATAATTTTTTTTTTTTTTAACTGCTGCGATTCGACTTGCTGTTAGAGCAGTGGTCTCCAAACTGCAGCCCCCTGCCTTTAGTTGGCTCTTGAGGCTCTATTCATCCCACTGACACCAACGATGGGGCACTATTCTTTCCACTAACTCCAACGATGGGGCACTATTCTTTCCACTAACTCCAACGATGGGGCACTATTCCTCCCATTGACACCAACTATTTCTCCCCTTAATAAGAGAGATCGGGCATTGTTTACTCCCTCTGGGCACAACCTGGCCCCCCTAAAGTCTGAAGGACAGTAAACTGGCCCATTGTTTAGAAAGTTTGGAGACCCCTGTGTTAGGCTAATGGAAAGCCGATCATGTGACTGCTGTGGTAGCCAATCACAGTGGTCACATGATCATAAACCTCACCCTGCCTCCCGGGATCTGAAACCCCTTAAAGGGCCAGGAGGCACTGGCGCCAAGAGGTTAAAAGGAGAATGCACACTGTGAAAGGAAAGGAAAAAAAATAAAAATAAGGGGATTAATGGCGTCTTCAGTGACGTGTACAATGACAGTACAATGAGCTCAGCCAAATTTCCATACAGTTCAATCAGAAAATCCAGGGCAACTTCATGCTGGCCTCAAGACACTTGAGGCAGCACCTCTTAAGAGACTGAAGTATCTCTGAGTGAACGGATAAGAAGAACAGAAGGGCATGACCTAAGTGTAGAGTTGCCAACTGCCTTTTACCACAATAAAATATGGCATTTACTACACTCAGAACGCGCCCTCCTGTGCTCCTTATCTACACTGTGAAAGGTCACATTCTATTTCATGATGATGGTATTACCATCACAGGGGCTAGAAGGGCCTCTATAGGATGGGTTTGTCTGTATACCAGACAACTGTTCCCATGTCAATAGGAGTCATAAAGGAAAAGTCCACTTAGGCTTTAAAAAAGCAAAGAAAAAAAAAACCGATGAAGATCTGCCGCAAGTTAACTTTTGAAAGCCACAGAAATGCAATTGATTCTGTGCAAATACGGCATATAGTCGCGTGACAGGGTTGCCGATTTTCCACACAGACTTTCCGTGAAAGGAATAGAATTTTTGGGGTGATATCTTGAAAGTATTAAAGACACTTAAATTAAGGGGACCCCGAGGCCACTCCATGAAGACTGCTCGGGTGAATAGAACAAAAGGTATGCTCTTCAGATTAGCAATGATTTTGAGAAGGAGACGTGGCACCCACTTACATCGGAGCCCTTCAGAGCATGGACAGGGTTCTGCAAAAAACATTTGCTGAAATCCTTGCATCATACATAGGTGCATAGAGGCGATTCAGTTCGCATTGTGCGCTATATAAGTATTTCATTCATTCATTTCCAAAAAACTAGAATATAAAAAATTTTATTTCAGTAATTCAATTCAAAAAGTAAAACTCATATTTCATATAGATGCATTACACACACAGTGATATATTTTATGCTTTTCATTCTTTTAATTTTGATGATTATGGCTTACAGCGAGTGACAACCCAAAATTCAGTATCTCAGAAATGTAGACTATTACAAAAGACCATATATATATATATATATATATATATATATATATATATATATATATATATATATATAAGGATTTTTAATACAGAAATGTTGGCTTACTGAAAAGTCTGTCCATGTACAGTATAGTATGCACTCAATACTCCTTTTGCATGAATTACGGCATCAATGCTGCGTGGCATAGAGGCGATCATCAAGGTGGCACTGCTGAGGTGTTATGGAAGCCCATGTTGCTTTGATAGCGGCCTTCAGCTTGTCTGCATTGTTGGGTCGGGTGTCTCCCCATCTTTCTCTTGACAATACTCCACAGATTCTCTATGGGGTTTAGGTCAGGCAAGTTTGCTGGCCAATCAAGCACAGCGATACCATGACCATTATCCAGGTATTGGTACATTTGGCAGTGTGGGCAGGTGCCAAGGTATGCTAGAAAATGAAATCAGCATCTCCATAAAGCTGGTCAGCACGGGGGAAGCATGAAGTGCTCTAGAAGTTCCTGCTAGAGAGCTGCACTGACTTTGGACTTGGTAAAACACAGTGGACCAGCACACCAGCAGATGACATGGCCTCCCCCAAATCATCACCGACTGTGGAAACGTCACACTGGACCTCATGCAGCTTGGGGTTCTGTGCCTCTCCGCTCTTCCTCCACCCTGCAAATGCAAAATCTTGCACAGTCAGCGATGATTTGGGGATCCATTTCATCTGTTGGTGTTACTCCGCTGTGTTTTATTACCAGCTTTATGGAGATGCTGATTTAATTTTCCAGCAGGACTTGGCACCTGCTCACGCTGCCAAAAGTACCGATACCTGGTTTAACGATCATAGGATTGCTGTGCTTGATTGGCCAGCAAACTCACCTGACCTAAACCCCATAGAGAATCTGTGGGGTATTGTCAAGAGGAAGATGAGAGACACCAGACCCAACAATGCAGACGAGCCAAAGGCCGGTAGCATTTCTGTATTAAAATTTTTTTTTTTTTATTGGTCTTATGTAATAATCAAATTTTCTGAGATACTGAAGTTTCAGAGATACTGAATTTTGGGCTTTCACTAGCTGCAAGCCATAATCATCAAAATTATAAAAAAAAAATGTTTGAAATATATCACTCTGTGTATAACGCATCAATATAATATATGAGTTTCACTTTTTAAATTGAAATAATTTAACTTTTTGATGATATTCTGATTTTTTGAGAGGAACCTGTAAAGGTTCCCTGGGGGAGATTTTTGTTTTCCTGAGCAAAAAGTGGACTTTCACTTTAAATACAAGATACAGAGAACCTATGTGATGTGTCGGTCAAAAGAACGCAGGACATTTGTTCTTCATTATCAATCCATTTTTTAGATTTTGAAGCTTGAAAACTAGAAAGTAAAAAAAAAAAAAAAATACAAGTGGAGACTTTAAGGCGGAAAGGAGCAATGAGCTCTGGCAGGAAGATTAACCAATGGGGTCCACCAGGAAAGCGGAATTCAGCAGGGGACCTAAGCCAATCAGACGAGAAGGAAGTCATAACGGGAAGAGATGCCCACATAAGCCAATCGCCTTTAGGCTTTTTTTTTGTAGGAAGGGAATACCGCTGTGAATTCTTCGTTATCCTTCAGAGATGAATAATTAGACCTCAGATTTGATGTGAGACACAGCAGTCTGTGTTAAGCACCGTCTGGATAAAACCTCGAGCCGAAACAAGTGCAATCGACCGTTTCTGCGGGTCAAGAAAGGAAGAACTTCGAAACCCTTCCTCTGCTGTCCAACAGATCACATAACCTCAGTCTTTATAATAGATATATCTACAGCTTCGTTCCGCAAGTCTACAGCTGATCCGTTGCGCCATGACTGCTCGGCCGCCGCCGCGATCTGCAGTGCGCAGAGGTATTGTTCTTTGGTGACTGCTGGACATTCCTTGCCTGCAAAACAAGACATTCCTTTAAAAGTGGTTGTAAACCTCAGACATAAACTATGAACAAAGCATATCCCTCTATAGTAGGGCTTGACAAATTTGCTTTGAATCTAGGAGAAAAAAGTTAGGCGCCATTTTATTATTTTTTTTTAAACGAACAAAGCTTACAGGTGGGGGAAATGTCACATGTTCCCAAAGGTGAACTTATCCTTTAACCCTTTCAAGAGGAAGTAAACGCTCCCACTCTGATGCTTCTTTTCATTTAGTCCATTATAATAAGTAATTATCAGACTATAGCCACTGTAATCCAGCCCAAATCGCATATTACTTGCTGTTTAAAGAAACTTTAAAAAACTTGTTTCCAGGGGTTAGGCAGCACTATCTTAAAGTGGTTCTGCACCTAAAAAAAAATATTAAAAGCCAGCAGCTAATATTGCAGCTGCTGACTTTTAATAAAATCACACTTACCTGTCCCAGGGTCCAGCGATGTCGGCGGCAGATGACGAGCGATCGCTCGTCTCGCTGCTGCCACCGCCGCCATCCTCTGTCAGGGAATCGGGAAGTGAAGCATGGCGGCTTCACTGCCCGATCCCCTACTGCACATGCACGAGTCGCGCTGCGCGTCTCTTCTGGTCCCCCGCTGTGTCCTGGGAACTGTGTGTTTCCCAGAACACAACGGGGGGGCGGGGCGTCTGCGGCGGTCTGCCCGGAAGTGGGTGCAGATACCTGGATTATCCAGGTAACTGCACCACCCTCCCCCTGAAAGGTGCCGATTGTGGCACCGGAGGGGGGGAGGGATCAGATTAGCGGAACTTCCCCTTTAGGGTGAAGAACCGCTTTAAGTATTGTTTTCTGAGTCCACAGTGGAGTTTATTTCCGCCCTTACATTGAGCACTTCCTGTACTGTTAACCAAGCCTCCTTCTCAATCCAATGTTTCTATGGCAACCCTGCTTCCCTGTTCATCGCTGATTATCTAGTGCAGGGATATGCAATTAGCGGACCTCCAGCTGTTGCAAAACTACAAGTCCCATCATGCCTCTGCCTCTGGGTGTCATGGTTGTGGCTGTCAGAGTCTTGCTATGCCTCATGGGACTTGTAGTTCTGCAACAGCTGGAGGTCCGCTAATTGCATATCCATGATCTAGTGTTTGCCTGTGTGAGTCCTATCAGCTTCAGCTGATAAGACCGCAGTAATGCTGTCCCATGCCCTGCTTTACACTGCATGTGATGTCACATGGTCAAATGGTGTGTAGGAGGAAGCTCTGAATGATTATGCAGCCTCCTGGGAGTTCAGTGTTGTGTGCCGTAGGAAGTCCTGATAACAGATAGATAAGCACATAGAGTGTGTGCCGTAAATCAGTGACGTCATTCTAAAGAACAAAAAGGATTACAACAATACTAAGCAAGTAAGGAGATATCTACTAGCAGTGTTCATTAGGGTTTTTTATGCCGATTTACATGGGACAGAGTTGTGGGGGAGGGTTTACAACCACTTTCACAGCCAAAGCAGTTTTTGCACACGATTAAAAAATAATTTTAGGCCTGAAGATTACACAAAATCCCCAAACGTTATATCTTTTCTTAAAGCAGACACCCTAGAGATAATTTATGTCACATGATATGACCGCAAAGTAAAAAAAATATAAAAATTTAAAAAGTTAAAAAGCGGAGCTCCACCCAAAAGGTGAAGTTCTGCTTATCTGCCCCCCCCCCCCACCTCCTCTTTATGCCACATTTTGCACTTTTAATGTGTGTGTGTGTGCGGGAACCCCCGCTTCCAGGAGACCTGGCCGTGGCCAGGTCTCCCGGAAATTTGGCCCCCCTCCTACTTCCCCCACCGCTTGGCCATTCACAAAGCGCAGCTCGCTTCACCCATGCGCAGTAGGGAACCGGTTGTTCAGCTGCAAGGCTTCCGTGTCGGCTTCCCTTACAGGCGATGGCAGTTGCAGCACCTGAGAGCTGATGGTAGGAGAGCTGGGCCACGGAGGTGAAAGAGATGCGAGTAGAATCTTCGTGGGGGAGGTTGGGGTAGCAAACTGTGCATAGTGCACCCCTAAACTCTGCACTCTATACATAGCATAGTCGTGATCTCTGCACTCTATACATAGCATAGTCGTGATCTCTTCACTCTATACATAGCATAGTCGTGATCTCTGCACTCTATACATAGCATAGTCGTGATCTCTGCACTCTATACATAGCATAGTCGTGATCTCTGCACTCTATACATAGCATAGTCGTGATCTCTGCACTCTATACATAGCATAGTCGTGATCTCTGCACTCTATACATAGCATAGTCGTGATCTCTGCACTCTATACATAGCATAGTCGTGATCTCTGCACTCTATACATAGCATAGTCGTGATCTCTGCACTCTATACATAGCATAGTCGTGATCTCTGCACTCTATACATAGCATAGTCGTGATCTCTGCACTCTATACATAGCATAGTCGTGATCTCTGCACTCTATACATAGCATAGTCGTGATCTCTGCACTCTATACATAGCATAGTCGTGATCTCTGCACTCTATACATAGCATAGTCGTGATCTCTGCACTCTATACATAGCATAGTCGTGATCTCTGCACTCTATACATAGCATAGTCGTGATCTCTGCACTCTATACATAGCATAGTCGTGATCTCTGCACTCTATACATAGCATAGTCGTGATCTCTGCACTCTATACATAGCATAGTCGTGATCTCTGCACTCTATACATATATACCAATACTATCATACATCATGAAGGGGGCACATATGACTTTCTCCCCAATGATGCAGTACTCAAGCCTAGCAGCCACCATCTCCCCTGAGTTCAAACATTGTGTATTTCGGAGGACGTCCCCACAGAAGGCACAGTGGGTGAGTGTCGGAGAGGGCAGAATAAAGTGGTCTCAGGTAGAATTCACACAAACACTTTGACCGGAATAGATAAAAGGTTACATGGTCTCTTTAAGGAGGTGGCAATACTGACCTTTGATGGTGCGTATAAAGTGCTGGAAGAGATCTTTGTAAGCTTCTCTATACCTTTCATGATGTGAATGGGAAAGAGTTGGGAAAGACGAGTTATTCTCTATAATGCACAGAGGATTCTGATTGTCTAGACGTAATGATCCCTGACAGCCGTACAGCTAAGGAAAAGAGGACATTGGGTTAGTTTGCAGAAACCGTTGACTTCATGCTTTGAACATCTTACAACTACAAAAACTGAACCTTAAAAAACAAAAGATTCTTATAAAACATTAAGATAAAGACTCGAGAGCTGCACCACAGGCACTATTAAAGTAGTTGTAAACCCTTACAAACCACTTTGACCTACAGGTAAGCCTAGATTAAGGCTTACCTGTAGGTCTAAGAAATATCTCCTAAATCTACACGGCTTAGGAGATACAGTGGTGTGAAAAAGTGTTTGCCCCCTTCCTCATTTCCTGTTCCTTTGCATGTTTGTCACACTTAAGTGTTTCGGAACATCAAACCAATTTAAACAATAGTCAAGGACAACACAAGTAAACACAAAATGCAATTTGTAAATGAAGGTGTTTATTATTAAAGGTGAAAAAAAATCCAAACCATCATGGCCCTGTGTGAAAAAGTGATTGCCCCCTAAACCTAATAACTGGTTGGGCCACCCTTAGCAGCAACAACTGCAACCAAGCGTTTACGATAACGTGCAATGAGGCTTTTACAGCGTCCTGGAGGAATTTTGGTCCACTCATCTTTGCAGAATTGTCCTAATTCAGTTACATTAGAGGGTTTTCGAGCATGAACGGCCTTTTTAAGGTCATACCACAACATCTCAATAGGATTCAGGTCAGGACTTTGGCTAGGCCACTCCAAAGTCTTCATTTTGTTTTTCTTCAGCCATTCGGTGGTGGACTTGCTGGTGTGTTTAGGATCATTGTCCTGCTGCAGAACCCAAGTTCGTTTCAGCTTGAGTACACGAACAGATGGTCGGACATTCTCCTTCAGGATCTCTTGGTAGACAGCAGAATTCATAGTTCCTTTTATCACGGCAAGTCTTCCAGGTCCTGAAGCAGCAAAACAGCCCCAGACCATCCCACTACCACCACCATATTTTACTGTTGGTATAATGTTCTTTTTATGAAATGCAGTGTTCCTTCTACGCCAGATATACTTGGACACACACCTTCCAAAGAGTTCCACTTTTGTCTCATCGGTCCACAGAATGTTGTCCCAAAAGTCTTGGGGATCATCAAGATGTGTTGTGGAGAAATTGAGATGAGCTTTGATGTTCTTTTTGCTCAGCAGTGGTTTTCTCCTTGGAACTCTGCCATGCAGGCCATTTTTGCCCAGTCTTTTCCTGATGGTGGAGGCATGAACGCTGACCTTAACTGAGGCAAGTGAGGCCTGCAGTTCCTTGGACGTTGTTGTGGGTTCTTTTGTGACCTCTTGGATGAGTCGTCGCTGCGCTCTTGGGGTAATTTTGGGCGGCCGGCCACTCCTGGGAAGGTTCACCACTGTTCCATGTCTTCGCCATTTGTGGATAATGGCTCTCACTGTGGTTCGCTGGATTCCCAAAGCTTTGGAAATGGCTTTATAACCCTTTCCAGACTGATAGATCTCAATTACTTTCTTTCTCAATTGTTCCTGAATTTCTTTGGGTCTCGGCATGATGTGTAGCTTTTAAGGATCTTCTGGTGGACCTTACTGTGTCAAGCAGCTCCTATTTAAGTGATGCCTTGATTGTGAACAGGTGTGGCAATAATCAGGCCTGGGAGTGGCTAGAGAAATTGAACATTGAACTCAGGTGTGGACAACCACAGTTATAGTATGTTTTAACAAGGGGGGCAATCACTTTTTCACACAGGGCCATGATGGTTTGGATTTTTTTTCACCTTTAATAATAAACACCTTCATTTACAAATTGCATTTTGTGTTTACTTGTGTTATCCTTGACTATTGTTTAAATTGGTTTGATGTTCCGAAACACTTAAGTGTGACAAACATGCAAAGGAACAGGAAATGAGGAAGGGGGCAAACACTTTTTCACACCACTGTATTTACCTGAAGACAGCCGTTGCTGTCTACGGCGCAGGCGCACTGGGCAGGCCGCAGGCGATATGCCGCTCGTGCCGGAGCAGCGAGACCCGGGAGTCACTCCGGGATACATGGCAGCAGCGAACATGATGACGGAGGACCGCTTCGGGGGCTTCGTTCTCAGGTAAGTTATTCATAATGAGCTAGTATGCTGTGTATACTAGCTCATTATGCTTTTGCCTTGCAGGTTGCATTTTTTTTTTTTTTTTTTTTTTTTTTTTTTTTAAGTGCCTTTACTTCCTCTTTAAATAACCAAATTAATATTAGTTCATATAATCATAAAATAAAATAAATTACATAAAAAATTAATTTGAATAATGTGATAAATGACTCTGAATCCTCAAAATATTCACATCGATCGAAAATAGATTTGCTTAAAGAGGAAGTAAACCCTGATGGGTTTACTCCCTCTTTGTCTCCCTGCAAAGGTAAGGCATAATGGGTTACTATGCATCGGTTACTATGCATCGCATAGTAGCCCATTATGTGTCACTTACCTGACACAGGAGCCAGCGATGTCACCGCTGTCCCCTGTAGTCCGGGGCCTCCATCTTCTTCCGGGTATCGCTGCTTCGGCCACTCACAGCACCGGAGCAGCGATGACGTCACTCCTGCGCATGCGCACGGGAGCCGACACGAGCGGCATATCACCGTTAGCAGCGGCATGCTGCTAACAGCGATAGTGCGCCTTTGTGCCGCTGTCCAAGGCGCATGCGCCGTAGACAGCTGTCACTGTCTTTTAGTAAATATCTCCTAAACCATGTAGGTTTAGGAGATATTTCTTGGACCTACAGGTAAGCCTTTAAAAGTGACTTTAAGGCAACAGTTCAACCACAGGAAAGAGAAAAACACCTTGCAGGAATAAGTCCTTTGTATAAGTTCTTATCAGGACACCACGGTGATTCCACACAAACAGCAAGCAAGTGCCCGTCACCGAGAAGTGAACGCGCTTACCAAACAGCAAAACAAATAAGGGTTTAACCACTTAACTACGTCCCACCCGGCCAATGTACATATATACGGCCGGGTGGGAGCTCTCTACTTCTGAGTGGACGTTCCTGAACGTCCATCAGAAGTAGGGGGATCGCGTGCGTGCCCGCGCAGCGGCGCGATCCCGATGTGCCCATGTGTCACCCAGACACGGCGCATCTCGGATCGACAGGAGGGCTCTGTGATTGGCCCTCCTGATCACATGATGGCCGCGTTCAATCACAGCCGTCATGTGATGTAAACAAACAGCCGGATGCTAGGCAATCGGCTCCTCCTCTCCTCACACGGAAGTCATCTCTGAGGAGAGGAGAGCAGATCGCTCTTTAAGTGCCCAGCCGTGGGTCCGGTCCTGAGCTCCGTAACCGCGGCCGCGGGATCAGCGGACCCGATCGAGTGACAGAGCTGAAGAACGAGGAGAGGTCTGTGTAAACAAACCTCTCCCCGTGCTTCCTACTGTGGCGGTCACCGACCGTCTCTTCCCTTTCCCTTCCCTACGATAAAAAAAACACATAAAATCATACATAACACCTACACTGCCCCCTAGTGGTTAACTCCTTCACTGCCAGTGTCATTTACACAGGAATCACTGCATTTAAATAGCACCGATTGCTGTATAAATGACAATGGTCCCAAAAATGTGTCAAAAATGTCCGATGTGTCAGCCATAATGTCGCAGTCACAAAAAAAAAAATTAAAAAAAATTAAAAATAAAAGAAATAAAAAAAAAATTAAAAAAAATCGCTGATCGCCGCCATTACTAGTAAAAATAAAAATATATTAATAAAAATGCTATAAAACTATCTCCTATTTTGTAAACGCTATGACTTTTTTTGCAAACCAATCGATAATCGCTAACTGCGATTTTTTTTTACCAAAAATATGTAGAAGAATATGTATCGGCCTAAACTGAGGAAAAAAAATGTTTTTTTTTATATATTTTTGGGGGATATTTATTATAGCAAAAAGTAAAAAATATAGAATTCTTTTCAAAATTATCGCTCTATTTTTGTTTATAGAGCAAAAAATTTTAACCGCAGAGGTGATCAAATACCACCAAAAGAAAGCTCTATTTGTAGGGAAAAAAGGACGCCAATTTTGTTTGGGAGCCACGTCGCACGACCGCCGCAATTGTCAGTTAAAGCGACGCAGTGCCGAATCGCAAAAAGGGTCTTGGTCCTTTGGTTGCAAATTGGCCCGGGGCTTAAGTGGTTAATTGTGAACCATCCGTGTCATTACTCGTACACCAAAACGTATGGATCAGCCTACCACAGGTATCTACGGCGTCACTTAAATCTCCCAAGATCAGCAATCCCAAACGGATATTTGCACTATTGATAAGTCAAAAAGAGGAGGAGGCCCTGATAGTGTAAAACCGATTGGACTTTTTTATTAAAACAAAATAAATAATTGCACTTACAAAAACTTGCATCAGAAAACGCATATAAAAAAAACTGTCAGAAAGCCGAACGGCATTCGGTCGGGAGCCCGTCCTCCCCTCGTACAGCGTGGTGACGTCACTGTGTGCCTTCCCAGACGCGTTTCGTCATAGATGACGTTGTCTTATAAAGCATTACTGATCCCTGGAGCTATGTTTTTTTTTAAACATCTGAAAACCATAAAGATAAATTCCAGGAATTCAGTCACTTTGTAAAAAGTGAAGGCACACTGAGTTAAGTCCAAGGAGGTGCATGACATCCTGGGCTGGATAATTTCTATTATTTACACTTGACAGCTTTATTGCTCAGCTGGAGAGACACTCTGGGGATGAGGGGAGAGAAACACATAGAGCAGCTATGTCTACCCCTCCACTCAGCTGCCCATTCACAGAAGCCTTTGTATTTTAGGAATGTGTTCACATAATACCAAGGCTTCTGTGATTGGGCAGGAGGAGGGGAGGGGTAGACACAGCAGCTGCAGCAACTATCCTGTTCAAGATGCAGAGCTCAGAAGGATCAGCGTTGGGCTCTCAGAACTACAGTGATAGCTGTCTTCTGGAAGTACTATAAAGCTGTCAGATATAAATTATAGAGCTAAGCCCAGGAGGAGTCATGCACCTCACTGGACTTAACCCCTTAGCGTGCCCTCATTTTTTACAAAGGCGCTGAAAGCATCCAGCATCATCAACTTTTCTATCCAGCCTGAAGGTCCCTGGGCCACCCCTTCAGTTATTGGATTTCAGTTCTTTCAATCAGTATCACATGAGGGTGTTATTTAGGGCAGTCTGCCTTGGAGCACTCATTCATCCACCCATCAAGGTATTTTAAATATTTGCATAACCCTTTCCAAGAGCCAGCCCACTGCACTTAAGAGGAGTACGGAGACAAGGTAATGTGTCTAAAGACACATAGAACGTGGCTTGGCCACGTCCCCTCCTCACTGGTTGTGATAGACAGAAGTCTCTGAGGCTACGAGGAGAGAGAAAGCCAAAAGCAGCTGCTCTTTTGCACATCGTTGGATCGAGATCGGGCTCAGGTAAGTGTAAGGTGAGGCTGGGAGGGGGGGTCTGCAATGAGAGGGGTTTGAAAATGTGTTAAAGTGGCTGTAAAGGCAGAAGTTTTTTTTTCATCTTAATGCATTCTATGCAGCAGCCCCCTAATACTTACCTGAGCCCATCTTGATACACAGCAACATTGCAGGAGTGTCTCAACTCTCCCTCCTCATTGCCATTATTTTTTTCAAATTGTCACTTTTTTGTTTATATTGTGCAAAAAATAAAAACCAGAGGTGATAAAATACCACCAAAAGAAGATTCAATTTGTGTGATGAAAAAAAAATAAAAATAAAAAAAAAGGACATCAATTTTATTTGGGAACATCATCGCACAATTGTCAGTTAAAGAAACGCAGTGCTGTATCCCTCTAAAAAAAATGGCCTGGTCAGGAAGGGGGTAAAACCTTCCGGGGCTGAAGTGGTTAAGATAAAAAAAAAAAAAAAAAAAAAAAAACTTTCAGCCTTTAGAACTACTTTACATTTTTAAACTTTCAATATCACAATAATGAAGTAAAAAGAAGGAACCAGGAAAGGAAAACAAACTGATTAAATCTCAGCTTTAAATTTCTCCAGTCTGGTAAAAACCCTCAAATGCCTCTTTTTTTAAATGTGAATAAGTTCAGCTTAAAGAGGAACTGCAGTCTGCTCACATAATTTGTAATAAAAACATCTTTGCCATTCTGAAGCTTCCCTCCAACCACTTTGCATATTTCTATATTATATATATATATATATACACACACACACACACACACACACACACACACACATACACACTGCGATTCTGTACTTGCCAAATATGCTGCAGAAATCTCCCTCCACCGAGTCTGGCTGCAGCCATTTTAACTGTGGGCAGCTGAAGCTGCTGCCTGTTCACTTCCTGGATTTACACAGAGGCACATCTCCAGCTCTGCAGCTTTAATTGTCCCTCTTATGACTCCTTCCTGGCAAACTCTCACAAGAGTGAGAGAGAGCTGTTCATTATGACATAAGACTAGGCTTTTTACAAGAAACAGGAAGTGGGCTGTAGAAGGTACCGTATTTATTGCACTCCCCCCCCCCCATGAAAATAGGGGGAAAATCACTGGTGCATGTTATATGCCCGACAGCGTACCTCAGAGGGGAAGGACGGGGATGAGTGCCGCCGGAAATCACAGAGCCGTCATCTCCTCCCCACTCGGCTCGCAGGTCACAAGCAGAGTCCCGCCTCGGCCACCAGCACAGTCCCCGCCTAGGCCACTGGCATTGGACCAGTGTTCTGTCTATCACAGGAGCTGGTCCAATGCTGATGGCGGAGGCGGGACTATGTATGTGACTGCCGAGTGAGAGCCGAGGAAACGGATGATGGCTCGTGATATCATATGAGATATGATGAGAGGGCAGATGGGCACAGAACAGGCTGCAGATGGGCACACAAAAAAGTTTTTTCTCCTGAAACTTCCCTCTTAAATTGGGGTGCGTGTTATACGCCGATAAATACGGTATTTACTGGCAGAACATTTTTTTTTTTTTTTTTACTATCCACACTTAAAACAACAAGAGCAGAAGATTTAATAGATGGAAAAGATGAAAAAAAATGACTGAAGTTCCGCTTTAATTAGCTTTTTTCTGTGCATATCTTTTTCCAGGTCTTCTATTAATTTATTTTCCTTTTCCTCTTTCCAGAATCAGCACCTTCAAACTACGGAAGTTAATTTTGGGACTGTACCAGAAAATCTATACCTGGAATTGACTCTGCTTGCTGTGGCGAAACACCTTGCAACCGAACACCAAAAGCAATAAATATTTTTTTCATATTTTTATACATAAGGTGTATAAACAAAACAATTGGGTGCTCTGAAGGTTCAGCTCCAAAGTTCCTCAAAGACCATCAGCCCTAATAGTTGGGATAACCTAAGGAGAGCAGTGACACAAGCCAGCCATTAGCAAAGGATGATGCCACTACAAGGATGTATTGTATAAGGAAGCCGGGTGTGGTCTAAGATTTTCATGCGAATTATGAATTATGTGCACGTTTTAAGTTTTCTTTTTTTCATGTAGCCCGGACTTACCTCCAGCCTTTGGTCACAAGTTTTTGTGCAGTGCTGACTGATGTCCAAACTTACTATGGATCCGCTAGAAAACTTCATGCTGATGTTCACCGTATCCGCATCCTTCATTGTGCCCAGATCTAGGCAAGGAAAGAAGTTTGAATTACATGGTTGCGGTATCACACAAAATGTAA